>NW_028301602.1:50057500-50365000 GCF_987345545.1 Pholcus phalangioides | reverse complement strand
CCCCTTCAATCTTTTTATACTACATTTGATGCCATTTACGGAGATATAAGGAATATTGACAACATCAGAAGAAACAGGAAAGTCATTGTTTGAAGTAGAAGAATGACCATTGGGTGCATTCTTATTTTTATTGTTACAGTAAGACCAAAATTGTTTTGGGTTGAATCTGAGAGCTGCTTCAATATTATCAATATATTTTTTATGAGCTTGTGTTATATAGAGTTTAACCTTAGCTCTATAACATTTCAAGTGGCATTTGGGAGGGGTGGTCTTTTCCATTCCCCTCTCCCCATTCCCTGGATCCGTGTTTGAGTGAAGAAAAACACACCTTCAGCTTTGAGCGGAACTGAGGCAGGCATCTTCAGCTTCAAATGAGATGTATTGTATATATTCATTTGTATTGTATATATTCATTTGTATTGTATTAGGTCAGAGATAGTATTAGTCATCAAATACATTTTACGAAATTTCTCCTTATGTTTGATATTGTAAATAATATTCCTATCGAACGAGGGAGGATATTTTCGAGTAAAATTCTTTCTTAATGGTACGCACACATCTCAAAAAATGTTAAAATTTGGAAGTAAAACATATGAACAGCCTCATTGACATTAGTGCACAAATGTAAAAAATTCCAATCGAAGTGACGAAAAAAATTATACAAAGAATGAGTCAGCTTTTTAAAATTATAATTATAATCCTTAACTCCTTCGGTACAATGACGCTCAACAGAAAGTTTATCTAAAGATATCAATAATGCTGGATGGTAGGTATCTTCTTTTATAAGAGGAAATTCTCCCCGGTTGACCGACACAGAAAAAAAAGGAATAGATACCAGAACCAGATCCAATATTCTTCCAAATGAGTAAGTGATAAAATTACATTGAATTAAGGAATATTGTTGCATGAAGTTAAAAAGACTAGGAACATATCTCGATCGACCATCATGCAAATCATTGAAACTAATACTCCAATTAATTCCAGGAATGTTAAAATCCCCAATTCAGGGATGCCGGAAGTAAAAAATGATTGGTGTTGCGAAAAGTATGAGAGTCATTTCTCAGTACAGGCCATAATGTTCTCACATATTTTCCACTGACCATGCGTCTTTTTTTAAGTAGAATGGCCAGTTTTTTTTTTGTTTCGAATCTATTTGATTTTAGTGATGACCTATTTGACTTTTGCAGTAGTAGTACAATTTTTACCACAGTAAAATGTAACAAACCTATGCAGGAGGGGTTATAGGGGTCCCATGTCTGTCCCAAAACCAGTGCCGTCTTAACCCATGGGGTTCACCCGAACATGGCCCGGGGGCCTCAAGAGAATGTGGGCTATACAAAAATGAGAACCAGTTAAAATTTTCAATCATTTGCCAGGTGGGGTTTCAGAAAACTCACTTGGCACGGGAGCATGGGCTCCCGTGCCAAGTGAGTGAAAGACTGCCCTGTCCATGACAATTGAAATTTTTTTTTTGAATAAATTAAAATATTGAAAGAAAATACCTTTATGTGCTATGTTTTTCTATTTCTGTTAATTTAAAATTCTGCTTTTTGAAGGTAATGAATTCAAAATGCCTCTGAGACAGATGCTCTGTGCCCCCTTTCATAACATTCACATAAAACTGTGAAATTCTATTATAAACCGATAAAGTGGTGGAAAATGAGTTTATTCAGGCTGCAACTAGGCACTTTTTCAGCTGGGGCAAGGATGCATTTTGGTGCCCACTCCCCTCAGAGGTAGGGTTGCTAGATTTCAAAAAACGTTTGGGGGTGGGGTGGGGGGAAGCACAATTTTCCGGTGAACCATTTATTTAAATGATAGATAGCAGCAACTACTGGCAAAAATCATCATTAATGATAGTTCCCCATAACCTGCAATATTCATTGCTACTACACATATACTGAACTTTCAAAACTCTTTCTTCACCAGGATTGTTCGTGAAAGAAATTATTCTTTTTGCTGACCAATGTGGCCTTTAATAATTTTTTTTTTACCTGAGAGTACCTATTACTCTGCGCGGAATGACAAAACAACATTGTACCAGACTGGAGCCCTGTTGGACCATGAAAAATTTTCACTTGTATTCATTTTACCAACAAATAAATTCCAGGACACCCAATCAAGAACCCAGGACCAAAACATTTCGCCTGTTGTGGCCTTGTATTTTTAAAGTTTGAGGAAAATCCTGAAATTTTGTGGGATCTGAACTTTTTGTTTTGTTGCAATATTTCTACGAAATTAACTGTCAGTGGTTCAAGGTAGAACTTTTATTCATAGCATTAGAAAATCAACTGGAAATTGATAATTCTAAAATTTTAATGGTTGAAATTGTTCAACTTTGAATAAATGGTCCACTGTGAAAAGAATCGTTCTCAGTTCATTTTGTTGTCTGCTCACGTTTTTGGATATCCAAAACTTAACCTGGGAATGCAACAGTACATTGCACATGCATTATTATTATTTTGCTTTGTTTGTGTATGACCTTTTTCCCTGGCTGCGCATCCAGTCCCAACTCCTCTGTTAACATCTTCAAGTCTTCTTTGAGTCCCTTCAACAAGTGCACCATATTAGTTGTTATCGGTTCGACTGCAACCATACATTTATCTTCTTTTCTTTGTGTCTAAACAACAAATGGCTCAAATTTCTACAAAGGACTCTTTTCTCATACAGGGCCGTCTTAAGAGCATCATGGGCCCCCGGGCCAAGTGATTTCACTGAGGCCATACCTGTTAAATTATCAAAAAATTCAACTACTTCTCTTTTTTCTGAGGCCCCTCTTCTCTTGAGGCCCGGATGGGCCCATTCGTTAAGACGGCACTGCTCTGATAACTTGATGCACCAAATAACCTAGTTTCCTAAAGTCTTGGAACGCAGCAGCTGATCTTGTCGATCTGCGCCAGTAAAGCAGGGTGCACACTGGTGTGATACCGCAATTGATGCAGCATGCAGTATTCTGCCAGTGTGACTTTGCCTTTGAATTCTTTTCTTCTTGTCTGTAATTAGGCTTCTTACAACAACACTACTTTGAGATGAAATCACTCAGTTACATGGCCTCCAAAAGAATGGCGCTTTAATCATTCACAAGGGAAACAAACCATCACGTATCCATCCCAATCTGAAACTCATGCGGAATTCTCTTTTAATTATCTCAATTATCAAACATTTAAATGCGATCTCAGTTTTTCCTGAGGCATCCTGTACTTTTTATATCTTTTGAACCTTACAGGCAGTCAGAGGATAATCATGGTTGATTCAATTTATTTTTAATATACACTCATGTCCATAAATTAAGGATAATGCCAGCTCCGGCAAATAAAGGTTCAGAAACAAAACAAACCTTACGTATTCATAAAGCCCATTTATTAAACAAAAGATAAAGAACAAAAACGATGGTGTATGTATGATACCATTCATAAAAACTATGATTTTTGCTCCCTGGAGCAATTGTAAAAAATATCTCCTTTACAAAAACTTAATATTACATGGTTGGTATGATGGTTAATACATTGTATGTCTCCCATGCGATGAAATACAGTCCGTACAACGCCTAGGCATGCTGAGTATCAAATTATCTATCTGATCTTGGGGAAGATCACTCCACTCAGCAAGCAATGCTCTCCGAAGTTCCGGTACACATGTAGGAGGTGGTTGACGGGCTACAACTCGTCGGCCAAGCATGTCCCACACGTGCTCTATCGGATTCAAGTCAGGTGAGAATGCTGGCCATTCCATACGGGTTATATCCTCAGATTCAAGGCATTCGTTTACTATGTTTGCTCGGTGAGGACGGGCGTTGTCATCCATAAACACAAATTCTGCGCCCATGGCACCCCCAAACAAGCCTGCATGTTGTTCCAGAATGATGTCCCGATAAATTTGGGCTTTCATGGTTCCAGTTTAAACATGCAGATCTGTTCTGGAACCCAGTATAATTCCACCCCAAACGAGCAATGCTGCACCACCGTAACGGTGTCGTTCAATGATGTTGTCTTGGTGGTAACTGGTACCTGGCCTTCTCCATATGAAAGTCAGACGTGAATCAGACTGCAAGCTATACCTGGACTCATCGGAAAACATCACACAAGCCCACTGTGACGATGTCCACATTGCATGTTCTCTACTCCAGGCTAATCGCTGCCGACAGTGAGTTGCAGTGAGCGGAACACATCTGAAAGGCCTGCGAGCATATAGACCAATATCTCCCAAACGTCTGTACACGGTTTGCCTTGAAACTGTGGTACCCGTGGCTGCAAATAGCTGGCGAGACAGGTCGGATGCTGTGCTCCGTCTTCTTCTTTTGGTAGTTTTGCCAAATACCGGTCTTCATTCGCATTGTAACTCGGGGGCGACCTGTACTGTAACGTCTACTGACATTTTCGTTATCTTGGAATTGTTGCCAAAGCCTAGAGATGACACTTTTGGGCAATTCCAAGTTCCTCGGATACTTCCATCTGAGTATGGCCACGTTCCATTTAGCCAATAATTCTACCACGTAAAAAATCATCCACATGCGTCCTCTGTGTCATAACTATTCGCTTATGGCACTGAGCGCCTTACAGAACTCTTGTAAACAATTTTACTTCTTTGCCACTATTCCTTATATACCCCCCTCTTACACTCTCATCATTGTGACGTACTATCGGCATCATCTGGTGGCTTCCTGAAATTTGCATATCATTCTTGCAGATGTGTGTGATAATTCTACAGGTGAAATTTTTACTTTAGATTTCGATTTCCGTGTGATTCTGAATTATCCTTAATTTATGGACATGAGTGTATTTATGTTTTTTATTCAGTTTTTCATGACTATTTTCTATTTTTCAAGGGAATGACTTGCAGTCACTTCTGTTTCATTTTCTCGATGAATTTCTATATCTGTTCAGTGCTGAACCTTACTTCATTGCTCGGGTATGGAATCACTCAATTTTTTCCCGTATTTTTGACTGATTGAATTACTGTTATTCAGATGTAGAGTAAATGAAAATGACTTTTTGATTTCAGGGAATTATACAATTTCAATCGTTATAAGCATGAAACTACTCGAGAGAAATTGTGTCAAAATGTTATTATTGCCTCAAACTTTCAAAGGTTAGGGGGTAGTAAACGACCTAGTATACAACCAAGTTTAGTACCTAGTAGGATTACAATTCAGAACCTTCTTTGGAATGTGGGCCTTTATCGATAATTCCTTATGAGCATAAAATAGCAATAATTTTGTGTTGGTAGCAGCTGTGTGGCTGCACATACGTGCATGATTTCCTGTCACACTTTCTTGTAAAAGACATTCCATCCGTCATCAGAACTTTGGTTGCTAAGTTAAAATCACGGAAGTGTAACAATTCTAAAAGTGTGACATCGCCGATAGGTAAAGTTCCTCTAGAAGCCACTACACACCCTGCTCCTTTAGTGTAAATGAAAAACAATGGCCAAGTATCTGTTGGGAAAGTAGACATGATAACCAGAGCTAGTCAGTTTCCTGTTCTGTCCGTACAAGCAACACTGCACTTACTGGATGAATGACCACTTTAAAAGGTGTGATCACCAAAGAAAGCTGAAATCATATGATCAGTGGATATTCTCTTTAAAGAGTTTCTCTTTACATTCCATTAAAGTAGATATCAAAAAATTTATCTTATTGCTTTTTATTCTGAAAAGGGCCTTGAAAAGTGGATTGTTAGGCAGAGTGTAATGCTTTGGTAAGACATGACGTGGAATTTTAGGAATGGGTTCCATTAAATGCATTAGTTATTGAAGCTTATGGATGAAATCAGATTGTAATTGTCTGGCATTTCTGAGAGTTTTACAGCATGGTCCAGGTTTTTGACCATTTGCTTATATTTGTTGAAACAGAGTAACAGACCATTTTCTGGTTAGGAAGAGGTATTTCTGATAAGTTATCTCCAGGCAGTTGCAATGGTGATCCATAGAGGATTTTTATGGAAGAGCATGCTCAATCTTTTTTCACTGGGTAGGACTAATAGAATAGCATCAACACAAGCTGGATGTAATTGAATTTCGCATCTTAAGTGATCAGCGATGTCTATCAATGAGTCCACTTGCATGTGGATGATATGTGGTCATTTTGTGATGTTTGAATCCGAAATAGCTGCCTAAAGTCTGGAAAAAGTTGGCTCTCAAACTGAGCCGCTGTGTGGTCATGTGGGCATCGTGCTGGACTCTCGCCCTGAGGATCCAGGTTCGAACCCCATTGATGCACAGTGGTAGTCTGCTGAAGTTGGTTTTCTGCGGTTTTTCCAGCTACGAGGCATGAATGTGAGCCTTTTTCCCATTTGAAAAAGTCTCTCCACAGAGAGCAGGCGGGCCTACAACACGATACTGACAAAACATGACAATTCAAGCATTTCCATCTTTATTTCAGAAAATGGAAGTCAGATGGCAGCATGAACACGAAACAAGTGCACGTCAACAACATAAATATGTTAGGGCCAAGCATACACTCAGAACAGACATTCTCTGGCATATGCCAATTCGTTAAAAATTCCATGGATGAATGTGTACGAGGTGCAAGTTCGGTTAAGTAGTAGTAGGCTCTCAAACTGTCTGCCTTGGTCGGTGGAAAACCTCTGCAGTATGCCAAAGCTGGCAAACCAAGTAGCAATTTTTGCTACTGTTTCCAGTTTCTTCTGGCAAAAGTGAGGCTTCCATTCATTTGTAGTATCTGTCTATCATTGTTAGGAGGTATCACAAACCTTTGCATGATTGTAGTGGAACACCTATGTCAAAATTGATGTGTTGAAATTGCTTATTTGGTACTTTGAATTTGACCAAATTGGAACAAATGCATAAGTAAACTTTGGAGCGCTGACATGTAATACATGTCAACGAAATGTTGAGAAATCAACTTGGTTGTACCTGGATGGGAAAAACTTATGGGACGATTTAAAAGCTTGTTACTGTGTGATTCTGTAATATAAAGACGGATATGTTCTGTGCGAATGTTACAATACATTTTTTTTACTAACATACTTTGTACCAGCATCCTATGCTTGACTATCTTTGTCGACTGTGATCAAAGCTGAGGGTTTTTAGTAACACCATCATGTTATTGTTGTATCATTCTATTTATGGCACTGTCATATCCCTTTATGAAAAAGAGATGTGTGCATTTTGTTGTGTGGCACCACGCTTCCTTGATATTTTCGAAGGCTTGTAAAAATGTTTGGTTACAATCAAGTGGTTTACAGCTGTTTTTTGCTTTTTTGCATGTCCTGTTAACATAGTGGCAAGTGGTCATTGCAGGTCGGCAGACTTGGGTGTAAACCAATTGTGAATGTTCAACATGCCCCAAGAATTGTCATAATAAAGTGGTGGAAGTAGATCGCACAAAGTTGTTGATGAAATCTATTCTGGTAAATGGCAGTTTGAGTCCATTCTTTCTGATTTTATATCCCAAGGATTTTATGGTTAAAATATCAAACATGTATTTTGATACATTTATTTTATATTCTGTATTGCCATGTTCATTGCATATTTTGCATTAGTGTTGGAGATGAATTTGCTCGTCTGGAGAAGCAACCATGATATTTATAGTCTATCTATTTATTATGATTAACTCTAAGTAACACAATACAAAATCCAATCCTTGTAGGACCATATTCATGAATTTGTGAAAGATTTGTTCTACATTGCATAATTCAAAGATCATATAGGGTGTCCCGGAACTACATGTAAAAACTTGGAGGGGAGGTGGAGAGCATCATTAGGAATCGTAATCACAAATGAAAGCATGGTCAGAAATGCACCCCTGAAGTGATACAAAGACACAATACAGCAAGCAGTATAAAACGCTTTACTACCCAAAAAAAGAGTACAATAATAGTTACAAGCTTCCAATATGTTTGCTTGTGTTGATCACAACTGTCTGGTATCCTGCATCATTACTGTTCAGATCCATGTTCAGGCAGATTCTGATGCAAAAATAAGCGAACATTTGATGATATGATAGGCACCTCATTCCATCTATACAAACGTACAGCAGTGTGTCCATTTCAGTTTTCTAGGCCATACACAAAGTAAATATCGGCCAACTCTGCGTTCATGAAATGATTCATGTTGACCTCAGTCAGTGTCTACAATAAGGAACCCACATGTGTCAACCTTGAGAGGTCGCACATGCAGTGCAACCTGTTAATTTCCGACCATGCTTTCCTATGTGAGTAGGATTCTTAACGATGTTCTTCATCCCTTCTCTCCGAGTTCATACGTAGAGTTCCGGGGCACCCTGTATATGGAAATTCAAGTAATCCAAATGGTGTAGTGATTGCAGTTTTCATAATTGTAGGTTTGTGCACTGGAATTTGCTGATAGGCTATAATCAGATTTATTGAGAAATATATTGTTGTTCTTTAGAGAATGTGCGAGCAGTCCTTGAGGAGAGGTATCGGTAACAGTGACTTCGTTGAGTGCTCTATAGTCTTCACAGTGTCTAGGTGCCAGATTTTTTTTGATGCTAGATGCAGTGGACCAACTGCTCTTGGAAGACTGACAAAGTTCTTGTTCTATCATGAACTCACTCTTATTATGAAACTTCATTTTTGCAGAAAGTCGTTGAGGTCAGGAAAAAACTGGTGGATTCATCATTTTGTGCTCAATGAAGTTGTAGTGACCAATCATAGATGGTGCCTTGTGACGTCACACTTCGCATTGTAGCGATTTTTTGCCTTGCCAAAAATTGTAACCTGGCAATAGATCCTCAGAAATTCGAATGTTTTTCTTTTTATGTTGGTAGATGATGAATGAAAAACTTGCAAACTTGACGTAAAACTTGTCTGCATATGTAAATAAATGTTCATGTATTTAAATGTAACTTGCATCTTATTGCTGTCACCTTTACACTGGTGACTTGACAAGAACACAAGAAATTGTTATGATGGCAGAACAAGAAGAGAGCAATGTTCGAGTTCAAACTGTCCACTTGAAACTGACAATGTTTTTGAAGTACAAAGTCAAATTTTTCTGATGTCACGGCTGAAGCAACAAAGTATAACTACCTCATCTATTGCTTAGATGTGGAGATCTTATTAATGGTAAGTGACATTGTTTTTGATCCTTCCCCCATCGGATTCATTTTCAAAACTGAAGGAGAGACTATTCAGTGTGTATAAGCATTCAGCCACAAAGGAGGTCAAGATATTGTTCGAAGACCTGTCCCGAGGTTATCAAAAGCCTAGTATGTTGCTGTGTGAGCTTTTGACTAGGTGAATTAGCGACAAGAATTTCCTCAAAAATTTATGACTTCAACGGCAACCAAAAAGTATACAAAGGGTGTTAGCAGCCAGCAGCAAAGAACTGGACAAGCAAGTTAGCCGATCACGTGGCTGAGCTCACCAAACCCAATTGCAGGTATATAGCAGAAGCCTCATCTTGCATGGAGATAAGAGCACTTAAACAGTAAATCTCGTAGCTGACTAAAAGACTTGAGCAGACTTAGACAGGCATCTGAGGAGTAGCCGAAACCAGTATTGAAATGCCAGTCATGACTGACATTATTCTGGTTTTAAGAATTGCCCACGTTATGAAGACTGGTGAGAGTATGATGTATGTTATTATCATAGCAGGTTCAGCAATAAAGCTTTCAAGTGCAGATCCCCCTGCTCCTACAACTTTCAGAATACTCAGGGAAATGATCCAAGCCACCAAAAGTAATAGCATGCTGTGGTAGCAATAACAGTCCTCACCACAGCCATTTGTTCATTATTGAGAAGAAAAGTGGCATGAAGTTTTTGACTCTGGGGCTGATATATCAATCTTACCTAATAAAACCAATGGTAAACCGTTTACTTCTGAGCTTTTTGCTGCAAAAAAGTACTAACATATCTACTTATGGTTTGAAACTTGTAGAGTTCGCTCTGAACTTACGGTGAAATTTCAAATGGCACCTTGCTGACCTTGAGAGAACGATTATCAGATCTGATTTCTGTGCTCGTTATGAACTCGTTGTCTATATGAAGAGCAAACAACTGATAGATCTGCTCACTTGTGAAGGTTTTGCTTATTACAGACATTCAATAACAATAAACACAATCTCAGGAAATAGTGCTGTGACTGACGTTTTGAGGAAGTTTCCTGTATTAAAGAGACCTAGTCTGTTCTCAAAGAAAGCATACCATAATACCTGGCTTTACATAAGACAAAAAGTCCTCTTGTTTTCATGAAGCCACAGAGATTGCACCCAGCCCAACTTAAATTTGCCAAGGCTGAATTTCACATGATGTTAGACCAAGGTATATGTTGCCCATCAAAATCAAACTGGACTTCACCGTTCCATATGGTTTCAAAAGGACCAACTGGTGATTATCAAAGTCTGAATTGAATTACCATACTGGATAACTAACTAGTACCACATGTACAGGACTTTGCTCAAAATCTGCATGGATGTAAAGTTTTCTCAAAAATAGATCTGGTCAAGGCATATTCCTGTCCTGTAAATCCCGATGACATTCCCAAGACCGCAATAACCTTGAAGCCTCTCCCAGACAGAGTGCATGCAATTATCCCTTTCCCGGAGGACATCAAACAGCTTTGAAGATTTCTGGGAACATTGAACTTTTACAAATAATTTCTACCATCTACAGCTACTGTACAAGCGCCACTTCATTCTTTCTTGTCCAGCAGCAAGAAGAATGGCAAGATGCAGATTCTTTGGACCTTTAAGAGCAAACAAGCATTACAGAAATGCAAATCACAGCTCGCTAATGCTACTCTTCTGCACCATCTTTCAGCATCATCGCCATTAGTCTTACATGTGGACGGCAGTGATTTTGGTATAGGTGCCACCTTGCATCAAGTATCTAGCAATAATAAATTACAACCACTTGCTTTCTCCTTAAAGAAACTTTCTAGTGCGCAAAGTTATTCTGCTTACGACAGAATTACTAGCAGCTTATTCTGCTGTCAAGCACTTTGGGTATAGGTTACAAGCAAGACAAGTCTGCATTTGTAGTGATCATAAACCGTTGGTCTATGCGTTCAGGGGAAAACCAGAAAAGTGTTCACCATGCCAGCTTTGCCAGTTAAACTTTATCAGCCAATTTATGACAGAAACTCTCCATGTAAAATTTGTCAAATGTATTCCAACAGATTCCTCTTTCTAGAACATCGACCATTCCGTACCTATGCCCTTGGATTACATGCAACTTGCAGCTGACCAAGAGAATGATAACGACCTCAAAACCATCATAAATGCTAGTGTATCACCTTTACAACTGAAGAAACTTTGTCTTCCTAATGCAACAGCCAAAATGTATCAAATGACAGAATAAGGCCTTTTGTACAAACTTCTCATAGACGATAAGCCATTGCATAACTTATCACATCCTGGCATCCGAGCAACATCAAAGCTGCTGAGTGACTGATTTGTTTGGCCTTCAATTAGATCTGACTGTCATGAGTGGACTATATATACTACATTTTGCGAAAAATGTGACCGTAGCTTAAACCCTGCACTATAACTTCAATTTTCACTTGGTTTGCCAGATTTGGCATACCGCAGATAGGTAAAGTTCCTACTAGAAGTCACTACGTTGCAAGACAGCAATATTACAAAAATGGTCATAACTAACCTCTGTAGCAGTGTGATCAGGATCCCATTTTTATGGTGCTATCCCAAGGGAACCACAAAATAATTTAGCTGTACTATTAGTCATTAAAAAAATTAATTTCAGAATTTGGTGATATCTTATGAAAAGTAGCATTAACTGACTATACAAGATACGCAGGAAACTGGATGTTATGTAGAAATGAATTCTGTAAAGAAAAATTAATTTTCCTCTACAGGGAATCAAATTTTTGTCCATTTGCAGTCCAGACTAGTGCACCACCAATATGCTATAGAGGCAGTGCGAATATGAAGCAAGATACAGTGGGTTTGTAGAGGCAAAGGAGAATTATTTTAAAAATGATCATCTTTGCATAACATCAAGTTTCCGGTATAAGCAAGTGGAGAGTGTCATTTTACACACTGTATAATAAGGCTAGATAGCCTAGTTTTCGATGTTGTAATGTCGTGGTGTAATGTTACTGAGTACAATTTAAGTTGACAGTACTCCAAGAAAGAAAACTTTTGGCCTGGTGATCATATTAGTTGGGAGTACAATTTTGCATTGTTACCGCGCCCGCAATAACCCTTTGTGTGTCGGTGAGTAATTCTCCTGAATAAATATGTACTAGAGCATTTTATCCGAAACAATTAATTCACAAAAAAAAAAAAAAAAAGGAATATGTCAACACACAGAGGTCTAAATGCACATTAGGTTCTTTAATTCTTAATTGCTATAACCAAAAACAAAATACCAAAAAAAAAAACAACGATGCTGAAATACCTTACTTTACTTATCGAAAAATTAAAAATTATTTGGGTGCAAAACACAAAAACTAAATATCGCTGCAGTTTAGTTTTGCCCAACCACTCAACAAAATTTGAAAGAGAAAATTTACTCACTATCTCCCATATTAAGGTCACTTCATTCTTGACAAACGGATTTCGATGAACAGTTCCCTTTAACTTGAACACTCAGTACGGACAGTTCGTTATTTCATGTCATCCTTAGACGGGCGAATCTGCTTGGCGAATTGAACGATTAATGTCCTCTGTATCTGCTGAAGCGACGGTCCGTGCACATACTTTACGATGTCGGAGCATCAAAGTTCTCCATCTGTACTACCACTCGGGGTAGTGTGGACATGGATGAAGTAGCATCCTTGGACTGGACTGCAAGAGACAGCTGCTGGGCTTCATCTTTCTGGCATGACAGTAAACCTTCCTTCCTGGATCAGTTGGGAGCAACTGATATGACGAGACGATGCTTCATACTGTTTTTCTTGAGCTTACATCTTCAAGTAAAATGTTACGACTTTTGGCAGTTCAGAACTAAATAGGGGTTTGAGTGACTTGGGACTTGAGTTTCAGGGGATCTTAGAGTTTCGTGGGGGGGGGGATTCTTCAACGGCAGGACCGCTCCTTCTCATGCAACTGGTCCTGATGAACTGCACGCCTCCAAAGTTTTTCAGTGATAATATGTAAATTGAGTGATGGGTGGGGCTTGAAAAAACGCACCCTCTAATTCGTCACGCAAACTGCGTCATCCAAAATTTTATCCAATTGTATCACGAGGCGCGAACACAAACATGAAACCAAAAGAAAAACATCTTCTCTCAATACGGGGTCGATTTAGGAAAATGAATGGCTTTCAGCAAAGTTTATAATGATAACAATAATTTTCAATATAAGATTTCTGGATTAAATGCACAAATATTCATCAAAATGAAAAAACATTAACATCATTGTGTGGGAAAAAAAATTAGCTTTCCAACGATATGCGACATCATATATAAATATTCTTGTTTCGCGACATGCCAAAAAATTTAAATCCAAACGAAGGAAATTCTTAGAAAAATTCAAATTCAACACTTTCTCGATGACAGAGAATAATTTCAAGCATATATAACATTATTTCAAAAGTTTCTCTCCCTCAAAATATTTTACAACACAAGTTTTTTTTTCTTCAAAGCATTGGAAACAGTGGAGAGAAAAGGGGGAAAAAATAAATTTTTAAAATTGAAAGACACACAAGGTCTCAAAATTATTTAACTCTTGATTAACAAAAATGTTTGCTTCCCTTATTTAAAAAAAAAAAAACCATCGACTCAGAATATGCAAAAAGGCAAAAAATCGGCTTTTCAAGTATAAAAAAAATATACAACAGATTACGAACAAGTGAGAGAGAAAGAAAAAAAAGAAAAGGAATCTCTTATCTTCCTTTTACATGTATGGGAGGCGTTCCGTTCGTGCGGGAACAAGAAAACTGACTCATCAATATGGTGATGATATCTTTGATTATCAGTGAATCATTAGGTGTCTCTCTCACAAAAGAAAGGATATATTATTCAAAAGAACACGCATTTTCTTGTTCAATTTAACTCAGAATTTCTCAAAATTTTACAGGAAGAATCAGAAAAATTCAAGGAATTTGTTGTTGAGCTCAAATGATTGAGATGTCAAAGCAAAGCATTTAATATTTAGGATTTTCCGACACATACAGTGTGATGCATAAAGAGTGTGTGTCCACTCTATACAAACGATCTGT
The DNA here is from genome assembly GCF_987345545.1 of Pholcus phalangioides. Lineage (NCBI taxonomy): Eukaryota > Metazoa > Arthropoda > Arachnida > Araneae > Pholcidae > Pholcus > Pholcus phalangioides. The sequence continues at coordinate 50,350,895 of NW_028301602.1, read as the reverse complement.
GGTTCAGATCTCGGGCATTTTATGAATATCAGACGGAATGATAACACAAGAGGGAAAAAAAATATACAACCATGAGATTCATCTCAGCCTTCCACATTAAAATGAAGACAGAAGCTCAATAATTATTTACACGACAAACACAATTAAATCTACATTTAGCAAATTTCACTTATTTGACATGACTATTCTAGGTTGAAAATATGTCAGGCTTCTTTGTCAAAGAGGGGGGGGGGTAAAGTGTCCTACTTTCCCCACCGTGACAGTAATCTAAATATCCTATCTGTGAGGCATTTTTCATTTTCTACGTTGTCTTCCTCACTGCACATTCAGTCATGTATCTGGATGAATTTAAAGTAACCAGAAGAGGTTTTTAGAGGTAACATATGACATTTTATTTATTATTTAGTTGTTACTTGATACATGAATTAAATGTTTTCTTTGCAATATTCATGCCGGTTCACTGAATCTTTGCCCCTGACATCTCGTCCCCCTAGCACGTTTCATCCCTTTTACATTTGGCCCCTGGAAATTTCGCCCCCTGAGATTTAGTCCCGGTATATTTGGCCCCCAGAAATTTCACCCAGGACATCTCGCCTGCCCTGACCATAAGAGCGACCCGGTGAGTGACCAATTGAGTGACCCTATTAGTAATCAAGTGAGTTGGGCATTTTCCCTGATATTTTGCCTGCCACTGACTGTATGAAAGTTCAAGTGAGTGACCGTATGAGTAATCAAGTGAGCTGGACATTTATCCGTGGCAATTAACCTGCCTTGACCGTATGAATGACCGTAAGAGTAAACATGTGAATGATGGCGTGAGTGACCGCATGAATGATCAAGTAAGTTGAACATTTAGCCCCCGATGGTATTTTGTGCCCTGACCGTTGTGAGTGACCAACTGAACTAGAAATTTACTCCATTCACATTTCACTTGTACTGACTGTATGAGTGATGGTATGAATGACTATGTGTGAACAAATTATTGATGGTGAGAATGACCATGTAAGTGACTGAATGAGTGAGTTGGACCAGATATCTCATTTCACACCCGACATTTTGCCGCTTGTGTAAATGTTAGGTGAGTATGCGGCAGAAATTTGCGCAAAGCATAATATAATGTCTATTACTGTCACAAATGCAGACGTCGCAGCGCTCATATTTTTCCTACTTTTCCTATTTTTTAGAAATGTCCTCCTATTTTCCTACTTTCGCCGCAATCGTCCTTTTTTACCGCAATTCCCTCCTACTATTCCTACTTTATCCCTCCCTCCCTTTTGGTTACAGCCAAAATTTCACTACGAAAATTCAGAGAAACCGCAAAATGTCACTGCTTTCCCTCCCTTTTTGACATGTTTTATTTGCATCACAATTCGCTACAAAAAAAAAAGAAGAAAGAAAAAAATTTCAGTTCCACTGGAGAGGGGATGATGACAAGCATATCTTTTCGCCGCCGCGCTGTAGTCAAAGTGCAAAAAACTCAGTGGGGAAAACAAATCTGTTTCATAGATTGGTTGGCATAAATAAGAAGGCAAAAAAAGGAGGGAAGAATAGGCTCTATCCATCCACACACAAGATTCCATGAGAGACTATAGGTTTCTCTCTCCTGGGATCCCGTAACGAGCATTCATCCATGAAGCCGGGTTTTCCTAGGAGTAGGCTTTTTGAGCCACGTGAACCGAACTGGATCATTTCGCGTCAGCAGAAATGTGTTACATAATCACATGTTTTGCAAGCGTGGCGCATCAGCTCAGGACGGCTATATAGTATATGACTCTGACATCAGCTATTCTATTGGCTTTATGCTCCGGTTTGAAGGGAAGGGAAATAGAACACGAAAATAAAAAGATCACTGAAATGCGCGCCACACACACGACGCTTAACTCCTCCAGAAGTAGTCTGCCAATCACGCCTGACGTAAAGCGCTGCCGTGAGCCGTACTCGCTCTGTAGGAAAACAGTCGTACTGCTTTGCTTATTGTTGAATGGACGGTGTGTCGCGCTGGGTGATTCACGTTGCGAGCAGCAAAGAAAACCTGCTTCTAGGAAAACCTGGCTTTAGGTGACGGATCCCGAGCCACGTCTGGTTTTACAGGCGGGGAAGACGGAACCCACTTTTTTTTTTAACCTTCGAAAAATAACTTTCGGGTATCTTTTTGTTAGGGGTTATTCAAGCAGTGGCGTCGGAGTCGGGGGTGCTGTGGGTACTCGAGCACCCACACTCTCTTGTATAACGGGGCAGAGCACCCACAGAATTAATTCAAGAATAAAAACCCCCTATATAGATTTCTGATTTTTTTTTCCGTAAATATCGAAAAAAAAAAAAATTAAAGGAAAAACTGCTTGTTTCCTCTCTATGAGATCTGAATCTTGTTGGAGTTTCAGTTGCCATCACAATTGATAGAGCCTTGAGGCGCCGATACAGCAAACCTATATATTCTAGAAACCTTGACAGCAAACATTTTACTGTAGTGGCCCCCCCCCCCCCGCTTTCTCACATTTTTGCTCGTGCCCCTTTTTCCCTGTTTTGCCTAAGGGATGGAGGGTATCCAGATGCATATGTTTTGGTGTGGCGTCAGAACCGGGGAGTGCTGCTGCTGCTTGAGCACCCACAGTGTTTTGCAGTAAACAAAAACGCAACAAAAAATGAAAAATCTTTTTTTCCTCATTCTATACATCTTGTTCTGTCGTGATGCTTTACTTATCCAGTGGGTATTTGTACAGCTTCAGGCACCTACGATGGGTGTTTTTGGAGCCCTCACCCGCTTTTTTTTACAATTCTGCCCATGCAGGGAGAGGCGCAACTAGGGAGGGGGAGCAGGCTGGTCTGGTGCCCCGGGCTCTGAACCAGGAGGGGTGCCGAATTCATTTTTTAACTGCTTCCTTTACATGCAAGGAGCGCCAAAATTCCGGCTTGCCCCAGGTGACAAAGTATCTAGTTGCGACCCTGCACGCAAGCATCCTTCCTTCACCTCAGGGTAAAAGTATTTTATAATAAATGAAATAATGAAATTCTGCATTGATGGAATGATGCAGACACACGTTGCAGTTGAATAAATGAATTCCTGCAAAGATGTTTTAAGGAAAATTTGTCTCCTTGTTTATAACTGATACCGGCAGACATTGGCGTACGCAAGGGGGGGGGGGTTTGAGCCAAAATTATAGTGTTATTTTGCAGGAAAAAAACTTAACCCCCCCCCCTCGAGAAAATGCAGCGTACGCCTATGCCGGCAGATATGGCTTAATTTGCTTATAAGGTCTTGACAGTGGTGCAATTGTGCGTGCATTTATTTCCTTAGACCAGCGATTCTCAATCGGTGCTCCGCGGATTCCTTGGGGCTCTATGTGTACTTCGGGAAGGGCTCCCCAGTCACTCAAAGAAAATAATGTAAATCAGTAAATTTGATAAATAAATAAATGAGACGAACCTACGGAGCTCCGTCATAGAAATTATATACCAAAAAGTGCTGCGTGAGTAAATAAAGGTTATGATCCGCTGCTTTAGACATCAAGGGAAATCCTCTGAGTGTTTGGATCTTCTTTCATTTGAAGCAGATAGGTAAGCAATAGTTCCACTTATACAATATAAAGTGGTTCTCAAGTGTTTGCCAACCACGGCTCCCTCGTGCATGGCCCCTCCAGGATGTGGAGGCCACGAGATTGTGAGGGCGCAAAAGATGCCAGCCCCTAGAATGGTATTTTTTGCGAGGGGGCTGCAACCTGACATTCACGGGCCCCTTTATTATGAATTTATAGCGTGAAAAACAAAAAAAGAAAAGAGAATCGTCCCGGACCCAGGGCTGGAGCCCTGTCAGCCCCTCCCTTGTGGGGGTCCTGATCCTAGCCATCATTTCTCCTCCGCCTTTTAGAAGTGCTGAAAGAAATCAATTTAGAGCACGGAACAGGCACGCATCAATGTTACAAAGTCACAGTGACACCCACTAGGAACCACAACGTTCACTTTTAGAACCACATATCTAAATTTGTTTATGTATTAAATCTTTGTTACATTAATGTATATTAATATATATCAAAAGACTATATTGGGCAGGGGCAGCTCGCTAACAGGGTTTCATCCCGGGGTCGCCGGACTATTTTCATTTTCTATCATTTTCTTGTTTTACACATTGAAAATTAACTATAGAAGGGCACATAAAATTTTTAGTCTGAGGCTCTGCTGCTAGATGAGGGAGGCCATAGAGAGGATACAGGAAAAAAAACTTGCGATACTAACCTTAAAAATTAGCATTTTAAGATTAAAGAATTTAATTAAAATATCATGTATGGGTATTTTCTGTATATACCAATATGATATTTTAATTAAATTTTCTTAAATATTTTCAATTTTTTCAGTTATTTATTTCTGATCACATGGAAACCCAGTCTTTGTTCCTTCCTGCTCACGCTTCTGGAGCCATGGTTCCATTTGGAGCAATATTTTTGTTTGGAAATCAAACAGTGCCGAGTACAGCCACGGTTCCTATCTGAAATAGGGTGTGCCACGAGATCGGCCAAGACAGGGTGCCGCTGTATACAGTATTTCCAAGGTAGAATTGGCGGCTCGTGGGGGGGGGGAATTTGTGGGGAAGTGCCAAAGCAAATTTTCATTCTTGGTAGGAGCCCTGTTAGCCCCCCATTAATTAGTTAGGACTATGATTTTTAGATCCCTAGTGTAAAGGTAATCATGCGCATGTTCACGTGGGCTCGAACATTTTTTATTTCTGTTCTTCCGAACGATTTCAGGAGGGTCAGTGATCTTGGATGAGGAAACGATTCACTTTTATTCTTTTATTATATACCAAATATTATTCTTTAAAGGGGTATGCGTCTAGGACCATCACAAGGGTTCCGAATGACAGAAGGCACCCTTTCTCAAACCGATACTCATCTCTTTGTTTTTTCACTTTCCATTTTGTTGAAGCAGACCAGGACTAGGCAGTTGCGAAAGGTGCGGTTGCACCTGGCCACAAAATTTAGGGAGGGGGAGCGCAATTTTCGTAAAAGAAATCCTTTTCTTCTGAAATGGGAAACATGATTTTTTTTCCTTCTGAGACTTACATTTCGTGGGAGAAGAAACAGCTTCCAGTTTCAAACCCTGATAACATCGAAAAGTGGGCGTGGCTATTACAATTACTTAAGGAATTCCAAAGAGCATATGCAAAGACAGGGTTTTTCAGTTTGACCAACATCCCCTTGTTGGCCAATTTTTTATTGTGATTGGATGTTGTTAACATGGTTGTGCCTACAGCAACGGAATTGTACTAATTGCCTTTGTCGTCATCGTCTTTTTTTTTTAATGTTAGATAGTGAGTAAAAGTACAGTACTACCTATGTTTAGCATTGCCACTGCTGGCCAGAATGATTGCCAACATAGCGGCATTGCACCTTTTGCAGCTCCCCACAATAGTCTAACAAAGAATCGCTTCAAAGCACCAAACCGGTACACATCAATATCGACGCCTCAGCTCGGTGCCGGTAGTAGCCAAGAAACATTGGTGTAAACAGTCAAGATGAAGCATTTCATATTTGGATTTTCCAACAGGCGAATTCACTAGATGGCGGTAAGATTCATATAATTCGTTGTTAAACGAAACTTACCAGCTATATCTCTTTGTAGATTTTTCGTACAGAAACTGTTTCTCATAGGATCTTGTTTCGAAACTTAACGGCAGAGTGTTATTTCTCTTAATTACCAGACTTGAATCGATAGATTTACAGTTGAAACTGTCGTGCTCGATTGTGTAAAAAGAAGTTTTTCTTCGATGAAAATACATCAGGGGTGAGTTTGTGTATTTTAATATGCGTTATTAATCCTATTATTTGAAAAATAAGCGGTGCATAAGCTGAATCCAATAAAGATTGACGAGAAAAGGTTAAAATGCAAGAAATTCTATATTGCATGTGAAATTCATTTTTCCAGACGATTTCCTTATATGTATTTCAATTTTTTAAATTTTTTTATCACTATTCAAAGCAGGGCCGTAACTAGGGTATTTGTTGCCCCCACAACTTTAAAATTCGATAATTTTGTAATGTTGTTCTTTGTTCTTACCTAAAACTGCCACCCAGGGCAGGTGCCCCCTCCACCTGAGTTACGGTCCTATTCAAAGTACGAAATGAAATATTTTACTGCGGTATAAATGTTCATGATGATTAATTAATGATGTATTCGGTGCCCAAGAGCTAGTTGCAGTCCTGAAGTTGGTGCATCTGACTGTGTGAAAAACCTCTTTTCGTTGCACCCTTAGGAAAAATTTTCAAACTTTTATCTAATTATTTTTTCCCTTAACCCTGATGTAGTGCCTCTTAATGGGTCTGCGTGAGTCACATCTCATTTGAGTTGCCACTGCATATCGTATACTGAAAGAAAATTCATTTTAATTGTTGTTCCCCCTCCGTCATAGGATTGTAGAAAAAATTTATAACCAGTGCTCTGGAGTGACTAAATACTAATTCAATTGCAAATTTTCTGCGGTGCTAATCATAAGCAATTGGTTATGATTAGCACTGCAATAAATTTGGTTGGTACTTGCAAAATTATTTGAAATTTAATTTACTCTCAATGGCTCGACATTGAGGGTCTGTTCAACAGACCCTATTTTAGTTGACCTTTTTACAGTCAACACATTCGGGTTTAAATTATTGTATGCTATTCCAAAAGTATCCATCTACCTTAACCAGTCAGATGGTTACGACAGCCTACGCCGTCGCGCCAATTTTTAATCTCATTAATTTCAATTTTTGAAAATTAATTAGTAATTATTTAAATTATCAGAGTTTTTTTGGTTGGTGATTTAAAAAAAATGAAGTCAGTTTAAATGTATTCATAAAAAATTTTAATCAGAAAAATTCATTTTATTAGCTCAAAACTTTTAAAAAGGAGAGAAAAGAAAAAGGGGAAATTAATTGGTCCCCTGACTGGTTAATTACCTTACCCTATCATAATTACATGCAAGTAAGCATGCATTGAAAGCATTTTGTATAAATTCAAAGATTTACGTAATAAAATATTTTTATAGATTAGGCTCGTAGCAAAAATAATTATAAAGAAAAACCATGACTTGTTTATATAAGAATCCAATAAGGAATTCTTGGAAATTATTACTAAAGTACCTTATCACGGGAAATAAAAAATTAATTTATCAAGTACTAGAGCCGAAGAGTAAATAGATGATGAGAGATATATATTGTAGCAGCATATAAACAGGGATGTCTCTTACTGCTATAGGGAAAAGTAATAAATCAGGAGTAAAGAGAAATATAATTGCAGAAAAGTTAAGAGAAAGAAAGAATGTGTTTCGTGTCTGTAAAAACACTCGGACTATAGTGCATTAATGACTTTCGGAGAAAACTAATTTTTTATGCATTTTTATCTAGCTAGGAACACAGTTGAGAATTTTCGGGATCGTTTCACTGATGCGGCTTATATGCCACAGTGGTGCGTAATCGATGTCGTCTCGCATGGTGAGGCTTTTGCCGATATGCAGAATTTATACAAAAATATATATATATATATTTTTTTAAATATTTATTTTTACAAATACGTTTTCAATTTTTGATATCCTTCAGCCCCCCCCCCCCCGCGAACGCCGGTGTGAGCACCTACTGGTCGAAAATACTTCCGACGCCCCTGTATTCAAGTATTACGTCAACATCGATGTGGGAATTTCCGATTTGCTGACTTTTGATGACGGAGGGGGTAGGGTTTGGATGATGCTTACATCATCAACCACCCTTTATAAAAATATGAAATATTCTTAATGGCGTCTTACTCGGTGCGCGAAAAACTGATAGTTTGTGGGTACCTAAACTAACATTCTCCCTATTGAGTCCCATACAGAGCCACTTTAGTGGTCTCTAAATACTTAGCTGATCCAAGTGATCTGATGTGTTGCGGGCCGTTAAAGTGCTCTGGACCTGTGCCGCGCGTCATACAAGTGATTATGCCGCGGATCACTTAAGTAATCTGGGAATGTGCCGTGATTAACTTGAGTGATGTAGAGCACTGGTGGCCGCACTAATGCTTTAAAATTGTGTCACATGCCACTCAAGCAATCTCTAAATGTGCCACAGATCGCTTAAATGGTCTGGAATTGTGCGACGGGTCACTTAAGCTATCTACCAGGAGGTGGTCAAAAATGGCTAAAAATTTTCTAACATAATACTTGAACGGCCCCTTATTTTAAAGCGTACATGTGCATGTGCTCAACCCATGGCCTAAATGTGGCCTGCCTCAAGTGGCCCCGGTACACTTACAAATAAATTAAGTGGCTCGCGGCACATTCATACCTCATTTAAATGACCCGCGGCATATTTCCAGATCACTCAAGTGTGTCGCGGTGAATTCTTACTTCAATTGAGCGGCCCGAGGCAAATTTCCCGATCACTCAAGTGGCCCGCTGCACATTCCCGATTGCTTGAATGATCCGCGGCACATTTACAAATCACACAAATAACCTGCGGTGCTGTTGTAGATCACTTTAATCAAGTGGCCCGCGACACGTTTTTAAATCAATTTAGTGGCCTGCGGCATGTTTTCAAATCAATGAAGTGGCCCCACACTCTACAAAAGATTGAGTCAAGTTGAAATGTGCCGCAAGTCATTCAGATGGTCTGAAAGTGTGCCGCAGGCTGCTTGAGTCATCAGGAAATGTGCCACAAGTCACTTGAATGATCTGAAAGGGCTTAACGGGCCACTTTAGTGGTCTGGAAATGTGTCAAGAGCACCACTAAAATCTATATATATAAAAACGAATGTATGTCTGCCTGTCCTTTATGCATTACTACACCATTCATCCGATCGCCATGAAACTTTGGGAAGTTGTTGAGTACACTCCCGCGAAGGGTTCTGGCATAGTTAAAAGAAAAATTTTTTTTTTCCTTTCCTTCATTTCCTTGAATTTCCTTTCTTCTGAGATCGCAGCAACGGGTAATCTATTAATCTATAAAAAATGCATTTTGCCCCAAGTTAATGTATCGCAGCCCATTAGGTGATCTGTGTGTATCGTATCGAGCTAATCCAGAGATATTTCGAAACATGGAGAGGGCCACTCAAATGATCAAATGTGCCTCCAGCCACTAAAAGTAATCTGCAACTAAACTACGTGCCACTTAAGTGAACTGGGGGTTTGCCGCTGGTCGCTCAAGTGATTTGGAAATGTGCGCGAGGTCACTTAGGTGATCTGGATATATGATGTTGGCAGCTTATATCTAGAAATGTGCCGCAAGCCACTAAAGTAATCTGGAAATGTGTCCCACTTAAATGATTTGATGATCGTTCGTGGACTACTTGTGTGATTTTGTTATTTGTCCTGGACCACATGAGATAACTCCGAGGACCACAGGTTAGCATATGTGTTTCAAGAAAATGTGTGTCTTTGGAGAAAACCAGACATTCATAAACATATGCAGGCCATTCTAATCATTGTATCCTTCGGATGTAATGTAACTCCATGAGGTGTTACATCAAGGGTGTTTAACATTCAGTAGAGTGTGGGTCATTTAATTGATTTTGAAATGTGTTGCGCGTCACTGAAGCTGACCTGTAAATATTTCTGGGTCAATTGAGTACTCTGAAACTGTGCCGCAGTGATCTATAAATTTTCCGCGGGTCACCTAAAGGATTTAGGAATGTGCTGCAACACACTTAAAGACCATGGAACTGTGGTGCAGGTTACTTGAGTGATCTTTAAAAGTTTCATGGGTCCATTGAGTGCTCTGGAACTGTGCCGTGGTGATCTGTAAATATGCTGTGACATATTTGCTCATCAGAGAATGTGCCGCAGGTCACTCGAATGACGTGTAAATGTACACGGGTCACGTTAGTGGTCTAGAACTCTGCCGTGAGTCACTTAAGTGTAGATGAACAATATCACAGGTTACTCTAGTGATCTAGGAATGTGCCACAGGTCACTTTAAGTGAAGTGGAACAGCAGCTCGGGTAACTTGATTAATCTGGAACTGTGACGCGAGCCACTTGAATGGCCTGAAACTGTGCTGCGGGTTCTCTTGAATGATCTAGAAATGTGTCACTTAGTTAATTTTTTGCAAAATTAGGTTTGAAGCTGTGGGCCTCAACAGATGACTCCGGGGCAACATTCGACCCGTGGACAATGAGTTATGCATGCATGTGCTATATTTCTATGGCACCTAGACAGTTTTTTTTTCTTTCTCTGAAAAGCACGGGAAAAAATGGATCACGGTCATTAATTGGACTTTTAAAATAACAGTAGAAATTTGATTTATTTCTTTTTAGTTTTGCTGTTTACATTGTTTCCGATACCACAGTTTGTGGAAATGAAAGATTTTTAAATTCGTTAGAACTTGAGTTTCTTAAAATATCAATAGATAATACTATAATTAAAATATATAAGGTGTGAATCTCAATGGCACAACATTTTTAAATGCCACAATAATTTGGGAATTCATTTTTTTCCCTCCTATTTTTTGTCAATGGTTTCCTATTTTTCCTACTTTTTTTTTTCAAATTTTCACTTCTAGGCCTGCAAATGCATTGCTGTACATAGGAAGTGTTGGGGGGGGGGGGGGAGTTTATGTTTTTCTGATGTTTTTCTTCAGGATGTTACATTTAAGCTTATGTTAAAAAATTTCGCTGCAACGTTAATTTAGAAACAATTATTTTGCTTAACAGCAAATTCCAAATTTTTAGGGTCCATTAAAGTACTACATAACCACCCATAAGAGAGGTATGAAGAGGGGATCATCTTTGCAGAAACTCACCTGGTCAATACCTTCGGTGACTCACTTGATCACTTGGTCATTATTACAGTCACTCATACGTGCACTTGCTTGGCCACTCATACAGTCACTCACTTGGTCATTATTACGGTTACTCATACAGTCACTCACTTGGTCATTATTACGGTTACTCATACAGTCACTCACTTGGTCATTATTACGGTTACTCATACAGTCACTCACTTGGTCATTATTATGTGGTCACTCACTATATCACTCATACAGTGAACCACACAGTCACTCACTTGAAAACTCAAATAAACACTCATTTGGTCACCCATAAGGTCAATCACTCAGTAACTCCCTTGGACACTCGTACCATCACTCACACAATCATTCATATGGGGTCATTCAAGTATTACGTCAGCATCGGGGGGGAGGGGGTTTCGGATTTGCTGACTTTTGATGACAACAAGGGGGGGGGTCAGTGTTTTGCTGACAGGGGGGGGGGGGTCAAAAATGGTTGAAAATCAACTTACGTAATACTTGAATGGCCCCTTTGGTCAATCACTTGGTCACTCATACAATTATACATATGGTCAATCACTTGCTCACTCACTTTGACACTTACATTGTCAATCACTCGGGCTCTCATGTGGTTAATCACTCGGGCTCTCATGTGGTTAATCACTCTGTCACTCATGTGGTTAATTACTTTGTCACTGATACGGTCAATCACTCACTTTGGAACTCGTGCAAGCAATCACTCAGTCACTCATGTGGTCAAACACTTGGTCACTCATACACTCAATTAATCAATCACTCATATGCTCAATTAATCAATCACTCACTTGGAAACTCATACAAGCATTCAGTCGGTCACTCATGTGGTCAACCATTCAATCACTCGCTTGGATACTCATACTGCCACTCACCTGGTCACTCATACTGCCACTCACCTGGTCACTCATACTGCCACTCACCTGGTCACTCATATAATCATTCATATGGTCAACCACTCGGTCACTCATACGGTCAACTACTTGGTTACTCATATGGTCAATCATTCAATCACTCACTCATACAGTCAATCCCACGCTCATAGATACTGTTGCTCACAGGGTCAGTCATTCTGTCACTCACTTAGTCATTTGTACTGTCACTAACTCACTCCTAAGGCCGATTTCGCAATCACTTGGTCACTCACATGGTCGCTCATCCACTTATATGATCACTCACAGTCAGTCACTCATACAGTTGCTCATGCGTTCAGGGCAGGTGAAATATCAGGTGCGAAACGTCCCAGGGGCCAAATGTACTGGAGCAAAATGTCAAGGGCGAAATTTCCGGGGATGAAATGTGACGCGGAAGAAACGTTCCAGAGACAGGGCTCCCACTCACAAAATGAGAAAAATTAGCAAAACGCAGGACTAAAAAGTAGGATCGGGGAGGGTAACCCCCTTAGACAACATAATCATAGTATAATGGAAAAAAATCCCTAAAAAAAAATTTTTTTTTAATAATTAAACAATTTTTTTTTGAATTTTGAATTAATTTTTTTTCCCCCTAGCACTATTTCAGTCAAGCCAAAACAAAATGACAAATGACTTGGTTACAAAACCAATTTTTGGCCAAAACAGTGCACTAGCACCCACAGATAATTCTTTGCTGTCTCTCCTCATATATATTACATTCTTTTTTGGAGTCTTCCTAAGTGACAAGCTTGTCAACTCTCTTGGACAAGGCACGGCAAATTTGTAAGACATACATTTTTTAAGAATGATGCACCTTCGTGACCACTTTCGAAAGCACAATGCAAAAAATGTGTAAATTACAAGATCCGACGTATATAAGGCAATGTGAACCAGATAGTTTTACTGCGTTGCTCATCATTTTTTAAATTTTTCTGTTTTGTTCACATTTTACTGTTCAATGCCAGTGTAATCATTTTTGACAAATGAAGCGCTTCCATTTCTAGCTCTTTGCTGAGCATTGTAAATATTGTTTATACCTGTTCATGCCTTAAAAATACAGAAGACAACTGAATGCTATTGGGTAGCATTAGAATCACCAAACCTAGAATAGGCCTATGTATCCAACTGCTTTGAAATGCAAACTGTTGTTTCACCTATTTGCACCATAATTTTGAATGATGAAAGTTACTGTCCAAGACCACAAAGTAGAAATACAAAATACAAAATTATTTTTCCATCCAGACAGAATTTTTTAATGATTACTATACTTGTTGAACCCTCAAACTAAGCAAATGAAAAATTAATCAATCAAATGTTCCACATACCCCCCCCCCCCCCACCCCTAAATTACCTTAAAAATGATACAATTTCTGCTGGCAGAATCATTAATTGCATTCTTCAACATTTGTAATATTTGGCAATATATCAATAATTTCCTGCTCAATTAAAATCAATTACACAAATTTTGTTGATAGGATTTGGTAAAAAGTAGGAAAAGTAGGACAATCACTAGAAAGTAGGACAAAAGTAGGACATTTTACCGAAAAGTAGGACGAATGGGAGCCCTGCAGAGGCGAAAAGTCCGGGACGAAATGTAGAGGCGAAATTTCCGGATCCCATTCATATTCATGCCTATATAAATGAATAATATATAATAATACAATATTTTTTGCCCGAATATATTCATGCAATATATTTGTGATTTTTTCTTTTTTTAATTGTAGGAAAATATTGTGATCAATTAATTTTTTTTCCAAATTTTCTCTTATGTGTAGAAAGTGGAGATTCTCGAATTTGAGATGGAAAATTTTAGAATCAAAGCACGAGGGTGAGTAATGCAGAAATGTTTATATACATATTTATATGATTAGTGACGGCTGAACAGGGTGCCTACAATAGTGATGGACAAACTATGGCCCACTTAGAGGTTCTATCTGGCCTGTCGCATATTTAAAAGTGATAGTATAGAAATTTTCAATTCCATTGTTTTAAAAAAAACTTATATAACAGGGTGTGGTTTTTTTTTGGATATAAAAAATATAGTTAATTGTGAGAATTTAAAATATAAATACAGATTGATTTAAAAATTTTTGCACATGCAATAAAATGAAACACATATGTGAGATTTAATCATAAACTCTATAATTATTATTTACATACAGTTACAGACATCATTACTCTACAGTCTTTCGTCCACCGCATCGCCAATCCTTCTCCTCGTCCACTCGGTGCGCACATGCACTCACATACGGTTACCAGCTCGATCTCGGCATGTGGCGCCATCTTTCTCACAATCGGCCATCCTGTAAATTTTCCATCCCGGAAGATCTGTTTTTCCGAAACATCCACTTCATCATGCACTCAGCACTGCTGATGATTCTCAATGGTACGTCGTAATCACCGATCTTGTCGTATGCGTCTTTCATCTTGACTTTCACCAGTCTGTCAAGGTTTCCACACTTTGACTGTGTCTTCAAGTTCTCAAACTAATATCCCTTCATCGCGATTAAAGCAGCAGCACGACACTTTTCTGCGGTCTTCTGTTTTGAGTTGAACATCTTCCTGTTTTCGTCAGTCATTTCACTAATCCATTTCTTAGATGCCCTTCGATGTTCCTTTATTCCCGCATCCTGAGGTATCAAAGCCTCAGTCAAGAGTGTTTCAACTCTCAATTGCATTTCATCCATGTACCTTGATACAGTTCTGTCAATGGCTTGATGTAACGAATCTTTCAATGCCTTCATCTCTTTTTCTTTCTTTCTTTCTTTGTAGGAGATTTTTCTGCTCCGTCAACAAAGCCTCTTTCTCTCATTCGAATTCAACTTCCAGTTCCATCTCTTTCTCATTCGAATTCAACTTCCAGTTCCATCTCTTTCTCATTCAGTCTCAACATCAGCTCAATTTGGTGTCTTTTCATCATCTCAGATAGTTCTTGTTTCAGGTGTTTAGTGACACTTGCCGTTCAGCTCAATCTGTTTACTTCTCTCCTTTAATTTTTCTTTAATGTACTTGTTGCCACTATGTCCCACATCGACATTGTCTTGCACACTGCAGCTGTCAACAGAACACAATTTGTTTATTCTGACAATTCCGCTTCAGTCTTATCGCCGTCTGTTAAGCAAGCGTTTTTTCTCCCACTCACTGGCGTTGGTTCGTTGTCTTGTAAACACACGATTTGAGCATAGTTTACTGAAGTTTTGGCGTCATCTCGTAAATCACAAACTTCGATGCCGATGCCTCTCTCAGTGAAGGAGATGTTTACTTTACATATGACATTGGCACCCATGATCATCTGATTGCAGTGGTTCTTTATGATGTACACTTTCATGGAAACAGCGTGCTTATCTATCAATTTGTCAGCATAAAAAATGTGTCTGAAGTGAAATGAAGTGAGGTATAATAATCGGATCGGGTGAAAAGGTCATGGAGCCGAAGGGAGATGGAAGGTTGTTGACTGTTGGACATGAGAGCATGTTGAACGCTCTGGTTTAGGCGTTTATGTAAATAAATATGATTATAAGTTATTCTCGTTGGCTCTAGTATATGCTTAAATTGTGATACGTCTAGGAGGCCAAGCGAAGCATGGTGGCAGCGGTGGGATCCAGAAAGATCCACTTTTCGAACGTCTTTGAGTAAGTCTTAGCTTGATTACTAATGTTCGAATAACTAAGCCTAAATTGTCACTTTACATAAGTTTATGGTTAGGGCTAAGAACATGTCGTCGACGTTTCAAGAGCTGTGTCCCGAACCCTTTTCATTTGCAATGCCATCCGAATGGCCAAAATGGAAGAAACGCTTCGAAAGATTTTGTGACGCGTCAGGGCTAGCAAAGAAGGTCGAGAAAGACCAGGTCAACACACTTCTCTACCTGTTGGGTGATCAACCAGAGGGCATTTTCACCTCGTTTCACCTGCCATCAGCGGACCAGGAGAAGTAAAATTTGGTAATAGCGGCATTCGACGTGGACATTTCTTGCCCAAGAAAAATATCATATATGAGCGGGCAAAGTTCAACAACCGTGTTCAACACTCCGGAGAACCAGTGGAGGAGTTCATCTCTGCTCTCCGTGTGCTAGCGGATTCATGTGAGTATCAAGCTCTCCGAGAAGAGATGATTCGCGAGCACATCATCGTGGATGTCAGCTACCGAAGATTGTCCGAAAAGCTTCAGCTGGAGCAAAGTCTAATGCTGGAGAAAGCTACGACCATGGCAAGACAATACGAATCGGTCAAGAAGCAGCAGGAGGAGATACATAATCCTGTGTTAAACCAGCTCAGAGCTAGCCAGGAACCCGGCCATGGTCACAGAAATCAACAGGGAAGCCATGGCTCAGATTCCAAGAAACAAGAGCAATCAACGAAGGAGAAGCAGGGCCAGACCCGCAGTAGGAATGAATCTTCTTGTTTTTGGTGCGGACGAGCAAAGTTTCATGAAAAGAATTCCTGCCGACCAAACGCGTGCCGTAAGTGGGATAAGAAAAATCACTTCGCTAGGGTTTGCAGGTCAAGGGTAACTGCGAACGTTTCAACAGTGTGTCAAGTCGGGGTGAAGACGTCGAGGACATTCCTTGGCTACCTAGTATCATCGCACAAACAGACTTGGGAAGAAGATGTCTTAGTCGGAGATGTCTGAGTCAACTTTCTGCTGGATTCAGGAGCAGACATGACAGTCATCCCAGACAGTCTCTACAGACGGAAGAAAAATAGACTTTTGAAACTCAAGCCTCCTGACCGGAATCTTTTGAGTCCCGGTGCATCGAACTTGAACGTCAAGGGAATGTTCAAATGCCAGCTAACTTACAAGTCAGCCTTTACGTCGGCAAAAGTCTATGTGATCAAGGGACCCGATCGTCCACTTTTGTCAAGAGACCATTGCGTCCAACTAAAGTTGATTCAACGACTCAATGAAGTGACGGCACACAGCCTAACTCAAGTCAACCTGGAAAAAGAATTTCCAAGAATTTTCGATGGACTTGGAGAACTGAAGGAAGAATACGAAATCAAGCTAAAGATCGGTGCCGTGCCCTTTGCAGTTCACGTTCCAAGGCGAGTTCCTATCCCATTAATGGATAAAGCAAAACAGCATCTCGATGCGATGTTGAAGGACAGAGTAATCGAATCGGTGACAGAACCGAGTGAATGGTGTGCTCCGCTGGTGTTAGCAGCAAAACCAAATGGATATATCAGGCTCTGCGTCGATCTGACCAAGTTGAACAGCAGCGATCAACGTGAGAACTTTCCGTTACCTTCAGTTGATCATCTGTTGGGCCAGAAGCCAGGATTTTTTCCATGCTGGACGCCAAAACAGGATTTTGGCAGAAGAAATTGGCAGAAAGGTCTTGAAAGTTTACGACCTTCATCACTGCTTTTGGAAGGTTTCGTTTCTTAAGACTTCTGTTTGGAATTTCTTCAGCTCCAGAAGTTTTTCAACGAGACATTACAGTACAGGACTTCTACAGGATATCCCAGCCATGACGAACCTGACAGACGACACTTTAGTGTGGAGAGTTACTCAAGAAGAACACGACAGACGTCTCAGAGAAGTTCTTCGATGGTTCCATGATGCAAACGTCACCCTCAACAAGGACAAGTGTGTCTTCGGCGTCACTGAAGTAAGGTTCTTAGGTCATCTGATATATCAGTGTTATAATCATATATTATCTGTGATAGACCACAAAGGAATCTGGCCTGACCCGATGAAAGTAGAAGCCATAGAAAATCTTCAACTACCAAAAGATCTACGTGAAGCACAACGTTTCATGGGAATGGTGAAATATTTGGCCAAGTTCATACCGAATTTGAGCGAAATTTTGGCTCCAATTCAAGCGCTACTGAAAACAGCCATGACTTTGTGTCGAACTCAGAGCAAGCTCGATGCTTCAAGGAAATCAAACGCTTGCTTACGTCGGCACCAGTCCTAGCACGGTTTGATCCTAAGCTACCGGTTATCGTCACTGCGGATGCATTGTCTTACGGCTTGGGAAGTGTGTTGCTTCAAGAACGCAAGGACGGTACGGTACACCCTGTGACCTACACGTCAAGAACTATGTCTATTGCAGAAATAAGATACGCTCAAATCGAAAAAGAAGCGTTAGCACTCACTTGGGCTTGTGAGAAATTTGAAGACTTCATTATGGGACTTGAAGTGCGTCTTGAGACTGATCACAAACCACTCGTGCCCATATTTTCTACGAAGCAACTGGATGAATTAATGCCTCGTTTACAACTCTTCAGGCTACGGATGATGAGATATTCATTCACAATCTTGTACACTCCAGGTAAACAGCTCTTAGCAGCAGACGCCCTTTCAAGAGCCCCTCTTGAGAGTGACAACTCCGGTGAGTTGGAGGAAGAGACTAAGGCGTACGTGAGACTTGTCATCTCTACACTTCTTGCTTCGGAGGCTAGGCTATTAGAGATCAAAGACGGACAGAAAAAAGATGTCACTATCTCGAAGATAATTTCTTTCACCGCTGGCACCTGGCCAGATAAGAAAACATTGAGACAAACAGAATTACCAGACTTCTACGTCAAGGACGAGCTGTTCATCGAGGATGACTTACTGCTTCAAAACAGCCGCCTTGTGTTCCCACCAGTTTTACAGCAAGACATTCTAGAAAGACTTCATTGTGGTCGCTTGTTTGCTTGTTTGTGAACAAGTGTCGTTCCCTTGCAAGAGAGTGTGTTTGGTGGCCTGGTTTGTCAACACAAATTGAAGACAGAAAATGCATTGTGTGTTGTCAGAATAGAAGCAACATGATACGGTCGTGTGGTGCGGAAGCCCCAGCATTATCCACTGACTACTTCACCAAACACTAACTCTGGCCATATCGCTACATTGCAATTTACTGCCATTAGTGAGATGGGTTGGAAGTGAAGGCGCTGTCTCTCGGTGGTCGCCTCGAGTTCGTTAGGGAAAATATCTTATCTATATCTTCCCTTGGGTTCGAACCCGGGACCCTGACAACAACCTTCATGATGGTAGACGAGCATCTTACCACCATGCCACTCGGACACCATTATCCACTGACTGACACTATAAACTAGAGTCATTTTTATGAAAAAAATAAACATAAAAGGGGGATGTGTCGGAAGGGAAATAAAATGAGGTATAATAATCGGATTGGGTGAAAAGGCCATGGAGCCGAAGGAAGATGGAAGGTTGTTGACTGTTGGACATTAGAGCATGTCGAACGCTCTGGTTTAGGCGTTTATGTAAATAAATATGATTATAAGTTATTCTCGTTGGCTCCAGTGTATACTTAAATCATGATACGTCTAGGAGGTGAAGCAAAAAAAACCTAAGGGAGAGACATTTTCTCCGGCTATACCCCTCAATGTCACACCATCAAAACACATTCTGGGTGATCCTAATTCACAGTAAAAAGTTTGATTGATCATGGTTACGTGACATGGTTTATCCATAATTTGCACGATTTTTGGTCAATTATTTCTTTTACATTTACTAGGGACACTGACTGCTTCATTCACATCTTTTTGCGTGTAATCAACAGATTTGTGGCCGAACTTATTGCACCGGAAGCATTTAACGCTGCGCTTCTTATTTCTAGTCTTTTGAGAGATGATTTCTTTCTCCACAGTTGTAACATCTGATGCTAGCTTTTTGAACCACATCTGGTCTTGGCATCGGGTTGTAAGAACGTCTTGGCTTGTTTCTGTCCTCTCATTGACACTTGGTTGAAGGTGTTGGATAGCGATGCCCTCGACTATTGCTAGTTTTCAAGTCGTCATACACCACCATCTTCGCTGTGAACTCCCTCACCGACGTCGCACCGTATAGCAAGATTTTGTGGTTGTGCTCTGGAATGCCGTCCAGGACATACTCTATAATTGCAACGTCCTTGATATTGCCTCTGCTAGCAATTTCTTTCATATGCAAGAAATATTCATGAGCTGTCTCGTTTTTCTGTTTCCTTTCAGACAACATCTTGTGTATTTGAGCACTGCTCAATTTTGAACCAAACTCAACCAGGAGCACATCTTTCAAGATAGCCCACAAGCTGATACCTCGCTCACCTTGGATGAATAACTTTGCGAGACCTTTGAATTGTTTCTTCGCGAATACAAACAAATGCAACTCCGGCCACCTGAAAATCTGAGCCACGTTTTCTTGCTCCTCAACTGGATAGGTGCTTGTGCCATCAAACGGCTGTATCGAGTCCTCGACATCTTTCAGATTCATGGCAAAGTTCATCGTGAAGCACTGGGAATCAGCAGAACCAGGTCTTCGATTCGTTGTCGTCATTTACCAGAAGCACCATCTCTGACATCTGCTGTAACGCTGAGGTCTGTTCACGAGTTCGAGTCGCCATACATCATTGACCGCCTGGCTTTTCTTCTGCATTGGAAATGGAAACACTATGATAGTCGTCTTCTTCATCGTCAGATTTTTCATCGTCTGAAGTTTCAGATGCTTGAAGTTTCTGATTCAAGCCATTCAAGTTGAAAAATGTTTTTTTTGGCAGTTGATCCCGTATTACATCACAGTCTAGGCACAGGAAATTTGCAACCAGCAACTGATATGTATCTGCCAGTCGATTTTCGTATTCCTCGGAATCATGCTCGCACCGAAGACCATTGAAATTCCTGAGTCTCTTTCGATTTCCCCTATCACCCTCAGACCGAATATGAGTTCATGTAACTTCTTTCTTAACAATCTTCGCGGACGCGCTCTTTATGTTAGCGTTAATTTGAGGGATTTCACCCAAACAAATCGACATTCTGTTCGTTGGAAACTGATCAAAACGCACTCACCGTGAACTCAGAATCGTCGTTGAAATGCTGTTGCCGTCGTAGATCAGCGAGATTCATCGTCGTCGAAAGGAATATGCTGTTGCCATCGTAGATCAGCGAGATTAGTCGAATGGAAACCGTCTTCATTGAAAGGAGTTGAAATCGTCGTCGTCTTGAAATAGCGTCATCACTAGAAAGAAACCATCGTCTTCTTGAAATGGTATCGTCACTAGCAGTGGCGTAGCCAGGTTTTGGTCCATGAGGGAGCGAAATCGGGAAAGGCACCATTTTTTTTGCTCCCCAGAGCAGTTTAACAATGAATCTCTTTGAAAAACCTTCGGGATGCTTCGTGGTGTCCCAGACAAAGGTTTTTTGAAAATATTTTTTGTTAAACAGCTCTAGGGAGCTGACGGAGCTCGCAGATAAGTATTGTATAGGAGAAAGGCGCACTTCGGGAGGAAAAAGTTCGAGACCCCCTGCATCAGGCTATTCTGGGCAGTCACAGATAAATTATGACAAAGTCAGGGGGGCCACGGGTGCCAAAAATTTAAGAAACACTGGATTAATTGGAGGGGAGATATACATGCTATGAGTTAACAAACACACCGGCCATAACTTTTTCCATGGAATAATTTCTCCGATTCGGCACACTGCTGTATATGCATAATGATAAAGCAAACAGTGATTCATAGAAAAGAGAAATTACACCATGAAAAAAGACAATGTTTCTGAAAAAGTCACATTTTGACATAAAACTATGCACTCTATCACAGTATAATATATAGTACAATATATTATCGTACAAATGTAGAAGACTATAATTTCTTCTCCCATTCTCTGGATATCAGAGCTCTATTGACTAAAGATTATAGGTTTTTATTTACCCACCTTTAAGAAACTCTTCCAGAACCCCCTTTTGTGCCCCAAAATCTTGGGTTTTCAGAGCTCAAAAGCCCATAGCTGTTTTCCACCTTTTCCTAGTATTTGACACTGCCCTATACTGTAAGCTAGTAGCTCTTGCCAAGACACTTGCAGATAACGTGGCATTTCTAGGCACTATGAATCTAGCTAAGTCCTCCATACACAAAGTGGTATTTCTAGGCGCTAAACTCTACCTAAAGCGCCCAAAGAAAAGGCGATACTTCGTGGAGCTTGAATCCTAGCCATTACTTCATAGGTTCAGTGGTCTGTCCACAATAGGTTCCTCTGCCTAATTTCTTCTAAAGGCCCCTTAGTCAATGCTTTCCCTTCAGAACAGAATGAGCATTTCGTGAACGCCATATCCTCATACCTATGAAAGGTATTTCTAGGAGCTCTACCGAGAATGACCAATAGCAAGAGAAAAAAAGTTAGAGCTAGAAGCGGGCAAGATTATCAAGTGCCCCTTAATAAAGGTGGGGAACAGAGGCTGATCTGAACATGCTTCCAGATGAAGAGCTTGAGAGCAATTGTCAAAAATGGTAATGAAAAAAACCTCCACTTTCTTTTTATCCCTTTTTCTCTTAAGGATTGGTACAAACCCAATTACTGTGAAACTGCAAGAGGCGCAAATATAAATGTAGATTTTTTTTTCCCCTTACTCAACATTTTAGTCAATGAAGTTAGAAAATGAAAAAGTCAATACATATTTTTTTCAAGTTTTTTTAAAGATCAAAGTCATTTAGAAAAATAGGCGCCAATGTAGACAAAATTTCGATTGGGGGAGCAATCGCTCCCTCCGCCCCCCCCCCCCCGGCTATGTCACTGGTCACTAGAAAGAAACCGTTGTCTTCTTTAAATGGTATCGTCACTAGAAGAAACCATCGTCATCTTGAAATGGTATCGTCACTAGAAGGAAACCGTCGTCGTCTTGGAATGGCGTCATCACTGAAAAGAAACCGTCGCACAGTGGTGCGTTTTGCGAACATCGTGGGCAAAACCCAAAAAAAAAGTTTCGCCATTCGACTCTTACTTTTTTACAGATGAAGAGTGAATAAACCCGGCTTCTCGATGTAAGTTTTTTTTCGTTCATCACCTCTTAGTTTTCACTCAGAAGGAGCTCCAATGTGGTGATTCAAGTAGCAGTATACCGCACATCAATCTAAACCTTTTACAAAGCCGCTCTCGTTCAGAAATTTCATAGTCCTCCAGGGAATTTTAATTTCTACCCTTTCAAGTGTGTTAGCAATTTAGAAATACATTTTGAATTTCGTTTTTGGTATTTTTGGCTATATTTCCATAATCAGGTTTCCTGCCAACTTGGCGAATTCTCTGTAACAAGTTTGGGGAGTTTCATATTATCCATAATTCCTCAAGAATTATAGCTATGGTAACCCTAATAAGACATGGAGCCATGATATTCACTAAATTATTAGTTTTTGATGATGCCACACACTGAAACTAACTTTAATTGTTACATATAATTACCTTTCATCAATTTTATGATAAATAATCTTTTATTGAAGTGATGAATTTAAATTAATGGTAATATGAGCGATTTAATCTGGCTATATATTCTTCCACCGGGGCGCCATGTTTGTTTTTTTTTGTTCACATCTGGAATTCGGACGCCCTTGACTACCTGTGCGGCTTTGAGGAATCAAATACTTGAATTTCGCTGTATTTGATGGTGTTTATAACCACAACAGTGATTGGCCAGACTGTGACGTCACTTGATTAATATGAATAACATTAATTTATTACATAATAACATTAATTACTATTTATTGAAATAAATATTGTAAAAAACAATATAAAGACCATTAACTTATTACATAATAACATTTATTATTTAATGAAATAAATAATCTAAAAAAACAGTATAAAGGTCATTAATAAATGCATCTATACCTATATCTTTAAGTACAAATAATATTGCATGTTCTGACACCTGTAGGCTGTACTTTGCATGGCCCACGAAAAGGGTTGCACCGATCCGTAAGGGGCCATTCAAGTATTATGTCATCATCTATGGGGGGGGGGGGGGAAGGGAGTTTCCTATTTGCTGACTTTTGATGACAAGGGGGGAGGGGGGTTTGGATAATGCTTACGTCATTAACCACCCTTTGTGAAAATATGAGTTAGGATTCAGAGGGGCAGAGCTGATGACGAAATTTTGCTGACAAGGGGGGGAGGAGGTCAAAAGTGGCTAAAAATTTGCTTACGTAATACTTGAATGGCTCCTAAAGAATTTTTAAAGATTATTTTCTCCTTTCGTCGGGTTTTATCCTTATTGAATTACAGATTTCTTGGTGCTGTTGGAACAAAGTCAATATTTACCCAGGGCAACCCGCAACCCCCACGCCTGAAGGACGGGTCGCCAAGGGAGCGAGCAGGAAGCCGATATATCCGTGGCGCAAGCGAAGCACGCCACATTACTTGTTGGTTGATTTTCTTGCTTGATTGGTTAAAGCAAGATTGTCATGGTCATTCTTGATAAAATGACCATGATACCTTTAGAAAACCCCTGTAGCAAGAAAATCGACCAACCAGTAATGCGGCACGCTTCGCTTGCGTCGTGAATATATCTGCTTCCCGCTTGCTACGCTCTGTCCCTGCTGCGACCTGCCCTTTGGCCGTGGGGGTCGCGGGGCACAGCTCTCTCGCACTCGGTCGCACTGGGTAAATATTGACTTTGTTCCAACAGCACCAAGAGATCTGTAATTTAATAAGGATAAAACCCGACGAAAAGAAAGTACCGACCGTCCAATGAACCAGTAGTCCAATGAAGTAATTAATAACTATAATAAGTTATAATTACTATAATTATTGACTATAAATACAACATAGATTATATACATCAAAATAATAATTATTAGTATAAATTATTAATTACAATTGTTAATAATAACATTTATTGATAAATATAAGTTATTATTATTAATCTAACACACTTATAATAAATCAATTCCTTAGTTCTCATTTAATTGTAAAATCGACTTGTGCTGCATTTTCGTGATGTCACAAGTTGCTATGACGTCACATGGAGCTATTCTAACACAGCTACCACGTATAAACAAATATCACACATTGGTGAGAAAAAAATTTCGCTAAGTTGGCAGGAAACCCGATTACAGAAATATAGCCGTATTTTTATTAAAAAATAAATTATTGTTAATACCAAGTCATTTTTTAAAAAAGTTCATTTTTGTCAGTGGCAGTAGAAAAAAATGACCTGATGTGACCGCCTGAAATTCATTTCTCAACATACTTTAACATGTTTAGTTTATGAAAAAGGTGAAATTAGCTGCTAATATCTGCTACTCCACTGCCCCCAGCAACTTTTCTTTAACATGCCATAGTTGTGGCTTGCCTGTACAAAGATAAATTAACTTCATTCCGTATTTTCATGTATAGTTACAATGTTAGCCAGGGAATACGTTTTACTGGTTAGGGGTCATTCAAGTATTACGTCAGCTTTGAGAGGGGGGGGGTTTCGGATTTGCTGACTTTTGATGACAAGGGAGGAGGGGGGTTTGAAGGTTGCTTACGTCATCAACCACCCCCTTTTAAAGATATGAAATATTCTAAGCTACTGACGAAATTTTGCTGATGAGGGGGGGGGGGGTCACAGTGTTTTGCTCACTTTTGCTGACAAGGGGGAGAGGGGGTCAAAAATGGCTGAAAACCTGCTTACGTAATACTTGAATGGCCCCTTAATAAAAAAATTTTAATTGATTAATTTTGCATTCAATTAATTTCTCTAGTAGATATTTTCAAATGCAATATCCATAGCAAATGTAGTATTGGAAACTATATATAGTCGGACTCCGATTTAATGAACTCTGATTTTTTCGATTTAACAAATTTTTCCTGAAATTCTGGCAAAAACACTTTTTAGGAAATAAAAAACCTCAATATAACGGATATTTTTTTAATGATTTCAAAAATGTTTCTTTATTTCTTATCACCCAAAATCACAATCTGAAGATTTGACTTGTGAGAAATTTACCTTCAGCCGTTCTTTAGAGACAAACAAAAAATGGGGAACAGGAGTCTGTTCCTTTTTCAGTAAAGGAGATAATAAAGCCATATAGAATGTATATGGGAATGTTTAAGCAATCGGTGAAACAACTCATTGCGTTGTTCATATTTTTGAGTTTCAGTAAAAAAACAAAATTACACATTTCAAGTTTTTGCTCTGTCTTGACAGAGAATAGCAGGCAGTGCTGTCTTAATTCATGGGCTCTTTCGGACATAGCCCAGAGACCAAGTGTAGAGGGAGCCTCATGAAAATTAAATCTGGTTAAAATTTTTGAAATTAAACACATCTCTCCAAGTAGAGTCAGTCCTCAGAAAAATTACTTTGCAGAGGATGCTCTTAAGACAGCAATGATGGCTAGTCATCTGAAGAGGAAACGCTTTTCTGTTAGTGGAGAAATGAGAATTTTGACGGAATTAAATAAAATTGTTGGACATGCTAAGCAAACTTCTATCAAACAATTTTTTCATGCATGATGAATTCTCAAGTTTTGTTGTGTTTTTTTTTTCAATTTTTGTCAGAAATAAGTTGTAACGGTAACCTCCCAATCTCCCCCTCCTCCCAAAGTAAACAGCTTTTAAAATTTGCCATTTCAAGTGTGCTTATGCTCATGATCAATTTGACCCCTATCAAAAGATTTCCTTGGTTTAACAAATATAATTGTCAATTTATTCTGATTTGTTAAATTGGGGGTTCACTTTAATACAGCTCTGAGATGATGTTACGAAACTTACGATAAATCGCTCGAAATGAATTAATTTGAAGGTTCAATATATATCTGAAATGGGTCGAGCACATGCACTTTTCAATTTCAAATTTAAAATAGAAATTAAAAATCTACAAATAAAGGAGAATTTGAATATTTACTCTCTCAAAACCCTGATGTAACTGGAATATTAGTCAAAGCACCTGATAGACATTCTATTGTCTACAATGCAGGAACAACTTGCTGTGTGCCAAAAAACATAAAATAGCCAAGCGAAAAATTAGTTCATCAATAGTGTTTCTATATGATCACAAACATTAGAAATAAATCTCAAATTATTGATAAATATTTCTTTTTAGGATAAATAAAACAGGTATGTGTTTGAACTTATGCATGAAGTAGAAAACAGGAAAAAAAAAATTTCTTGAAATTTTGAATTGGATCTATGAATAGGCATGTAAAAAAATCCAGAATCCCAATCCCAAGAATAAAAAGTAACCCTGTTGAGAGTTCGACGTTTAAACCATTAAATATAACTTTGTTGTTATCATTGATACATAGCAACTTGTTTGTCGTTTCCGCGTGCAGTCATGTTTGATATCACTACCATAAGGAAAAAGTCTAGAAAACCTCATTTAGTCGAATAAACAAAGGTCAAGAAAAAGTCACTGAATTACCTTTTACATATGTGGTAGACACTCAGAAACTGAACAGTATAGAATAATGGAGATCAAATTTTATGAATTCTCCTTGAGTTTATTCTATTTATCCAAAAATTTGAATTAACTGTAATAAGTAGTATTGGGGACATTATACTGCTGGAAGTGACGTCACACGTCCCCCCCCCCTTCTTCCCACTCTGTTGTTGGTCAGGGGCTTTACCGCTGGAAGTGACGTCACCCCCTTTCCTTTCCTCCATGTTGTTGGTCGGGGTTTTGTTCGCGCTAGGGGGCGCTACTGGCCTTCCCCCTTTTTTTTCTTTACCTCAATGATGTTGGTGAAGATTGTTCCCCCCTTTTTTTTTCTCCTGTGGGGGTTTTGATGCTTTTATATATTTTTTTTTGTTATGGACTTTCAGTTATATACCGATAACGGAATGGCGGTGAAACTATTCTCACTTTATCCTTCCCCCTTTTCTTCTCCTAGTGGTTTTTATATTATTTTTGTTATGGACGTTGCTGCTTCTGCGTTTTTTTTCTCCCACATTTCGTTCGAACTGTTAAATAAATCCCTCGGTTGCAACTATAGCACGACAATGAAAAAATGTCTTAAATACGATGACCAAAAATTTGTGCGTTTTGTGATTGCTACATGTGTGGTTCCCTTTTTTTTCTTATTATACAAATGCGAAAGTGGCGGGAGAATTCCTCTCTCATCCTTCGATTGTGTTATACTCGCCTGTATGTTAGTCCTTCAATAGTGTGTTGGCTATTGATTTTTTTCCTTATACCTGCCCACAAAAAAGCTCTGTCTCAACAACCTTTGTTGCATCGCTTTCTCTGTTACCGAACTCCAGTATTCATTTCCACCATATTTGTGTGTGTGACATATTCTTGCCTGAGGGTGCTGTTGGTTTTTTGGTTGTGGTTGGTGATAATCTCTCTTGTTATCCCATTAGTAAACAAAGTGTCAGTTACCCCTTGGAGGTTTTTTTTTTGAGGGTGATGACTTCTTTTACGAGTTTTATTTATTTTCACAGGGTCAGCTCTAGGTAGAAAACTTACTAGACCATTCTTACATGATTGGAGATACAACCCTTGCTCAAATTTGCAGCTACAAAGGAGCGATCCTCATCCATGTCTTTTCAGATCCAAAAATCCATATTTTTTTCATAGCAATGGTTTGTCTAGTAGAGTACCATTTTCTCTTGTAAAAGTTCCGAACATGGATGAGGATCGCTCCTTTGTAGCTGCAAACTTGAGCAAGCGTTGTATCTCCAATCATGTAAGAATGGTCTAGTAAGTTTTCTACCTAGAGCTGACCCTGTGAAAAGAAGGAAAATTCGTTAAATCATGACTCGACACAAATACAGCTATAGTGATGCATTTAAACCTACTCGGAATAAATAAAGAATGAAAAACAAAATACTACGTTACAACTAACCCCGGTTTTCAATTTCTTTGCTGGAGGACTTGAATAGGCATAATTCAAACGTATGTCTTTTCATCTACAGAACTCGAGCAGAAATGATGAGAAGCATAGACTACGAACAAGGTTTCAAAGAAACAGGACACACTCAGGTTGGAATCAAGGAAACCTCGCATTTGGACGAATGAGGTCCCAGAGAACCAACCCCTTTCCCCCTAGTTTTACTTTGGATTTTCCAAACTCAATCACAAAAGGCATAAGATTTCGATTAGTAATATAAATAAGAGAGGCTAAAAAAATAAAACTGTGGTTTTCGATGTGATATGGTCAATAAAGTTCTAAGAGCGGACATTCTTCATGACATTTTAACTTTTATTCTTTCTCGCACATATGTTTTCAGAAGCTTCTCTCTTCATATGTGTATTCAATAAAATAATTATGCTTTAAGAAAAGGGATAAAAAACTTAAAAATTATAAAAGTTATAAAAACATTAAAAGACATAAGAACATTAAAAGGAGATAAGTGCTTCATACATTAGAACAAGAAAAAATTGTACATTTACTTTTTACATAAAATTGCAAGATTTAACATAATAAAATGACTTTTCAGGTACTTCGGTTATCACATTATAAAAAGAAATGCTTTATATTCTTAGGTTATTTTCCTTTTTTTTTCATGTGTTTAACGTAATGGGTTAAATTTCGTTCTTCTAGTTTTTCTTAGGTATCGCATTGGATTTCAAAGATTCACTTGATCGTTACGCTTTCAATCAATTGATTTGTTCTCGACTCCAAAACAAGAGCAGCAACACAAAATGTTGAAAACTGCAATATGAATATTGCAATATCAAAGTTGGTTAGACAAAAACAAATACATAGATGTATGAGAATAAACACATGGCTAAACATCATATGTGAATCACATTGAAGCTTATATAATTTCAAAGATAAAACTGAGAGCATCCAACGAAAACATGTGTATTAATAAAATAGATGCATAACCATTGTATGAAGATAAGTTAAAAACGAGAGATTTTCAAACTTTTGAAAATTATATCATTCTTGCAACCGATGTAGCTACTACGAATTTGAAAAAACTCTAACAGGATGTTATCTTAATTCTTTTTCTGCGTATTTTACAATGTTAGATAAATATGGTAATTTTTTTGTTCATGTCACGAAATCAAAAGGATTGAACCGACTCAGAAATCATCAGTTCACTCAACTTCTTTTATTGCTTTTTAACTCTTTAACGCCCAGGTAGAAAACCTGGGAGGGAGGTGAAAATACCAAGTTTTTTGTGTTTGAAGTGGACTCGTCCAAATTTCGGCCACTTTCCCTCTCCCCACCCTTTCTTCATGAGTTTCTATTCATGCCACCCTTTGCATTGACGTTCACCCCTTCATTTCAATGGATTTTCGGGAGATAATTTGTCTATATACTGAAAACGCCTCTTTCCTCACAGTATTATCTCTTCGTAAAATACATTGAGTACCCTTAGTTCATTCTCAAGGAACATTCTAGTACATCAGCTTTTAAAATCTCATTGATAGGGCATTGCAGTTGTCTTTCCCGTTCCCGCCTCTGACAAGAGCTTTCATCTTCTTCCCCGTTGGTGACAAAAGCCCACCAAAACATACACATACCCATGGCCGACTTGAGGCGGTTATGGGCATTAACCTACTCGGCCGACTTCGGGCGATCTGGGCATTATAGAGTTAACTCATGTTCTGGGTGGTTTTCGACTTTTTCCCCCCTCCCCCATTATCTTATTTTTTTTAATATTTAAACCGATATGAATTTTCATTTTGAAAACTAAATTTTGCAATTTCCATTCACATAATTTCCGAATGATGCTCAATATGATGAGATTTAATTCAGTTTTTTCACATGACATTTTTTCAATGCATTAATTTCTTTTTATATATTTTCCCCGATTTTAAAAATTACCAATTTTTGATAAAAAGACACTGATGTATATTTTTCTGTATCATTTTCAACAATTTTTAACAGAAAACTCCATCTTGAGTGACTAAAATACGGATTCGATTAATCTACTTTTTGTGTATATATATATACACTGCTGGCCACCCAAATTGCAACACCAAGAAAGACAAGAGATATCGCAACAATATTTATTTTGTAGATAACATGTTGACCAAGCATCAAATGATTAAATTGATAGACTTCTGTGAAGTGTGGTTCCTGCCAAAATCAGTAGCCAGAGTAGCCGCCATTGTTGGAGATCACCGCTGCCACACGCCTCTGCATTGATTCAAAGAGACTTTGGATGTGTTCTTGGGGTACAGCAGACCAAGCAGCTTCCACGCGTTGCCAAAGTTGATCTGGTGTGGCAGCTGGGGATGTAATCTGGGTCAATCGTTGAGCAACCATGGACCACATGTTTTCTATCGGCGAAAGATCCGGAGAGCGAGCTGGCCAGGGAAGCAATTCAATCTGGCGATTGACGAAGAACCTTTGGACAATGCGTGCCACGTGTGGTCATGCATTATCCTGTTGCATAGCTGCCAACTTTTGAGAATGAAAATTCGGGAGATTTTCGCGCAAACACGTATTTTATGCTTAAACCACTCCCTAATAAATACAATAGGGATTTTTCCAAATAAAATAGGGATTTTCCAAACATAAAAGTTAAATCGTAGGGAATAAAATCCCTACTCAAAAACTGAAGTCAAATTAAAATAGGGATTTTACAAACATGGAAGTTAAACCCTTGGGAATAAAATTCCTACGCGAAAAACAAGTGAAATTGGAGGCCAAAACTTCAGTGATGTAAAAATAAATATTGTGTTCAATCAGAAACGCTGCGAACAAACATTCTGCGTGAATGACCCCAAAATCATCGGAAGATGAAGGAAAAAAGCGTCAATTTTTGAAGAACACTGACTAAGACACTTGCTTGAAGCAATTCAATCTGGCGATTGACGAAGAACCTTTGGACAATGCGTGCCACGTGTGGTCGCGCATTATCCTGTTGAAATATGGCTGTGGGCAAGCCCTGAAAGTAAGGAAGGACAACTGGCTCCAACACCTCGGAGATGTAGCGCTGGCTTTTTAAAGTACCGGCAATGCGTACTAGAGGAGTGCGAGAGTGATATCCAATACCGCCCCATACCATAACACCCGGTGCAGGACCAGTGTGGCGGTGCATAAGGCAGCTGTTCAGCATCCTCTCTCCACAGTGTCTCCAGACTCGAATCCGACCATCGTGTTGTTCAGACAGAAGCGTGACTCGTCAGTAAAGACAATTTTATTCCATTGTGCCGTCCACATCCTTCTTTCATCACACCATTGGCGGCGGAGACGTCTGTGGTTCTGCATCAAGGGTAGACGAAGCAATGGACATCTTGCGGACAGACCACTCTGCTGTAAACGGCGTCGAATGGTACGCGCAGACACTGGATGATGCGGTACAGACTGAATGTGCTGTGCTATGGTTCGTGATGTGGCTGAGCAATCCGTCACTGCCATACGCACAATACGCCTGTTATCACGTGAAGTGGTGCACTGAGGTGGATGCGATCGAACACGTCGGTCCGTCGTACCCTCCTGCATCCAACGATCACATATCCGCATTACAGTTGTTTGGTTTCGTCCAACACGACTACCGATTTCCCTGAAAGATAATCCACAATCTCGGTAGGCCACTATCCCTCCTCTGTCGAACTCGGATACTTGATCAAAAGATGATCGCTGTTTTCTACGAGGCATAATTGATCGTTTTTTTGAAAAAACCACAAGAAAAACACAATTGCCGTACTTCAAATCGTCGGAATCTCCAAGCCTTAAATAGCGCTTTGAAGGGGCGCCACAGGCGCGCGTGATGTGCGTCTGCGCTGAAATTCTAATCATTTGCATATCTCACCTCCGCTAATGCATGTTGTAAATTTCATATTATTTGCATGCTTCCTTCAGGGTGTTGCATTTACGGTGGCCAGCAGTGTATATACTCTTTGGATTCGCGATGTTTCAAAGAATTATTTTTCGATAAAACTTGCATTTTCAAGGAAAATATTTTTTTTCCTGGTCTCTTTGTACTAATGCTTACTTACTCACCACCGTGAAGTTATTCTGGCTTAGATGTTATCTCTGTATGTTTCTTCAAATTTTTTTCATGTATTTTATGAGACGTACATCTGTGAAATCCGATTTTTCCGATCTGAAAAAGTTGAGTGCTACTTGGTGCCGATGTCTGAAAATCTGTCGATTTATTTATGTTTTGTGTCCATGTCCTATGTTTTGCGGCTTGATTTTGTATCAATAGTTTCAGAATTGCATGATAAAGACAGCCGATTTTGTTATATGCAGTCATCTATAACAGAACTATGAGAAGTTTAATTTTTTGGAATAGAATATAATCTTTCAGAATCGGGTTAGTCCATTCGCCACTAAGTTTGCCAGTTAGTCTATTGACACTCTTCAAAACACGTATAGGGATGATCCTGCATGATGTCAGTAAGAGCTCATTAGAACGAAAGAGTGTAAAAAAAAAATGTTAGACTTGGAGAATAAAGAAAACTACATTCTAAGAAGTTCACAAAATTATCGCATCCATGTGAATCTTGCAAAAAAATATTCTGAGTTTTCTTGATTACAAAAAAAGGCTCTCGTGAACTTTTTATTTTTTGGAAGAGTTGAAACATTAGAATGCAAGTTGACTCATAACGCTGTTGGCCGTAAATGTAAGAAAAAACTCAAGTTATATGACAGCAGATAATGTACAGGAATTTGGTTCTCTGTGAAAAATGCACGTTTCTTAAATTATTGGCGAGATTTTATTAAGTGAGAAATCAAAATAAGGAGAACCAAAGATAAAAATAACAACACACACAGTCGATCTCACTATAACGTTTTCGAAACCATATTGACCCTTCTGTGAAGAATTAAAATTCCAAGAAGTATAGTTGGGGAAACTGATTTTTCCTATCTGAAAAAAGTCAGATGGTACTTGGTGCTGATGTCTGAAAATCTGTGATAAACATTGACATTCGACAAAACACGTTTCGAGATGATCCTGTATGATGTCAGTAAGAAGAGCTCATCAGAAAGAAAGAGTAAAATAATGTATGACGTTGGACTTGGAGAATATAGAAAACTACATTCTAAGAAGTTCACAAAACAAAATTTTCGAATCCACGTGAATGTAAAATCTTGGAAAAAATATGCAGAGTTTTCTTGATTACAAAAAAACACTCATGAACTTTTTATTTCTTGGAAGAGTTGAAACATCAGAATCGAAGCCGTATTGACCTCCTGTGAAGAATTAAAATTCCAAAAAGTATAGTTGGGAAATAATATTTTCTCTCAAAGAAACAGTTATTTTCCGGATATTATGCTGAGGTGAGCTCGGAAAGAAAAGTCATCACGTCTCCGCCGGGACTCGAACCCAGGCCCTCTTGCATACCGGGCAAGCATGCTACCATCTACACCACTGGAGACACATGAATCTGCCTTCCTAATTTCACGCACTGTGTCGTGAGGCGCTGAAGTAGAGGCATTAGTAGCCTCTCTTAACTTCAGGAAATGGCCCCCGGGTGGGACGGTTTAGAGAGATATAGATGGCTTTTTTCTCAGCCAGAGATATCAAAGAAACAGTTATTTTCCGGATATTATGCTGAGGTGAGCTCGGAAAGAAAAGTCATCACGTCTCCGCCGGGACTCGAACCCAGGCCCTCTTGCATACCGTCCCACCCGGGGGCCATTTCCTGAAGTTAAGAGAGGCTACTAATGCCTATACTTCAGCGCCTCACGACACAGTGCGTGAAATTAGGAAGGCAGATTCATGTGTCTCCAGTGGTGTAGATGGTAGCATGCTTGCCCGGTATGCAAGAGGGCCTGGGTTCGAGTCCCGGCGGAGACGTGATGACTTTTCTTTCCGAGCTCACCTCAGCATAATATCCGGAAAATAACTGTTTCTTTGATATCTCTGGCTGAGAAAAAAGCCATCTATATCTCTCTAAATATTTTCTCTATCTGAAAAAAGTTGGATGGTACTTGGTGCTGATGTCTGAAAATTTGTCGATTTATCTATGTTTTCTGTCCATGTCCTATGGCTTGATTTTGTATCAATAGATTCAGAAAAATGCACTTTTCTTAAACTATTGGCGAGATTTTATTTATTGAAAAATCAAAATAAGGAGACCCCGAGAGTGAAATATCAAAATAAACACAACCAAATGTAAAAAAAAATCAAAAATAAGAGGAACCAAGAGTGAAAAAAAATATCTCTTCGTAAAAAACTTCACTACTAACATCACGATCAACGAGTTTAGTCCATTAGTCGTCTATTCAAAAAGAAATCATCATCACCCTCAAAAAGAAAACCTCATCACCCTCAAAAAGAAAACCTCATCACCCTCAAAAAGAAAACCTCATCACCCTCAAAAAGAAAACCTCCAAGGGGTAACTGACACTTTATTTACTAATGGGATAACAAGAGATTATCACCGACCACAACTAAAAAACCAACAGCACCCTCAGGCAAGAATATGTCACACACACAAATATGGTGGAAATGAATACTGGAGTTCGGTAACAGAGAAAGCGATGCAACAAAGGTTGTTGAGACAGAGCTTTTTTGTGGGCAGGTATAAGGAAAAAAATCAATAGCCAACACACTATTGTAGGGCTAACATACAGGCGAGTATAACACAATCGAAGGATGAGAGAGGAATTCTCCCGCCACTTTCGCATTTGTATAATAAGAAAAAAAAGAAAACCACACACGTATCAATCACAAAACGCACAAATTTTTGGTCATCGTATTTAAGACATTTTTTCATTGTCGTGCTATATTCGCAACCAAGGGTTTTATTTAACAGTACAACGTCCATAACAAAAATAATAATATAAAAACTACTAGGAGAAGAACAGGTGGAAGGGTAGAGAGTGGGAAAAGTTTTACCGCCATTCTGCTGTCAGTATATAACTGAAAGTCCATAACAAAAAAAATGTATATAAAAGCATCAACCCCCCATAAGAGAAAAAAAAGGGGGGGGGGAACAACCCCCACCAACATCGTCGAGGTGAAGAAAAAAAAGTGAGGGGGAGAGAGTTTTCCGGTCATTTTGCTATCAGCGCCCCCTAGCGGCGAACAACAGTGAGGGAAGAAAAAGGGGGGGTGGGTGACATCACTTCCGGCGGTGAAGCCCCTGACTAAGGCGACTGGATAGGGGTATTGTAGTGGCTATACCCCTGACCAACAACAGGGTGGGAAGATGGGGGGCACGTGTGACGTCACTTCCGGCAGTATAATGTCTCCAAAACTACTACTGTATCAGCCAAGTTCTTTTGCATTGTCGTTATTATATTTGTCATTGGCCTTTACGTTTTTTTTATTCCCATAGCCTCTTTTAGGCCCTGTACCATCCAGCTTATATTACTGGAGGGAGCATCCAGCCGCCACGACGGTATAGACATCAAACGCAAGGAAATCACATGATTCGGTGAAAACAAAGTTCCCACCTGGCAATTTGCCCATAGAAATGTACAGTTCGGTCTCTAAACATTGGGTTTTAATGATTAAAAAAAGGATAGAGAACTCATCTAGATATGAAAAAAGATTAAATTATTCATTACATTAATACTGGAGTCATTTCTTTCATTAATGCTGAAAAATTTCTTCCATCAATTCTTGAATTTTCCTTCATTAATTCTGGATTGTCCTTCATTAATTTTCCTTCATTAATTCTTGAATTTTCTTTCATTAATTCTGGATTGTCCTTCATTAATTTTCCTTCATTAATTCTTGAATTTTCTTTCATTAATTCTGGAATTATTTCTTTCATTATTTCTGGAATAATTGCTTTCATCAATTCTGTATTTGTTTCTGTCATTAATGTTGGAATTATGTCTTTCATTGATTCTGAAATTATATCTCATTAATTCTGAAGTTATATCTAATTAATTTTGGAATTATCTCGTGGCATTAATTTTGGAATTATCTCTTGGCATTAATTTTGGAATTATCACTTTCTTTAATGCCAGAATTATTTCTTTCATTGATTCTGAAATTATATATCATTAATTGTGGAATTATCTCTTCATTAATTGTGGAATTATCTCTTCATTAATTGTGGAATTATCTCTTTCATTAATTGTGAAATTATCACTTTCATCAATGCTGGAATTGTTTTTTTTCATTAATTGTAGAATTTTTCTTTCATTAATTTTGGAATCATCTCTTTCCTTCATTCTAAAATTCTTTCATTAATTTTATTATTATCTCTTTCGTTAATGCTGAAATCCTTTTTCATTAATGCTGAAATTGTCTCTTTCATTAATTCTGGAATTATCCTTTTTCATTAATGCTGAAATTGTCTCTTTCATTAATTCTGGAATTATCACTTTTATCAATGCTGAAATTATCTCTTATCAATGCTGTAATTATCTCATTAATTTTGGAATTATCTCATCGATGCTGAAATTATTTATTTCATTTATGGGGGGGGGGGGTGTTTGTGTTTGTTTTCACTGAGTCACGTGATCTTCCCAGGAAAGATTTTAGGGGACACTGTTCTCAGCACTGGGAAGGCGGAGACTGCTGACGTCATGCTCTCTCTAGTTTATAAGCTTGATGCCCTGTACACATAAATGTGTAGGTTGCTTTTTCTGGCTTTAGGTATTATTTTTTTATCCTCAGCAAGTTGAGCCCTGACTTTGAGGATTATACAACTTGTATAGGTGAAGGCTGAACTCCCTGAGGTAAAAAATAAAAAATCTACAGTGAGAAAAAACAACCCTGACCCCCCCCCCACCCGATCATCGGAAAGAGGTAGTGAAAAAAATGTTTTTTTTTCTTTTGCAGGTATGGGGAAATCTTTGATTTGGAAAAACATCCTCAGGTATCCAATATTTTTTATGATAGTTATCAACTGAATAGTTTCTCTTGAATTTGCCTGTTGAAACACTGCTCTAGTTGAAACCATAATTATCCTTTTTTCTTGACTTTTTTTAGTTTTAAAATGAGAGGGGCTGTTAGTATATGACAGGGTTACTCCAATCAACTGTTTAAAGGCCAATGTTCCATATTTTTATTTGCAAAAATACAGATAAAAATTCATTCAAACATTTCCGGTTTTTTATGGTATATAGATATTTCAAAGTTTTTTTCAAGTACATTTAGATACTTCAGGTTGATATAAACTTTTTTTTGACATAATATTGAAATTGACATTTTTTTGGGTATTTATTCCCCATTTTGATTAAAATTTCCCAAAATTTCAACTTTGAAGTAAATTGAAAATTATTTCTTGTGTTTCTACCACTTAATATACATGTATCAATCAAAGTAAATCAATTAGTTTCTTTTTACTATCACACGTGAACAAGCTACGTGCATTCAAAAATGCATGTTCCATTTATGGAACATTTGCCTTTCAAGAGAGCGGGATTCTAGGGATATCTTATGTGCAGTGCACTGCTTTGATTTTTCCATTCGAACCACAGGGTGTGGAAACCCCACCCTGTGGAACACCGCCATCATTCAACATGTGTATAGGGGCGAATTCTGGGTAATATGACACGGAGGAATGTGCTTTCTGGGGTGGATTGTTTATATTGAGTATTTTTCATTCTTGCATTCTTAGAAATGCATGTTTTTGCGACCACATCTTAATCAAACCGAGATCAGCTATTGTTGATAGTCTTGTTATATTCTGCTGCGTGTAACCATGCGAAAAGATATCCCACATCAGGAGAAGCTGTGGGATATATTTAGAAACTCTTTCAAAATCCCGGAATTAGAGGACGTAAATGTAAAGGGTAATTCAGAAAAGATGAGAAAAACTTTGGGGAAAAGGTGGTAGTACACACCAATACAAACAATTGTCATCAAAGAATGCATGGTCTAACATGAAATGCAAACGTACTAGCGCGCTTTGAAACAGCGCTCCGCAAACGTTAAAACGGCATTCCTGTTGAAATTTATCTGGAGAAAAAGAACACCATGCATGCAAATGTAACCTGGGGGAGAAGAAACCGTATGCAAATCTGCGTAACAGTGAATAAAAAGCGCGGATGCCAGCCCTGTGAAGTCATATGCCCGAGTGGCGTGGTGGTAAGATGCTCGTCTACCACCGTGAAGATTGCTGTCATGGTCCCGGGTTCGAACCCGAGGGAGGATATAGGTAAGATATTTTCCCTAACGAATTCGAGGCGACCACCGATAGGCAGCGCCTTCATTTCCAACCCATCTCATTAATGGCAGTACATTGCAATGTAGCGATATGGCCAGAGTTGGTAGTTGGTGAAGTGTAGCCCCGTGAAGTTATTCCAGCGTGCAACCGTTCTAATAGTTGTAACGTACGGGATAATTGCGCACTTCAGTAATACTGAGTCCATGCCCTTTATTCACTATCACGCACATTTGCATAAGGTTTCTTTTTCTTTCCCAAGTTACATTTGCACGCATGGTGTTCTTTTTTCCCATTAAATTTGAACAGGAATGCCGGTTTAACGTTTGCGGAGCGGCCGTTTCGAAATGCACTGGCGCGCTTGCGTTTCATGTTAGACCATGCATTCTTTGATGACAATTGTTTATGTTGGTGTGTACTATTACCTTTTAAAAATTTTCCCATCTTTTCTGAATCAACCTGTATATTAACTACTAATAGGAACATCACAAATGAAGAGGATATTGTTGAGAATGATCTAGTGGCAACAGTTCCAATTGATGCATGTGGAATGGTAGATAGATTTTGCAATGATGAGGATGAGGTGATAGAAACTCTCGCAGCGTGTTCTTCAAAATATGTAAAGCAGAAAACAGTAGCAAAACGTAAGTGAAAATTTCAGGAAAAGGCAAGAAGGTTTTGAGCGATCCCAAAAAAAAAAAAAAGAACAAGGATTGCATGGGATAAAAAAATTCTTTCAAGAACCCAATCAAAACCAAAGCTGTGGATTCCATTGGAAAGAGATTTGCCATATGACCATTACAGACCATATATGACCATTATTACATGTTGGATAATTCATTAAGAGTTGTGAAAAGCGGATCAAATTGCATCACATTTGGAATTCCAAAGAGAAGTGACAGCGAACCTTCTAGGAACGAAGGAGGGGTTAGCCATTCA
The DNA here is from genome assembly GCF_987345545.1 of Pholcus phalangioides. Classification (NCBI taxonomy): domain Eukaryota; kingdom Metazoa; phylum Arthropoda; class Arachnida; order Araneae; family Pholcidae; genus Pholcus; species Pholcus phalangioides. The sequence goes on along the minus strand of NW_028301602.1, from coordinate 50,311,627 downwards.
TCCAGGTCCATGTCATCAACTGAAAAAGGATGCTAGGTCATCTGATGGCCATTGTGTCTGCGACACAAGGAGGGTGAGCGATTTGCCAAAAAGACATTATGTGTAAATACAGCAATGTGACAAACGGGTCCATCAAAGATGTTTTCCTTCTTTTATCACAGACATTAGAATAATTTTCCGCGCACATTTCTGAGTTGAAAACACTGATGTGTGTTGTGAATTTGTAGTAAAAAATTTGTAGTAGGCTTTCTTCAATGAGGCTTTTCGGATCACGTGATATCTCCCTCTTTCTTTGAGGGACATACAAACCGTGTCTAAGTTAACCAGTATGGCGACTTCCTGCGTGGCTCATGGAATAAACAAATCTAGATTTGAAGGAACGTAGAAATTAATTTTTTTTTAAGGGGTGCTAGGTATTTCGCTCCCCCCCCCCCCGAAACTCCAAACTTCAAGTTATCGAGATCTGCCTGTTTCAGCTTCCAAAAATGCTTAGTTAAAGCTGTGGAATTTCTTCGATGTATGGGCCCATAATTAATTTTAAAATATCCTAACCCACATGAATTTATGGATATGAATATCAAAAGACAATACGGAGACATTAATTTTCATGCTTGAGAAGATATAAATAAACAGTTAAAACATCAATGTTATTGCATGAATATCCAAATCAAAAGTAGGTACGGCTAATTACTTCATATTTAATTTTCTTGACTTTGTATCTCTAAGCGAACTCAGTGTTTCAGAAATCGAAAATTCAATACAATTTTTAAAATTATTCATGTGGTGGAAAACCTCGTCAAAATTTCCCTATTTCTATAGTAAAATCGGCAATTTTAACACTGATATTCAGAAAGCCTCATTACTGGGCGGGTGGCAAACCACATTGTAAAGGCATACACACGTCTAAAACGCATTGCTAGGGAACCACTGTAACCGTTCCGAAAATGATTGTTGCCACTCAGAAATCGTTGTTGTCCGACAGTTTTTCCGCCCATTTCAGGCATTTGCACTGCTCTGACGAACTTTTAAAGTACTGTATCGTTCGAGTCTGGTCCCATTTGGTATATATGCAAAATTTGGTGACGATTGATCTGAAATTGTAGATTTGTATGGAGAACACACACACACACAATCAATTTTATGTATAGACTAGCTATAATACCCGGCGTTGCCCGGGTTTTGTTCAATGAGGCTTTTTTGGATCACGTGATATCTCCCTCTTTCTTTGAGGGACATGCAAACCGTGTTTACGTTCACCAATATGGCGACTTGCTGCGCGACTCATGAAAGAAACAAATCTAGATTTAAAGAAACGTAAAAATATATATATGTATATATTTTTTTTCTTTTTTTAAAGGGTGCTAGGTTTTTCGATTCCCCCCCTCCCCTTTGAACTTCAAGTTATCCATCTCTGCCTGTTTCTGCTTGAAAATGCTTAATTAAAGCTGTGGAATTTTTTCAATGTACTTTTTACGGGCCCATAGTTAATTTTGAAACAACCTAAACTATGTGAATTTATGAAGTTGAATATTAAAAAACAATATGGAGAAATTAATTTTCATGCTTGAGGAGATATAAATAAAAAGTTGAAATCAATGTTATTGCATGAATGTCCAACTCAAAAGTAGGTCCGGCTAATTACTTCATATTTAATCTCCTGGGCATCGTATATGTATCTCTAAAGCGAACTCAATATGTCAAAAATTGAGAATTAAATAAAATTTTTAAAATTATTAATGTGTGGTGGAAAACCCCGCCAAATTTCCGCATTTCTACAGTAAAATCGGCAATTTTAACACTGATTTCTATGAGGATTTTCGTGACCCTCTGATGATGATTATGACGTCATTCAAAAAACCTCCTTACTGGAAGTATTGAAAATGTGGCAAAAACCATTATAAAGGGATAAATATATTATACATATACTGACAGCGTTGAAGAAATGACAAAGCCATATACACGTCTTAAACGCATTGCTAGGGAACCACGCTAACAAAAGTAAATTCGGAAAGTGATTGTTGAGGCCCAAAAACCATTGTTGCCCTACGGTTTTTTGCCCATTTGGGGCATTTGCCCCGCTCTGACAAAATTTTAAAGTAGCCTATCATTTAAGTCGGGTCCCATTTGGTATATATGCAAAATTTGGCGATGGTCGATCTAAAATTGTAGATTTGTATAGAGCACACACACACAGAAAATCAGTTTTATATATACATGTATAGACTAGCTATAATTCCCGGCCCTGCCCGGGTTTTCTTCAATGAGGCTTTTCGGATCACGTTTATATTTGTATAAGGAAACGTAGAAATGATTTTTTTCCTTTTTAAAAGGCGCTAAGTATTTCGATTCCCCACCCCCCTGAACTTCGAGTTATCCATCTGTCTGTTTCAGCTTCCAAAAATGCTTAATTAAAGCTGTGGAATTTTTTCGATGTACTTTTTATGGGCCCATAATTAATTTTAAAATATCTCAACCTACATGGATTTATGCAAATAAATATCAAAAGGCAATACGGAGACATTAATTTTCATGCTTGAGAAGATGTAAATAAAAAGTTGAAATCAATGTTATTGCATGAATGTCCAACTCAAAAATAGGTCAATGTATTTAATCTCCTGGGCTTCGTATATCTCTAAGCGACCTCAATATTTCAAAAATCGAGAATTCGATACAATTTTAAAAATTATTGATGTGACAGAAAATCCCACCAAATTTCCGCATTTATACAGTATAATCGGCAAGTATAACACTGATTTCTATGATGATCACCTTTTTCCTGACCCGCAAAGCGATGATGATTATGACGTCTATTCAAAAAGCCTAATTACTGGGAGTATTGAAAATGTGGCAAACCATTATGAAGGCATAAAATATTATACATAACTGACAGCATTAAAGAAGTGACAAACCATTGTTAAGGCATATGCATGCACGTCTGAAACACATTGCTAGGGAACCACGGTAACCAAAGTAAACGTTCAGAAAGTGATTGTTGAGGCACAAAAACCATTGTTGCCCTTTACTATCGTAAAGTAGCCTATAAAGAGTATTTTGAAATAATGAAATACTTTTTCAAAATTGTATCGTGTACCGATTAAAATTCTAGACGGGGGGCCTGCCAGTGGTTTGTGCACTCGTGTGATTCAAATGCTTGCATTACTTTAATATGCAGAATGCCGCGCGCCTGACGGTTTTCAAAATGGGAACAGCAAGAAAACGGTGACAGATGTAATGTCATTCTTGCGGAATGTAAATGAGCGAAGTCAGTAATTTCAGCTACGTCATTCATGTTTCAAGGAATTGCAAAGTTATTAAAATTAAAAAAAAAAATGTGTGATATGGACAATCTGTGCCCAAAAACCAAATTAAAAAAGTTGTTGCCGTCTCTGATGCCAACGAATAAATTTCCACGTTGCTAAGTGCAATATTCGCAGAGATATCTGAATTCAAAAATCGGAGAAAGCTTGTCCGTTAGTATTCGCTGCTTTTTTCCCAACTTTCCTCTATTTTCGAATTCAAATATCTCAGTAAATAGTTAGAATTTTTTTTTTTATTAATTAAACTGCTTTTGTTCCTTCCATTTTTGTTCTTTTCCCTATGCTACTTTTATATTGAAAGCTACATAATAAAAAATATAATAATACAAAGATTATGTAAAAAATTCTTTGAAAAGTTAATCTAGTATTTAAAAAGTGAGAATAATACATATATTATATATAGATTTTCTCCTGTTGCACTGAAATCGATTTTTGTGAAAATTTTTTACATGATAGTCGAATATGAACCACGTTTAAAATCAGTGATCAAAAATGCATCGCAGAACTTCGTGGTTTCCGATTTTCATCAGTTTCTAGACAATTTTCCAAAATTTCAATTCTACAGGTCTGAATAATCAAATTTATTACATTAAATTGATTCTAAATACGAATTACTGTGGGATTTACTGAGTGGCAATTAATTTTTATTAGAATAAAAAACGAAATGAGCAATAACTAATATATACTTTATTGTGGTCTTTTGTTTCTATAGTGGGTACAAGACTACTACAAAAAAGGTATTCCAATTGATTGTAATATTATAACGGAAAATTCGATAACATTTTATCTTCTATAAAGGGGAAGGGCTGGTGAAACGTCTATTTCAGCAAAATTTTATGCAAGTAAAGGTTGGTTTCATAGGTTTAAGAAACGATTTGAATTACGCAATGCAAAAATCGCTGGTGAACAAGCCTCTGCTGACCAGGAGGCAACTAGAAAATTTCCAAGACTTTACAGAAAATTATTGAAGAGAAGAAGCACCTCACAGGTGTTTAACGCTGACGAAACCACTATTTTGGAAGAAAATGCTGCAAAGAACATTTATAAATGAAGAAGAAAAAATGAGTGCCTGGTTTTAAGATAGACTTAATATGTTGTTTTGTGCAAATGCATATGGGTACATGATAAAGCCCACCGTAATTTTAAAATCTGCGAATCCGGGAGCATTGAAGAGAAAGGATGCCAAAGCTCCAATTATTTTGGATGAACAATAAAAGGGCTTGGAGTATGAAAACACTTTTCCTGGATTGGTTTAAATGGTGTTTCGTTCCGGAACTCTGGAGGTACCTTGAGAGTGAAGACATGTCATTCAAAGTTATTTTGATACTGGCTAATGCTCATGGGCAATAAGATGTCAATGTGTTCAAAGCTGATGGTGTGGAAGTCCTTTATATGCCTCCTAATACAATATCTATCATTCAGCCTTGATCAGAGGGTAAAGTGAACATTCAAGGCTCACTATACACGTCACTCAGTGGAGATGATTGTGCACTAGGGTGGAACAATTTTTTTTTTTTTCGAAATTGCCATCATAATAGAATTTAAAATATGCCTTTTTATGTGAAGAAATGTTATTCCTAACTTTTTTTCCCAAAATTCAAACTTCTTGAGATTCCTCATCGCCCCTAAAGTTTTACACACCTGTGGAATTCTGTAACATGACACCATGGAGGAGGCTTTCCTATTCCCCTGAACACGTGATTTGTTCAGTGACCTCGATGTTTTTCCTTGTTTTCAATATTCATTTGCAGTCTTACCCCTCAACTGAGAGGGTGTATAGCAGTCAAAATGACGACCAGAAGCTTTTATCGTTGTGACATTTTAGGAAATCCTAAAGAGTTGGATTCTCAGGTCTTGCCCACTTACGGCGATGTTATGCTTTTTTATTTGCTGACTCAACACAATATGAAGGCACAACAATCAAGAAAAGATCCAGCTATTGCAGACATTCTTGAAATTATTGTGCCAAAGATAGAAAATATTTGGTAAACTGCTTCAATTCCTATGGTTTCTCACCAACGTATATGCAAAATTTTCAAAGACTTTTACTATAAATACGAGAATCTTCAGAAAAATATGAAAGCAAGAAAAGATTCTCAAACTTTCAAGATGAACTTGAAATGTTTTCAGTGCAAATGTGGAAATTGTTCGACATTGCAGCATGCAAATGTGATTTTGAAGACTGTAAGTGTGACAAGTTGAGAAAGGACCCAAATTTAGAGCGAGATTCCTTGCAAGATCAAAGAAGTACACGCCAGATGGCGATTGGTCGAGTAGATGTCCTGACAACGAAGAAATTGAGAAACAATGAACAAAGGAAAATGAAAATGGTATCCCGTTTGAAGTCATTTCAAGAAGAAACAGCGGAAACTAGTTCATCAACCACTGAAAACGCGTCTATATCCAACGATTCTGAGGAAAGTGATCTATCTATATGAGCCAAAACACAGTTTACCGTTGAAGTTAACATTTCCATCTACCAGTACCTGAAGCTGGTCCACCAATCGGTGCCGAAGCAAGTACTTCATTTGCTTTTGAAGGGCTATTATCATCCTCACGGATGAGAACTAAATTACCAAATGTTGCTTTTGCTTGTGGTAGAACTGGTGTGTCTGATCGATCAGCTGCAATTATTGCGAATGCTGTGCTGGAAGATGTTGGGTTATTGACGAAAGAGAAGCCAAATATGACAATAGACCGGATGAAAATAAGGCATGAAAGAGCATCACAGAGAGTTCTTTTGCAAGATAAAATTCCTAGAACAAATGTGTGAGGAATATATTTTGATGGTCAAAAAGACAAAACCTTAGCTAATGTCAAAGGTGATTCTTTCCATAGCAGAACCATATCTGAAGAACACATAACTATATTGCAGGAACCCGGGTCAATTTATCTCGGTCACACAACTCCAAGAAGCAGTAGAGCAAGGGATATAAAGTCATCAATCCTAGACTTTTTGAAGCAAAATTTTGATACAAAAGAATTGCTGGCGATTGGATGTGACGGAACTGTTACCAATACTGGTTATAAAAATGGGGTTATCAGACTAATAGAGAAAGAAATAGGCCATTCCTTGCAATGGCTTATTTGTCTTTTTTCACTTCAATGAGGCATCTTGTGAAGCATCTAGATGAATGTTCCATCAGTCCATGCGGGCTTCAAGGTGATATCGGACAAAGTTTGGAAAATTGTGAAAGATTACCTATTGTGAAATTTAAACCAATCTCTAATAACCTTCCGATAATGAACAGTGACAACAATGATTTAAGTGCAGATCAGAGATATCTTATGGAAATGGTATGGGCAATAGAAATGGGTGATTTACCTGCTTTGTTATCACACCGTGATCCAGGTAAACTTTCTCATCCTAGATGGCTAACGACAGCTAACGCTATTTTAAGGTTATACTCTGCAACAGAAAATCTCAGCATTTTGAATGAGTACATAACGAAAGTTTACGCACAAATGTGGTTCAACATTAAGATAAAGTCATCATGTGTGCTGATGGAGCAAGACATTTGTTCAATTTAGTGGAGTTATCCAGATTTTTACCTGACAAAATATTATGCATCATCGACCCAGTTATTCAAAGGAACTCTTTCTATGTCCACCCAGAGAATATATTGCTCTCATTACTCTCAGATGAGAATCTCATTTACAAAGAAATGGGAATCAAGAAAATTCTGAAAATTAGAAATGAAGGATTATGAGAAGCAGAAATCCGTACATTCCATGTTCCGAAAATAAACTTTTCTGCTAAGCACTCATCAGAACTAATTGCATGGGATCAAGTGCGAGTGACTGAACCACCTATTATAAAAAATCAGGAAATGGACCCACAAAAATTATCTGAACCTGTTTTTCCATCTATACCGAATTTTCTGTGTCACACACAAGCAGTTGAACGGTGCGTACGACTCATAACTGAAGCATCTCTTGCTGTATCAAGAACCGAGAGTCGTGAAGGCTTCATTTAAGCCAGAATAATATCAAGGAGTACTCTTCCATCATTTGAAAAAAAAGCAGACTATTTTGCAGAAACCAGAGGAGCATCATATCCAAAGTGGAAACGCAAAAAAAAATAAATTGGGAAACTTACTTGTGCCCTCTCTGGGAGGGGGGGGGGGGGGCGGAAGTTAAGTCCGAAGTAAAGGGGCGAAAAAAATTGAAAAATGATTTCTGCCCGCTCTAGTAGGAGCGTCAAGGTAAAGGGGTAAAAAAAATTTGACATGTGTTATGACATAAAATACCGCTGTTCCTTTGAATGCATCAAAATGAAGCGATTGAAACCAGGGTTGTAAAAAACCCAGCCTGGGCAGGTTTTTTGGGCAAAATGGGGAAAATTGAATTTTCTTTTTCCACAACCACAAAATATCTAATTTAAACATGTGTACATCTTACATTATGCCTAAATATATATTTTTAGTGCATGTTAAACTATGTATTTGATTAATAAAATTGGGAATAATAAAATAAGAGTATAATTGTTCACTTATAGCCCAGGCGGGATTTTTGGGCAAAATGGGAGGAAAATTTAATTTTCTTTTTCTACAACTTCAAAATATGTAACTTAAACATGTATGTACAACAGGGTGGGTTTTCATTTCAAATTGTTTCATTTTCAAATTACTATAGTGCGGAAAAGTTGCCTCTTTTAATAAGAAGAAAAACAACATAAAAAATGTTAAGATCAGTTGATATCTTCCGGTCGCGCATAGTACTTGAAGATTATGAAAATTGACAAAATTGAACATTTTTCTTAATTTTTTAATATTACTTAAAATTTTACGATCGGCATGCAAAAGTTTGTCATGCTTATTTTATGGTTCAATAAAGTAAAATAAATGAAAACATCATTGATATTTCAGTGTTTATCAGTCGCGCAATGTGTTCGAAAAACTGGAATTGACTAAATTTTTGCAAGTTTCATTGTGCAAAAGTTAGACTTTAAATGTGAACACTTGGAAAAGAAACAATAGAAGGAACTGTAAACCAGTAAATCCTAGTCAATTTTGGTAATTATAATGTAAAGTACATACACTCTCGTACTTTGAATGGTGGATTGGATAGAGTGTAGGTGAAACTCAATGTGCAGCCACCTTTTCATGGTAAATTCTGGGTCATTTTGTTCTGACAAAGCATGCAAAGAACTGCACAATGAAACTTGCAAAAATTTGGTCAATTCCAGTTTTTCGAACACATTGTGCGACCGATAAACATTGAAACATCAATGATGTTTTAATTTATTTTACTTTATTGAACCATAAAATAAGCATAAGAAACTTTTGCACATCGATCATCAAATTTTAAGTAATATGAAAAATTTTTTTTTCAACCCACCCTAATGCACATCCTTTATGTGTACATCTTATATTATGTCTAAGTATACATTTTTGGTGAATGTTAAACTATGTATTTGATCAATAAAATTGACCATGATTATAAGTAAGGGAATAATTTTTCACACACAAACACACCCACTTCAGTGTAATTATATCTGAACCTTGAGTTGTATGCAGAACTGCAGCAAGAAAATTGTTTGTGGTAAAATAAATGAATTTGGAGATATTGAAAATTCTGAGAAATCAGAATGGTGCCTGAATTTTTTTTTTTCTCAAAATTTTTCAGACCCCGCCGAAAATGTAACCAAAAGTGTCCTGATAAGTCAAAAATAGAACCTTTCAGCTATGTAACCAGAACCACAGTTTTTTTTTTATAATCAAACCCAAACTTTCAGGAGCTAAAAAATCTCATGCTTCTCTTTTTCTTAAATTCCTCACTGTTAAAGAATATCCCTACTTCATTAAATTAAATTCTGAAATATTTTTAAAGGAGCAGTGATAATTGAAAAATGATCTGGCTAAGAGGAGGAGATAAGTCATTCTGAGGATTCATTACTGTGGAGAGGTGTTTTCCACTTGTCCAAATTACCCATTTTTGGGAACTTAAAACCACAGAATAACTTGAATTATCATTTAACATAAATGTCAATAACATTACAGGGGTGCAAGAGCTGCGCCAAACTGCGCCGAAACGGTTCTCTTGCTACATGGTGTGCCAAGGCGCCGAATCCCTGCGCATTTGCGCCAATTCTTGTTTCTGGTTCGCGGAGGTACCGCTAATGCACTGTAGTGCGTCAAATACCGGGAATTTAGGAAAAAGCAGCATGAAAATTTTGTTCACGGGACGCGTTCTTTCCGAGACACGGAAAAAATTACGGAGGGAGAAATTTCAATTTTTTTTTCACTTCCCACCATCTACCACAATCGCGTTATGTCGTGACCTTGGAAAGTAGTTCTACTACCTTGAAGTATAAAGTCCTATACTGTTATTGGTTAACCGGCGGGCTATCAAAGTCCCTGAATGAATATACCGAATTTTCTGATTTCGGAGACCGTTTTTTCTCCTGCGGGTTATATACTGAAAATTACGGTAATTTCGCGGCTGCCAACCTGCGTTCAAAGACCGCATACATCGAAAAGAGGATTGGTTTACTCGTTTAAATTACCGACATTTTTCGAAGATCATTGGAAAAAAATGGGATCTGTTAAAACTCCAGTTAAAATATTCATAGTTTTGTCATCTAGTCACTATGCGGTCGTGTGATTATCGTCGGCAGTTGCCGATCGTGGCAATTTCACATTGCGAAAATCCGGATTTGGTGAACACAGCGGCGGCTCGAGGAAAACAATTTCTACCCATGCGGAATATGTTTTTGGCGCTACTGACGGCATTTTTTTTTTTTGGTAAACAAAGCTTTTTTCACCCTTGCAATTCCATTTGGCACCCCTCCTAGAGCGGCGCCCAAAATGGCCGCACGGTCCGCCCCTGCATTGGTGGGGGACTCTTAACAATAGTCAAAGGAAGGAGTTTGTACTAGGAGCATGTGCTCATTTTACATAACTTCTGTGAGATACCTTTTTTATATTAATGTCCTACCTTTCCAAAACATGCTGGAGAGAATGAAACGTTTGCACTCCCTCTCGTGCATTGCTGGGATGGTACATTACTCCCTCGTGTATTGCTGGGATGTTGCTCAACATTGTATCACCAACAGAACTATTAATTATGTGTGATGAATGGGTTGCACTACAATGCAAATAATTACAAGAAGTGAAATCAGTTCAGAGAATAGATAGATATTGGGCAGACATATTCAAACTTTATAACCTTGAAAGCAGCCCAAAGTTCAAAATTTTGCCAGTTTTGGTGAAGGCTTTTTTATCTTTAGCACATGGTAACGCAGACAGTGAAAGAGAGTTCATTGTTAACAAATAAATAAAAGTCTGCTCGAGCATTGAAAAATCTGTCAATCCAATGCTTTAATGGAGTAAGACATATAAAATCTTGTGTTCGAGGGCATCAAATATTTCAAAAAAATTGTCATCGAGATGTTGAACTTCTGAAAGTGACTCTGATTCGTAATCTATTAACATGCTATTAGGTTGAGAAATTGTTTAAATAAATAAGGTATTTATATTTTTCTCGCTTTTTGCATTTTGCTTTTAAATTTAATAATTCCTTTAAATTTTGTGAGAAGCTAATTTTTTTCACGGAAACCCTTATTATATTCTTCACGTACTTTTTTTGCTATATCAGGGTGAATAAGATTTTGGTGTTCAAGCAGCAGAAATTCTTGTTGCCTAGGTTTTCAGTATACATGCTGTTTAATTTGAAAAGAGTCTAATAATTTTTATTCGTCATTTCAGTAATGCATGTTTTAGTAGGGACAGAGATAAGATAATTCAGAAAAAATTTAAATGGATTTTAATTTGTGAAGGAAATTTATTTAGAATTATTTGTTTCAACCATTTTTGGCAAAACTTTTGGCATTTCACAGAAAAATTACTCCTTATATTGCAGATATAGTTCGTTTTTAGTTCTGCTGCATTTTCAAAATTTCTGCTCCAAAAATGAAATTTGCTGCTCCGAAATAGATGAGGGGCTCTTGCACCCCTGACATTAATATATATTAATTTCACTTTATACAAGAAACCTGTCATGTATAGCAACAGACCTACAGAATGCCTTCATCTGGCTGACGATTTTAGCAGGCAAATTTTCTGGGTCGGGCTTATATTACCAGCATCTTGAAAAATCAAGCTAAGGCTTATTTTCTGCTTAGGTGTTATTTTCACATAAGAAAAACTATACTTTTTGTTCTGTTTCAATTGAAGATGTTTGTTGCCAATGTTCAATTCAAGAATCCCACAGTTATTTTCTTTTCATTATAAAATAATGTTATTTTTGTCTCTTGATATTTCAGTTATGAAAGTCTGATGTACCTGTATAAAACTTATAAAAAAGTATTGCAAAAACATGTAAATATTTTTTGAATTAAAATTTAGTTTACATACATTGGTTTGCTTCTTCACAGATGCTTCAATTTATTTAAACAAAGATTTGTGTGTGTGAAAAATTATTGTGTATTATAAATAAATTTCTGTAGGTATGCTTATCACATATATCAGGTATATTTTTTAAACGAAGGTCCATGGTTATGTGGCGCTACTTGTCTTGTACAATTTTTATATTTTTATTATATTTTTTATGCCACTCACTAGCTAGGCATTATCTAGTGTGTTCTTGTATTGGAGTTCAGTCTGGCTCCAACTGTCGACCGAACATGTCATGAAAATCTCTCTCTCTTCTATTAAATAACCAAAAAAGAAAGGAGTCATGACTGTATGTTTCCGAAATAACAACCAGACACATCCACCAGCACTAGCGTCACCACAGAACTGGTGACCTGGGTAAAGCAGATGTTTGACAGCCACGAATGAGCAGATGAAACTACTCTTTCTCGTTTCGTAATATGCGACTTGCTGCATTTTTTTCTCCCCTGTGTGTGGTGCGTTTGCTGACTGATTGAGGGGGGCATCTCCCCTCAATTCTCTTCCTGGATTGTGCTGAACTTTTTTTGGATATGCCGAACGCTACAGAAGAAACAGGTATGTCTTCTGAATTAGAACTTTCGCGTGTTTCTTTTCACCCGCCTTCAATTTGGAAATCCGATGCCGATCTTTGGTTTCTTCAGATTGAATCAAACTTTAAAATTGCCGGAATTACTGATCCTAAAACGCAATTTCACTGTGTTGTGACAGCTCTAGATGTCAAGGTGTTGTCATATGTTAGCGATTTGATCAGAGCTCCTGTTACAGATGATTCTTACAACCAGTTAAAAACACGCATTTGTCAACAGTTTTCACTGTCAGAAACTTCCTGCTTACGAGTTCTACTCCAAGAGCTCACTCTTGGGGATAAGCGACCTTCTCAGTTGTTGCATGAGATGCATACATTAGCTGGCAAGAAAATTTCAGATGAAGTGCTTAAAACCCTTTGGTTACAACGTTTGCCCATCCATACACAGCAGATACTTTCTGTTAGTAAGGATACATTGCCAGATTTAGCAGAAATGGCAGGTAAAATTACCGAAGTAACTGGGCACACACCGACTATTTCTGAGGTCAGCCGTAACGAAACCATCTGCTTGCAATCACATCAAAGTAAAATTTCGACTTTGACCGTTGCTGTTGACCGCTTATCCCACTATAGAGAGAAAAATTTTAGCAAGATGGGAAGAGTTCGTTCAAATTCTCAGTCTAAAGAGAGGTCTAGTAGTGATGGTACACCCAAACGTAAACCTTATTGTTGGTACCATTTCAAATTCTGTAGAAAAGCATCAAAATGCATTAAACCCTGTGATTGTCGGAAAACTAACTGGCCCATCTGTTTTGGCGACAGCAGGTGATGGCCGGCGTTTAGTTCGCCTTTTTTGTTCATGATTGAAAATTTGCTACTGGTTTTTTAGTGGACACAGGCGCTAGCATTTCGATTTTCCCACGAGATACACAGGTACATAAAGCTGCAGATACAAACTTTTCGCTATACGCAGCTAACGATACTAAAATTTCTATGTATGATTGCAAATCTTTATCAGTGGATTTAGGGTTACGCAGACTGTTTAGATGGTCCTTCGTTATAGCTGATGTTAATCGCCCAATATTAGGTGCTGATTTTTTAGAACATTATGGTCTATTAGTTGACGTAAAAAAGTCTAGTTTGATTGACAGTTTGACTTCACTTTCAATCAAATGTAGCAATGCCAGTTGCCCTACATTAGGCTTAAAGACCATTAGTGGAGATTCGCCCTACTTGAAAATTTTATCTAAATTTCCTAATTTGACGAATCCTTCTATGCTTGGGGCTATTTCTAAAAAACACTGCGTTACACATTGCATTACTACTAAAGGTTCTCCTGTCTTTACCAAAGCCCGCAGACTCTCCAGAGAAACTTGCTATTGCAAAGCGTGAAGTTCAAACACTAATGGATCAGGGCATACTGAAACCTTCAAAAAGTCCATGGGCAAGCCCGATACACATTGTTCCTAAACGTAATGGAGAATACCGTTTATGTGGGGATTACAGAAAACTTAATTCTATAACGTGTCCAGACAGATATCCTATACCACATGTTCATGATTTCAGTTACGGTCTGCAGGGAAAAAATATTTTTTCTAAATTGGACTTGGTTAAGGCTTATCATCAGATACCTTTAGATCCTGAGTCTGTTGAAAAAACTGCCATTATTACCCCATTCTGACTTTATATGAGTACTTATATATGTGTTTTGGATTGTCTAACGCGGCACAATCATTTCAACGGTTCATAGATATTGTCTTAAGAGACTTGAACTGTTATGCATATTTAGATGACCTACTAGTTGCATCACCAACAGAAGAAGAACATCTTAGAGATCTAGAATTAGTTTTTGAATGTTTAAACAGTTTTGGTATAATTCTTAATCCTGATAAATGCATATTTGGGAAATCTGAGATAGAGTTCTTAGGATTTTTGGTTAACAGCAACGGCATCTCTCCTTTGCCAGAAAAAGTTTACGTTCTTCGTAATTATCCGCAACCAAAAACGGTTGATGAACTTCGAAGATTTCTCGCAATTCTCAACTTTTACCACCGTTTCTTAAAAAACGCAGCATCTGACCAGGCTCCCTTACACGATTTGTGCAAAGGAAAGAAGAAAAAAGATAAATCCCTCATCGCTTGGTCGGGGGAAACTATTGCTGCTTTCGAAACGTGTAAACATGCTATTACCAACGCCATGCTTTTGGCTCATCCTAAACACGATGCTCATCTTTCGTTGACAGTCGATGCATCGGATTTTGCTCTCAGAGCTGTTTTACAACAAACTTCCAATGGTGTCATCGAACCACTCTCATTTTTTTCTCGAAAGTTAACGTCAACTGAAAAGAACTATAGTACTTATGATCGCGAGTTGCTTGATGTTTATAGTTCTATTAAACATTTCAGACACATGTTAGAAGGCAGACCATTTACGATCTACAGTGATCATAGGCCTCTAACATATGTTTTTCACAAAGTTAATGATAACAGCTCTCCCAGACAACGTCGTCATTTAGAATATATATCTTAATTTTCTACGGACATTCGTTACATTCAGGGTGAGCGAAATGTTGTAGCGGATGCTTTTTCCAGATTATCCGAAATTAATTTACCTGACTCGATTGATTACGCGGCTATTGCTACTTCACAGAGTACAGACGCCGAATTAACGGCCCTCCAACAACCAGGTGGGGTGCTCGATATAAAACCTATCAAATTCGGTCCTCAGGGTGCAGAACTTTTTTGTGACTTATCCACTGGAATTATCCGTCCCTACGTGCCAGAAAAACACCGATATCACGTGTTTACAGTCCTTCATACCTCGCCCATCCAGGCGTTAAATCAACTGTAGACCTTATTCGTCAACGATTTGTGTGGAGTTCAATACGCAAGGATGTCACACGATGGACCAGGGCGTGCATCGAGTGTCAACGTTCAAAAGTGCATCGTCACACTCAATCTTCCATCTGTGCATACCCTTTGCCTCAATGCAGATTCTCGCACATTAACATCGACATTGTTGGTCCTCTTCCTCCTTCTCGGGGTTTCACCTACTGCCTTACCTGCGTGGATCGATACACCAGGTGGGTAGAGGCTTTTCCGATGGAAAACCAAAAAGCCGAACTGTTGTAGAGACATTCTACTTCGGTTGGATCAGCAAATTCGGAGTTCCGGAATCGGTTACCGGTCAAGGGAGACAATTCGAAAGTGATTTGTTTCGCGCATTCGTTCGTTTTCTTGGAACTCAGAAAACACGCACGACAGCGTATCATCCGTCCTCCAATGGCATCGTTGAAAGGTTCCACCGGCAGCTCAAAGGTGCCACACGCTGCCATGCCACAGAACGTTGGACTGCAGTGTTACCTACCATACTTCTGTCCATCCGAGCCAGCATCAAACCGGACATCAACACTTCTGCTGCCGAGATGGTTTACGGATCACCATTGCACCTACCTGGTGAATTCTTCCGTAGTTCCGATCTTCAGCCAACACAGCCGGAATTTCTACGTGCTCTACGAGATCACATGAACACTTTACGTCCGATCCAAACTTCAAGGCAGGGGACTCACAACGTTTTCGTTCATAAAGTACTTGCTGTTTCTTCCCATGTGTTCGTGCGGCTTGACACCGTACGAAAGCCCCTTCAACAACCATATTTGGGGCCATATGAAGTGATTGAACGATCTCCAAAAGTATATACAGTGAACATGAAAGGTAAACTAACGACAGATTGAAACCAGCATTTTTGCTTGATTGCACTTTTAATGAGCAATCACCGTTCACTGAACCGAAACAGCCTTATGTAACTCGATCAGGGCGTACGGTTCGTATAAGAATTCCTTGATATTATTCTTATTTGCATATTTTTTGAAATGAACAATATTATAGTTTTTTGCAACATTTTTTAAAATTGATATTATGTTTTGCGAAATTTTCATTTTCAATTTTTTAATATGTATATAAGTCTATTCTAGTAATATTAAGTTATATCTAGTATAATATTATCTAGTAATATCTATTCTAGTAATCGTTTTTGCATATACATACATTTAATAATTTTTTTATTATTTGTAATTTATTTTTTGCTCGACTATTAATTTGTGTATATGAATATTTCATTACTTTTTGAAAACATTTTCCTATTGCATATTTTTTGAATTTTTTGAACAAAATTTTTTTTTTGCACATGTCAATGCCATATTAGTTGCCGTAACTATATTCAGGGGTGGGAACTCTGTGCCAATTGCGCCGCGCTGCGCCAAAACTAATATCTTGCGCCATCCTGCTCCAATAGCGTATTTTCGCATTTTTCTGCTCCAAATAGCGAATTTTGCTTCAGTATGCCCGGAATTTCGGAAAGGGCGCCAAAAAATTTTTGTTCCTGCTAGCCACGAAACGTTTCTTTACGAGAAGAGCGTATTTTATTCCACTATACTTAAAGTATGGCCTTAAACTATCGGCCCCTGATCAGGCTTTCCATCGCGAAACCCCGATATTGTCCGTGATCGTGGAACTGAAGATGGTTTTCAATGCCTTTCATCTTTAAAGTGCAAATTCGAGTGTTTTCGTTTAAAAAAAAAAGTCGTCACTGGAAGCAGCAGAAATTACTGTAGTTGATTGTGTTAAATCCAGATGTTTCGTGAAAAAAAATTTCATTCCGGTAGTAAAAAGCGCATGTCCGCCGAATTACGAATGTTAGTTTAGAAACTTTGCCGAATAACGAGCGTTAAATCGCCAATGTTGCCCAATAACGAGCATTAAATCGTCAATCTCGCCAAATAGCGAGCGTCAGATCGCCAATCTCACCATATAATGAGTGCTGAATCTCCAAACATCGAGTTGATTCTTCCGAAATTCTCTCCCATTTTGCAACAATTTCTTTCCAAGTTTCTTTCTTTCCATTAAAAACTTATTTTAGCTCATTTGAAGTGCTGCTGTTCAAGGCAGCAGATAGTGCAAGCAGTAAGCAAAAATCATCTTAAATAAATGGGTGCAAAAAATTTTATGACAGCCGCTCTTTCAAACAAGGTGTCAAAAGCCTAAAACACCAAAAATAAAAATCAAGCTGACGAAAACATGTTTGATAACAAAAGACAGTGCACTTTTATTTTGAAAAGGGTTGAGGGTTAACGAAAATATTCTTGTCAATTTCAGTGCTCCAATTTATAAATATCTGCTCCGAATCCCATATTTTGCTGCTCCAAAACTGCTCCAAATCCTGAATTTTGCTGCTCCAAAACTGCTCCGAAATGGACTTGGTCACTTCCTACCCCTGTATATTGTCAAATCGTCATAACTATATTGTCAAATCGTCGTAACTATATTATCATATTTTGTACATTGTGCCATATGCCGTCCTTCAGACTCGTGGGGGAGTACTGTGGCGCTACTTGTCTTGTACAATTTTTATATTTTTATTATATTTTTTATGCCACTCACTAGCTAGGCATTATCTAGTGTGTTCTTGTATTGGAGTTCAGTCTGGCTCCAACTGTCGACCGAACATGTCGTAAAAATCTCTCTCTCTCTCTCTTCTATTAAATAACTAAAAAAAGAAAGGAGTCATGACTGTATGTTTCTGAAATAACAACCAGACACATCCACCAGCACTAGCATCACCACAGTTACAATTTTCTGTTTGTGATTTCTTGTAAAATATTTTAATATGTGGATCTCATACCTAAATGCTTACATAAAAAAGGTAGAAGAATTATAAAAAGGGTGTTTGTGATTCCAAGAAATTATTTGTCATCACATTTTTGTTCCTAAAAAATCATTAAAAAATATTTCAAAATATACATATTCTAAACACTGTACTATGCAGCAATTTTTGGAATACATAAACTAAGCTCAAACTAAAATTTTAACCTGAAAGTAACACATTTTCTTCGAAAACAAACAATATTCCCTAAAAAAAACCATTTTCCCTCAAAAAACCTGGGTTTTTTAGGCTAAAAAAACCCAGCCTGGGGGGGGGGGAAATGGGTATCTACCCGGGGAGCAAATTTGACAACCCTGATTGAAACAAACGTTTTTTTAATTGGGGGAACCAAAAAATAAGTCCCGCTCGGGTAGAGATTTTGTCTCGAGCCGCCCCTGAGTACAACGTGTGTGTGTGTTTCGAAAATTGTAACAAACCATACATACACAACTGAACATCTTTTCGGAGTTTTATGGATATTGTTCCAGATACCCGGTGAGTAACAGTAAAGCCTCCTATGAGGCTCCTTGGCTCCTAGACAGTATCTCTGTCTATGAGGCCTTGATAAAGTGTGGCCACAAAGGGACTCTAAAAAGACATCTTTTCCCTTTGAAGAAACTAATGAAGAAAGTATGTTGGAAATTAAATTTGATTTTTTAACAGCTTTGCAAACCATATTCACAATCATGACAATCACGCCACAATTCTGTTTTTGAAACTAAGAAAAAAGTTTGAGGTGTAAAATATGTATTGCTGTGAAACATATCTACGGGACAACGATACCAATGGAATAAAGCATTGTTTTGCGCCTTGGTAAGGTACTAGGTCTAAGAGCAATGATATGTCTCACCAAATAGATTTATTAATTAGTGTGCCAGTTTATTAAAACATGCAATTTTTCCACTATGTTATACATTTGGAAATACAAATCATAGCGAGAACTTAATCTAGATGTCTGTAACTGTAAGGTAAGCTTATATATTAATTACGATTTGAGGCACAGTAGTGAACATTTGGCACAAAACATATTGGAAAACATTTGGATTGGCGCCGTGAAACAAGAACTAAAATTTCTAAGGAAATGGAAAATAACATCTGAAAGAGAAATGCAAGATTTTAAAGGAGCAGATTGTGAGTTGTCTTTTGTTGCCATTAAAAGATGTAGGAAGAACAGTTGAAAGTCACGATTAGCTGAGCTAATTCGAAATGGAACCATAGATCTAACTCCTTTTTCAGAACAGTTCGCTCTGTACAAGTTTCACAAACACCAATCGTCTCGATAAGTTTGATAAATTTCGCAACATTTATCACTTTTATCAGTGATTATGCATAATCATTTCAGACCCTGTATGCACAAACGTGCGGGTTGCTTCTTTTCACTTTAGATATTATTTTTCTAACATCAGGGATGTTCAGCCCAAACTTCAAGAATGGTGCGTTATCATTGAAATTAAAGCCGAAAAAAGTCCGAATTTGAAAAAAAATCTACAGAGAAAAAACAACCCCTTCCCACTGTCTTCTTAGTGCACAGGTCCACCCGAGAGCCGCCCGGAAGCCTCAAGAGTAGAAGGGCCTCACGAAAATGAGATCTCTTTAAAATTTTCTAGAATTTACTAGGTAGGGCCTGAAAAAAATCACTTGGCCTGGGGGACCATGATGCTCTTAAGACTGCGCTGCCCCTTCCCAGGGCCGTAGCATGCTTTTTCGAGAGCAGTCTTTTCTTGGAGTCTCCTTGAAATAGTTATGCTCAGTTACAAGCGCGCGCCCCTCCCACCTAGAGTCTGCTAATATGGTAGAATCAATCTGTCCCTTAAAATACGGGACAGTAATGACTAGCAAAAATTGCTTCCTCTGACATCACTGGATTCGCACCTGGGGGGCGCTGACTACTGTCTTTGCACCGGGCTCCATTAGGTGTAAGACCGGCCCTGTATATATATATATATATATATATATATATTCAGTTTTGCCTTATCTACTGAATAACTTTTAAATTAAGTGTTTTTCTTGTTTTAGGGAATGCTTTTTAAAAATCACCAACTTCATTTATGTTTAAAAAGATTTTTATAATGTGTACTTAGAAAAGTCTTTTTGCTCAACCTTTAGGGTCTGTGAGGAACCTGAAGATATTAAAATATTTTCCTAAATTTTGGTATAAGTTCTTAAAACCCTGAAAGGCATCTTTTGAATACTAAGGCAACATCAATTTCCAAAAAAAGTGAAAAACACCCTTTTTTTCGTTCCACCCTATTGTGCACGCAATAGAAGATGTCAATGCATAAAATGTCTTGAAGGTATGGAAGAATTACACTATCACTAATGCCATTACTGTTATAACTAGAGCCGTGGCAGCTCTTAAGTAGAAGACAAGTTCACCATGAGTAACAACATAGCGAAAGGGCTTCGCAAGTTCAAATCAGCAATAGATTATTTTCATGACATACGTACGTTCTTCACATGTAGGAAAATTAGTAGAGGAAGCCTTATCAACATATTCCAACATACTTGATGATATGAAGAAAAAACAGCAAAGAGAAATCACACTTATAATAACGACGCAGTGGAAACAGGGGAAGAACCACACTTTTCTGCCAAGTCATTTCTTTTTTAATTAATGTATATATGGTAATTATGTACACTTATTACATTGTATGTTTAATTTGGTTAGCCAGCTCTTCACGAGAGCTGCTTACATTCTCTCGTTAGTATATTCACTCCTAGAATGTCTCTCTTTTTGTCACCTCCTCTCCTTGTCCACCTCTCTCTCTCCTCCGTCCCTCGGCTCCTGGTATGCAGCTGTCCAGTTGGTCTGGTGGCAGATCCGCACGGCGCATTTCTGCATAGGGGAGATTTTGTACACATTTCCGCATAATCAAGCCCCTTCCCAAGTATCTTCTTTTTTTTTCTTTCTAACCCCTACTTTCTTTTATTGCTTTCCTGAAGTGGATAGGAGTTGTATAGGGCCTGTATCCACATTATGTTGCTGCAATTTACTTCAACTATTCTTTTTTTATCACTCGAATGTCGAATTTTTTAGGAATATTTCACTTCAAACTATTTTTTACCCATAAATGTTACGGGAAGTTGCTAAAGTTGTGATTATGCATAATCACTGATCGCCTCGGTAAATTCAATGAATTTTAATGTGTTTATCATTTTACCGGCGATTATCCATAATTCCTAATTGAAGTCTGTATATTTGATAAATGTAAAAAAAAATATTACTTCTCTTGTTTTCATTTAACCTGTTTATTAGTTTGCGATACGTCCACGACATGTATTTTTCCATAAAAATTAAATTGAAGTAAGGGTCGACAGATTTTCTTCACACACATAATTATGTACAAATAAAACTAGCATTACCGAATGCATAATTTTTGGTAAATTCAATTAATTCGTTGACGATTTATTGTATTTACCAAAACGACCTTACGAACTGGGGAATATACATAATCACCGATAAATGTGATCAAGTCTTGGTATATGAACAGAATCTATTATACTAACCAAAATGGTTAAGCATAATGGATCAAAATTTGCATTTACAAAAAGGTCTCTTCGCGTTCTTCTAGAGTCATTCTTCCGCTTTTCGGAGTCTTATTTCGTCCTGCACTGGAGTATGCCGTAAGGTTTTGGACACTATACCTACAGAGAGACAGACTTGGTTGATGGAGTGCAGAGAAGTACTGTGCGTGCTCTTGTTGGCACACAAGGCTTGAGCTATGAAAAAAGACTTAATTTCTTGAATATGTTTACGTTGGAGAAACACAGTTGGTGGGAGTATATAATCAAAGTGTTTATATAAAATTTTCATTTTTATGGATAGGATGGATTTTGAGTTATTAATACACCGTCAATCAACTGCTTCGACAAGGGGATGCAATATCGTTTCTTAAGGAAAAATTCCAGATTGTGTGGTGACACTGAGTTTTTCTCTAGCAGGGTTGTCAATGGAATAGCTTACCTCCGGGGTTGTGAATTCAAAAACAAAGGAAATATGATAGAGATAATGGGATAGATCCAGAAGCTATTCATACTTAAATAAGACAACCATAATCTTTTTATGTGGGCAGTGTATTATATACAGTATTATAATTATTATTTTGGTGACATATGCTTTTATATTGGGTATTTTAGTTATATTTGACATCCATATTTTTTATGGGCATAATGTTTTCAGCCATCTCTTCGGGCAATTTGCCTGTTGCGGCCTGTGTATGTTTATATAATTACCAAATTTTTCACTTTTACCGTAACCTGTGTATGAATATTAGATATAATACATTGTACACGTGTGTGTTAATTATTATGCTTTCTTTGATCCAGCCCACACGATGCCTCAGTCGTTGGCAGGAGAGAGAGAGATAGGCCACATGAAAAACAAATCTTCCTAAAATAGCTTGTCGTCTAACTGGACATCAGTCATGTTGAATATACATTTTAGGACATCAGGATTAACTCATAAAATAAATCAATAATTTACCGATTTAAAATCTGAATATTTATGCTGATAAAAAATCATCATTGTTTGCAAAATATTTAAACCCTTTTCTTTCTTCAAATGAACAGTTTTGTCATTCTGCCCATTTCCTCTGGAAAAAATCGTTCAGAGGTGTACATCCTAAAATTTATCACACTTATTGATTGAGTGTGTAAAATGGATTTGAATCCTCAACATAAATATTATAATTGAAAATAGTGTGAAATGGAAAGTTTTTACTTGTCTGAAAAAACCTTGTTTTAAAATTTTTCAAAAGCACATTTACATGATGCAGGAAAAAAAAAGCTGAGCTCCAAATAAGAAATAATTATTAAATAATAACTGTGTGCGTGAATTTGCCTGCAAAACATTTTTTTTATGTAGAAAATATAGTTTATTAAGAAAGAAAGAAAAAAAAACACAATATATATAAATATTGTTTTTTTATTATAAAAATTATTTTTATAATTTTATATTTTATAATTAAAATATATATATATATATATACAATATATTTCATTTATTAATTCTGTGCTATAATGAAAAAGCATGAAGAATATTTCGGTTGAAAAAGAGAAACATGGTTATTAAAATCTAATTAGCTATGAAGTATTGTGATCATTTTTTCTTTGAATATTTCCCGGTTATAAATGTTAAAACACATACTAAACTTCTGTTGCAAAAGCTTACTCCGATTTTGCAATATAAGCTAGAGACTCCAAACATTTTTTGATATCTTTCGTGCTTGCATAATTAAGCAGAATGTGTTAAATACGTCTGTCCAGTTTAGCATACCTTGCGTATCTTTTTTTCCCTCTAAATCCACCTTTGCTTGACTCATGTAGAAGTCACTGTATTTAGATTTCTCTTCCATACCCAGGATCAGCATTCTGATCTTTGGGTTTGGTTTACCCATAATGGAATTGAATCTCTTATGCCATCCTTCTAAGGCATTGCTTGTTCTGTGTTTTCTTTTATTACAATTCCAAATATTGTTTTCAACACCAAATTTTCGAACCACTCTTTTACAAAGTAATCATAAAATTCTTGCAATTTCGGGTTTGTAGGAGAGTTTTCCTAGATGGATAGACACCCGTTATCTACATCTTCCAATGGTAGATGTGCTAATGCTGCACACATACGCACATGTAATCTTACTTCATCATTGCTCTTGTAATCATTTACCAGCCCTAAGGACTGTACGTGCCGCCATAGACATTGGTTGAAATGGAAATTGCATCCGAAAATTTTGGTTAGTGGGAAGAGTTTTTCTAGAGCCTTTATTGATGCAATTTCAAATTCTAGTCACTGACTGAGGATTCCATCTGGCTTCTTTTAAAACAGTAAATAGCTTTGCATAAGAATCCTCCATTTTTTTTTTCAAGCAAAGCAAAAACTATAGGAACTATTGTGACTTCTTCATCATTCTTACTTATGTCTGCATGAATCTGTTACAACTGATAAAACTGCTTACTACAACTTTTAAAAGTCCCATCTGCGAAAAAGTTCTTGAAGCTTTGAAGACCATTTTGGCCTTTGTCACTAGCAAATACTATAAATCTACAGCAAACGTGATGGTGACAAGCGTGCAACACTGTCTGTAGTACAGCAGCCATCTACAATCTTTTGCACACGAGTGTCATGGTGCTCAAGAGTTCTCGATCCTTTGTGCTTGCGGCATCAAGTCTTCGACTTTCGAACCTTTCAAGTTTCGTTAATGGATGTATTTCGAATTTTTGCAGATATTTCCTGTATATACTGTATATTGTGGATTGAAATACAGTATTCTTGCTAATCCGACACATATCAAACTGGAGTGTGCCAGATTACCGAAATCGCCAGAAAACTGAAAGTTAATTGGAAAAATCCATTTAAAATAATATAAAATTCTTTGCAAAGACATGCAGTGATATGATTTCCTCATCTGTGCATGAAGAAACCACTCCTAAAAACGCCGGATTACTGGACCGGTTGGACTATCGCACTGCTATCGTCTATTGTAAAAATTTTGCAAACAAATCAAAACCCCTAAAATATCAGTGAAATTTTCAGTTTCAGAGGTACAAATAGAACTCATCTCACTTTGAAGAGAAATGTGTCCATGTGTCAAATTTGAAAACATGCTATGGATATTGCGGTGCGAATAAAGGCTCTTCAAATGGGAAAGGGAGGATTATATAGTGAACGGGGGGGGGGGGGGAAGGGCGATTATTTACCTACACCCTTTTGCCTATTGAAGAATTAATTTCATGATGTACATTGCGTAGGAAAAAAAGTAAGATATTTTACTGCGCCTACTGTGCAGCAAGCCTCAGAAGGAAGTGCTGTGATTTGGAGTTTTTTCTGTTGTTCTGATCTACGGTAAAAAATAAAGTGAATATATATTTTAACATACATAATAATGATGTATTCACCTGTTAAAGGTTGTTTTCTTATATATATATAGAGTATGCATCAAAAAAGAAATTGAAAAGAAAAATTGAAAAAAATTTTAAAAAATAATTGAAAAAATCAGATTTTAAAGAAATATTTCCAAAGTTAGAGTATAGCGCCAAAAAAGGCTGCTTTATACACATAACTTGAAATTATAAAAAAGATAAAAAACTTAAAATAAATAATTTTCTATCCCGTTACCCTTATTTATTCATCACCATTAAGTTTTAAAAAAAACCTATTAAATTTAGATTTGTCACATGTGGCACCAACTGTTATAATAGTGATTGTGGAAAAAACCTTCTTCAATATTCTAAAAAATATTTTAGTTAAAATAGAGATGGATGAAGACACATTTATTATAAAAAATAATCAAAAAGTGCTCAACTTCTTAAAAAATTCACAAATTGAGAGAACTGAAACATTCGACTTTGAAACTTATTTACTAATATCCCTCACGAAAACATCATAAATATCTGTGAAAGTTTATATGTAAAATACACGAATATTATTAACTTGGATAAAAACTCTTGGAATAATCTAGTGAAGTTTTGCATCTTCAAAAATTACTTACATAATGGCATCAATATATTTAAACAGATCAAAGGTATACCCATTGGCACTTGTTTTTCTAGTGCTTTTGCAAACATTTTTCTACATTTCCACAAAACTAATATTTTCACTAAACAAAAAATCATGGGTTTTAGATATATCGATGATCTCATTATTTTTAATTTTGAGAATTTTCTTGATTTTAGCGGTGAAGTTTACCCTACGGACTCGACATTCAAGAAAACCAATCACGACCCCCTATCTACAGACTTCCTGGACCTTAAAATTTCCTTATCTAATAACATAGACTATATCGGTATTTTTGATAAAAGAAAAGATTTTAAATTTAAAGTCAATTTTCTGTCTAATTTCAGTTCTAATATTAGTATTAGAATTTTGAAAAATATATTTTTTGGACAACTTCCAAGATAAAAAAAACCTGTAATATTGCTAAGGATTTTTTGGAAGCATATTCTGAATTTTTAAATATCTTCAGTGGCAATGGTTATCCATCTTCCTTTATGGGATTCAAAACTTCACCCACGCTTTCCTAGTTTGACAATTCAGGCGGCATATCTTAAAAATGTCTAACTCTTGGTATGTTTTCTTCACTCTTCAATTTTTCTCATTTTTCAATTTTTAACACACTTTGTGTTAATATATTTTTATTGTGCTACTCATTTGTTTTTCATATATATTTTTTATTGTATATTTTATTTTTTGCTTTTTTGACTTCCAAAGCTTGTTTATAGCAAAAATGTTGGGGGAACTGATGGTAATTTTTGCCTATTAGGTTTACCATCATTAGAAACATTTTTGCAATTTGGAACAATGGGGGGGGGGGGTTCTCCCTTGAGAACGTCCTCCTCATTGATCCATATTTTTCCACCTTTTCAATTACTTCTCATCTTTTCGCCTGTTCATAATATCTTTTATATATATATATATATATATTTATTTATTTAAATTATGAGAAATTGATTGAAAAAGCACGAGTCAAAGATTATTTCAGTGACACAATTTTTCATGAGGATACAACCCCCTTATAACTTCAGGCCATTTATGGTAGGGAAGAAAAGAGGAAGAGACAGAAATAAAAACAGAAAAAGAAAGACAAAAAGGACTTTTGTTTTTGCAAGTGCGGGAATGGGCTGTGCAGAATCGTCCCTAAATTCCCCATGCGCGGAAATGCACCGTGCAGAACTGTAGATTTCCCCTATATCTGACCCCTGACCTTCCCCACGCTTTCGTCGTGGAGGGTCATCACGGATCTCACAATACTGTTCTTTCAGAAAACATCGCCAACAACCTCTGCACACTCGTTTACATTCCCTTCTACCTCTGCACCACCCTGCTCTTCTCATGATGTTCAATAAACGAGATAAACAAAAAAACCTATGGTTTCATTCGTGGATATTTAAATTTAATACGGTCGCTTATGTCTCGGCATGCGACATATTAATCGGTGCCGTCAACCAGTTCGAATCTGAGGTGCTGTAGGTACCCTTTGACCCTTCAGGTCCGATATTAATTGTTGCCTCGGCTATCTCGAACCTGTGATAGTGTATTTTGTTGAATTTTTTTTTGTGTGTGGCACCCGCAAGTGATCCTTGGTGTGGGTGATCAAGATTTAACCTGTGATAATGTTGGCATTTTTTGACATTATTTTTTTCGGCACCCTTCAGTTATTAATTGGTCCCGTGGCCACCTAGAAAATGTGGTAACGTAATTGATATTTTTGCACCCTCAGGTGTTATGAACCACTGTTGACCACTCGAAAATGTAGTTTTTGACAATTTCGTTTTTGTTTTCTTTACACCCTTGCGTTATTTAATTATCATGTGCGTCGATGAAAGTGTGATAACTTTAGACATTGTATGGCATTTCTTCCAGCACCCTCATGAAAAATAATAAGAAAAAAAATGCCGCTAAATTTTTATCTGTTTTTTTCTTTGACTCGCGTAATTTTGTTTCTTGTGTTGCAATGCTATGATATATATATATATATATATATACACACTGAAGAGCAAAAAAACCTGGTACACCTGCCTAATATCGTGTAGGGCGCCCGCGAGCCCGCAGAAGTGCGCCAACACGACGTGGCATGGACTCGACTAATGTCTGAAGTAGTGCTGGAGGTAATTGACACCATGAATCCTGCAGGGCTGTCCATAAATCCGTAGGAGTAAGAGGGGGTGGAGATCTCTTCTGAGCAGCACGTTGCAAGGCATCCCAGATATGTTCAATAATGTTCATGTCTGGGGATTTAGGTGGCCAGCGGAAGTGTCTAAAGTCAGAAGAGTGTTCCTGGAGCCACTTTGTAGCAATTCTGGATGTGTGGGGTGTCGCATTGTCCTGCTGAAATTGTCCAAGTCTGTCGGAATGTACAATGGACATGAATGGGTGCAGGTGATCAGACAGGATGCTTACGTACCTGTCACACCTCAGAGTCGTATCTAGACGTATCAGGGGCCCCACATCACGCCAACTGCACACGCCCCATACCATCACAGAGCCTCCACCAGCTTGAACAGTCCCCTGTTGACATGTAGGGTCCATGGATTCATGAAGTTGTCTCCATACCCGTACACTTCCATCAGCTCGAAGCAATTGGAACCGAGACTTGTCAGACCAGGCAACGTGTTTCCAGTCCTCAACAGTCCAATGTCGGTGTTGTCTGGCCCAGGCGAGGCGTAAAGCTTTGTGTCGTGCAGTCATCGAGAGTACACGAGTGGGCCTTCGGCTCCGAAAGCCCATATCGATGATGTTTCGTTGAATGGTTCGCACGCTGACACTTGTTGATGGCCCAGCATTGAAATCTGCAGCAATTTGCGGAAGGGTTGCACGTCTGTCACGTTTAATGATTCTCGTCAGTCATCATTGGTCCCGTTCTTGCATGATCTTTTTCCGGCCGCAGCGATGTCGTAGATTTAATTTTTTACCGGATTCCTGATATTCACGGCATGGGCGTAAACTTGTATATGGCCCATGGGCCCGAGCTCCCCCAACATTTTTGAAAACCCGGCTCAGCCCCCCCTAAAATTCGCATGAATACGGTTTCCTCATTTTGGAATGATGGAAAAAAAAATTTTAACCAAAAGTTGTTCTAATTATGAATTAGTTTATGGGAACAATCTGCTCAAAATTTAAGTGTTTCTTAAATTTTCTTTTCTTTTAAAAACTCTGGATGGTCTTTGCCTTTCTTGTTCCATGACAATATAGGTTTATCTCATTTCTTCCCTGCCGTTCAATCCCTAATTGCACGTTCCCTCCGTGCCAATTGCCTGAAGGCACAAGTTTCTTTCTGTGGGGAGGGGTCTTTCTTGTTTGCCTGGCAAAAATTGAGAGTCTCTTCCTTTCTCACTGCGACCGGGAAGGGGAGGGGGTGCATGGCTCCGACATGCAAAGAAGCCCAAAGATGCATGGTGGGGGGGGGGGGGGAAATTGGAAAGCAATGATATCGAGACCGAAATAAAAAAAATTATGCTCTATGAAGTATAGGTGCCAGAACCTAGAGGTTGAGACCATTTTAGCCTCCCGCGCAATATATTTCGTAAGAGCACTGAGCCCCCACTCCCCAGTAATTACTGAAAAACCATTGCAATGCATCCTCCCTCTCCTTCGTACGCGCTTGAGTCCCGTATATATGGGAGAACAAATAACTTTTGAAAAATATTGGGAAAAAACAGTACATTCTAAATATCCATTCATAACAGATCTTGAGGGCCGATGCCGAAACATTTTTCGAGCCTCTACAACAAAATTCGACTGGGGGTGGGAGTAGAACATAGAATCAAATAAACAACAAGTAAATTTATAATATTGATTTAAAAAGAAAAAGATACAAAAAATAACTGATAATTTTTCAAAGGTTCAGGAGCCTCTCGACTAGAACCTAGACTCCTCAAGAACTTCAGAAGATTATGTTGATTTTATAGTTAATTTTTTATTTTATATTATGATTTGCCTGTTGTGGAGTGTTGATTGTGTCAAAAAAAAAAAAAAATTCACCACACCCCGTCCTCCGGGTACGCTTCGATATCTGTCTGAGTTGTGAAGCGGGTGTGACTGGTCTTCAAAGATTCCCGGAGTCGTAGGCCCGAGCCCCTCCAATAATGTTGAAGGACTGGCTCATTCTCCCCCCCCCCCCCCCCCAAGAAAAAAAAAATTCACGTGGATACGTTTCCCATATTTGGCTCGGAAAAACAATTTTTGTGATTGAAAAAAATTTCCCCCCAAAAACAAGTTTAATAAAAAAAATCTCAAAATTTCATTTCAATACTTTATGTAAAATCGCAATCGAATTGTCCTTGGCTTTTTTTTTTGTAACAATTTGTAGTATTTTTCTCATGGTCAACAACAACACTTGATCTCCAATTATCATTCTCCCTCGGTGCCAATCGTAGGTGTCCGAAGGCGTGCACCTCTGGATGGCATCTGGGGACGATATGGGGTGGAGGTGCTTTGGTCCTTTCTTGTTCCCGCTGTAAGCATATCTTCTTTTGTTTAAACGTGACCCTTCGGGAAGGAGGCATCCAGACGATGCAGGAGGAAAAGAAAGGTCGAAAGATAGGCCGATAATGATTGAAACTGAAACAAGTATACTCTGAGAGCCATATTTCACTATCGAGTTCGGGACCCCGGGCCGAAACATTTTTGACAAAATACTGTATGACTAATAACACCGAGACAAATAAAGAATAGCTGAATGAAATGCAGTGAAACCTCGATAATGATTACGGACCAAGAAAAAATATCGTTGTAGAGGGATTATTGTTATATCGAGAGGTAACATTATCATCACATGCCCTGAAATTTCTGTTGCTGTTGGCATCTTTTCTGAATCATGTTGTTAGTACCACCAAAAAAAATGTGCTTTTGAGTATTTATTCACCGCAAAAATAATTTAAATGATTAATAAAATTCATTTGGATGTACTGCCCCCGTAAAGAGCTTAATCGCAGTATGCCGTGGCATGGCCCCCATGGCCCGGGACGGTTATCATCATTTTGTTGCTTTTTCACACTATAAACTAACTACAGAAGGGGCCCGTTAAAAGTCTGACCGAGGGGCCCGCAAAAGATTCCAGCCTAGGGCCCGCTGCATGGCCCTCGTATCCTGTAGCAGGGCGCCAAGGCTGGGATCCTTGGCGGGCCCCGAGCCAGACTGATTCTGATGGGCCCCTACATAGTAAATTTACAATGTGAAAAAAAAAATGACAAGAATCATCCCGGGCTCCCGAGCTGGAGTCCTGCCAGCCCCACCAGTGTGGGGAGGGGCATGCAGAGGCAGCCACATGAAGAAAACATTGAAGGGGGCTGAAAGTTGCTGTTCGTCCCGAATATATGGGACACAAGCGCGTACGCAGGAGAGAGAGAGAGAGAGGGTGCCATGGCCCCCACATCTTGGTGCAGGGCCCCGTAGGCTGGAATATATGGTGGGTCCCCAGAACCAGATTTTTCACGGGCCAAAATTTATAGCATGAAAAATCAAAAAATGATAATTGTCCTGGGCACCAGGGCTGGAGCCCTGTCAGCCCTATGTGGGACCATGTCTACCCATGTGGGAGCCATGGAGGGTGCATTGCATTGCTTTTACAGAAATTATTAGGGGCCCTCAGTTCCCTCACAAAATGTATTGGGAGGCCCAGGGAACAGGGAAAATAAATTTCAAAGAAATTTTTATTTGAATATCATTATTTCATCAGCCACTGCAGAAAAATAACAAGCGGTGTGTAAAACGCTGTGATGTTTCCACAAATACTTTTGGCCCTGGGCAGCAATTTTGAGAGGATGGCAAATTTTAAGGGAAACAAAAGCTATCTTTCAAAGTCATCGATTTTTACACTGTGGAGGTGATGTAAAACTACATTTGTTTCAGCCCCCTCCCCCAACTCGACAGCAATAATCTACACTCTTAGATGGCCCTGTCCGCAGCACCCAGGAAGTGCTGCAACAAACAGATTGGGAACCACAGCCCCATAAAAAAAATACAGTACAATATACTGTACATTCAATATAATTTATCTGCAAAGTATCTCTCAGCAATGGGCCCCCACGTCATCGAACGAGGCTTCTGGATTGAGATGTTTTGTGGGTATTAGGGCAGGATTTCCCAATTCTCCCCCCCCCCCCCGCAGCTGTTGTGAACTTATATGAAACAATTCCTCCTGAGACTTCAGCCAGGAGCTCTGTGGGACCTTCCTTCATGAGAGAGCCAGAGCCATCTTTTCTTTCTCTTATTTTCGGTTGTGTGGAGGCTTTCTTGCTCTGCCCCAGAGATACAGTGGGGGCATCAATAGGACAGAGTATCCAGACACACGTTTTACATTTGTGCTACTCGCCAGAGGCCAAGCCGCATTACTTCAAAGTAGAATACTTCAAAGTACTATAAACTGGTGAGTGATTGGGAATTTCCGATATTTATGACCGACCAGCAGCAAAATACCTAAAAATCTCTAGCAGTCCAATTATAATGGCAGAGGGCGTATTAACCTGTTCTCAGAAATGAAGGAAGTAATTGGCATGTGTATGGCAGATGTCAGCGACTAATCAGTGAAGTACCAGCTGAATATATTGTGTTTTGAATCGGTCATTAAGGTGCACATCATGACTAGTGATGTACCGTACAGTTTTCTTTGCATGCAGTGAATTACGTTGCGAGAGTTTCGTTGTGCTTTTCTCCCAGTTTAGTATTGTTCATTTATTCAAACGATAGGTTCACAAATATAAATTGTTGTTACGAATTTAGAGAAAAGTTTTCAAATTTTAGAGTAGAAAAATCTCTTGAAATTTATAGTTACAAAATTTATATGAGCATCTATCGTGAATACACCTAAATGAGTGTTTTGCCCAAAATTGAACAATCTCCTGCTCTTCAGCTGACTTTTATGGTCAGTTACAATGTGAAATTTTTTTATATCGTTACTTTTTTTTTCTAGTTAAGATAAAATACAAAATCCGGTCATAAAATATAGTTTACACTAAATTATTAACAAAACGTGCTAATAAATAAGTATTACGTCAATGTAAGTCAGCACAAATAAATTTAGATGTATGGCAAGATTCTCATTTTACCCACTGTGAATGAAACAGAAAAATTATTCTATGAAATTCAATATAATAAGACCTCTTGATTTAATTTTGTGATCAATTATATTTTCCAATGAGGATGTTTGCAGTTGCTGATGAAACGCTTCATTCATACGTACCTATTTTGACTTCTGTGCGTTATTAATACAGTACCAAATATAGTACCCGTAAGATAATTATGAATTCAACTCATAAGGGGCCGTTCAAGCAAGGGCGTAGCGAGGGTGGGGGGACCTTGGGGGGTCTGGTTCCCCCCCCCCCCGAAATGTGAGAAAATGACCGAAAAGAGGGAAAAAGATGGCCAAATCCATTGTTCTGTCACTTTGATCCCCCCCCCCCCCGAAATGAAAGTGGTCCCCTCCCCGAACGTAATTTCTGGCTACGCCCCTGCGTTCAAGTACTACGTAAGCAAATTTTTAGCCATTTTTGACCCCCCTCCCCCCTTGTCAGCAAAATTTCGTCATCAGCTCTGCCCCTCTGAATCCTAATGCATATTGGTGGGATCAGAGATGTACACATGGGGGAGGGGGGGGGCCAACGATCAAAAAATTATTTTTTAATGCAAAAAAAAATTGTTTTCATTAAATTTCTGAAGAAAATACCTTTATATATACATACATATATATGGGTTTACGGAAAATTCACCGCCGGAAAATTCACAGACAACAATTCACCGCTAGGAAAATTCACCGACCAACAATTCACCGCTAGGAAAATTCACCGACCAACAATTCACCTCCATGCAATTCACCACTAGGAAAAATCACCGACCAACAATTCACCGCCATGCAATTCACCGCTAGGAAAATTCACCGACCAACAATTCACCGACGACAGTTCGATGCGAGTCAGTTAGTGAGGGAATGAGCGATTGAGTTACTGAGTGATTCAGTGAGCAAGTGGGTTACTGATTCAATGAGCGAGTAAGTCAGTCCGTGAGTGAGTGAGCGAGCTGCTAAGTGAGTGAGCGATCTAGTGAGTGAGTGATCTATTGAGTGAGTAAGTGCCATGTCCTAAAGATATGGCGGAAAGTTTAAATAATGACTTTATGAGAAGAAATTCAGATGATACGGATTCGGGTTGCTGTATTTTTTAAATATATGACATCCATATTTATTGTGGGCATCTTTTTCTCAGCCACCTCGCTGGGCATTTTGCCTGTTGTGGCCTTGTATTTGTATAAATTACAAATTGCTGTTGCCCAGTACAAGATAGTATATTCAACAAAATTCCATTAACTCGGTTTTACTCAGAAACTTCTAATGGAATGTTAAAAGGGATAATAACAGAATTAAAAGATAATAAAGTAAGTGGATACGCGATGAATTAACTTCCTAAAAATGCTTAAAATCATCTCCTGTTATCACTTTGATGTTATAAAAAACATCGCTGATTATCAGTAACCAATGGATTTTTTTTATGATGAACTAGCTGTTACCCGCGATTTCACGTGTGATGTACTTTCAGGAATCCCGCCTTAGTGCGTATCTAGTATATGTACTCTATATTTACTATATACGTATATATATACTTCCTATGCAACGGAAATTAGTGACGATTTTTTTATTACGGGAGTCGGTGACGTTTTTTGAGTGATGGAAATCTGTTACGTTTTTGTGTTACGGAAGTCGGTTACGATTTTGGGGTCAAGTTTTCATTTAACTCTTGCATATATTGGGACCCATTTGACACATCGGGACCAAGTAATGTGCATGTACACCGAGTTTCCCACATCCTACAGCAGGTCCCCTAAGCTAAAATGGATGGCGGGCCCCCAAACCAGCTTTTTCACGGGCCCCTCTGTGCTTAATTTATAGTGTGAAAATATCAAAAAGCGATAAGAAACGTTCCGGCCCCTGTCAGCCCTGCCCTCGTGGGGGTCATGCCGAGAGGTATGTATACGTAAAATATACATATATCACCAGTGCTCCCAACATACAGGGTCGGGGTACCCGGGGGATTGCACATATACCTTCATGGGGAAATTAAAAGGTTTCATTTCCAGGGGTCCTTGCGATAGTGGAAGCCCAAGGTATATCCAGTCTGGGACCCCATAAAATTTGCGAATTCGGTGAAGGGTAAATTCTTTAATCTCTGCGCAGAGTCCCGGTATTTCTTTCTCCTAATCAATGTGATGGTTTTGTCCACTTACAATTTGCTCCATCCAAACTTCATTCAAACTGTTCTCTTTTTATGGCACCGATGAACTTCCATATATCTGGGTGGTGAGCGGATAATTGCTGTTGGAACGCTCTATGCCATCCTTCTATAGAATTGTTGGTATTGGGGAAACCGTTACGCGTTCCTTGAAAGCAGTTCCAAATGTCAAAGCGCGGCTGACGACGACCACCACGACGAAGAGGACGCCCGATCCAAGTGTCTTCAAATCTACACTTCATCATAAATACGTTTTCGGAACAATCGGATTTTTTAATCATTTGTGACACTACTAGGTTAAAAACTAACTAACTAACCAATTCACTCACTCCCTCACTCATTAACCAATTTACTCGCTCGCTCAATCACTTACTCACTCGGTCACTCAGTCACTACTGGGTCACTCACTCACCCGCTCAATCACTTACTCACTGGGTCACTCACTCACTCACTGGGTCACTCACTCACTCGGTCACTCAATCACTGATTCGGTCACTGGATCAATCACTCCGTCACTCAATCACTTACTCACTCCGTCACTCAATCACTTACTCGGTCACTCAATCACTGACTCTGTCACTCAATCACTGACTCACTCGGTCACTCAGTCACTCACTGGGTCACTCACTCAGTAACTCAATCGCTCACTCCCTCGCATTGAACTGTTGTCGGTGAATTGCTAGTCGGTGAATTTTCCTAGCGGTGAATTGCATGGCGGTGAATTGTTGGTCGGTGAATTTTCCTAGCGGTGAATTGTTGGTCGGTGAATTTTCCGGCGGTGAATTGTTGTCGGTGAATTGCTGGCGGTGAATTTTCCGGACACGATATATATGTATGTGTGTGTGATTATAATCAATTTCTGTTAATTTCAATGTTATTCGAAGGCTATAAACTCAAAATTTATCTTTAATAAATTCGCTGCGATCCACCCTCTAAGCCATATAATGATGAATCGCATAAATGCCCTTGGCCCGCGGACCCAATATGGCCCTGGGGATTAACTGATGCGGCCTGCCCTCCTCCAACCTAATTTTGTATAAATGAGCTGAGCGGCACATTTACAGATCGCTTAAGTGTCCAGTGGTATAATTCCAGAGCATTTAAACGCCCCATGGCACATTTTCAGATCACAAAACCCGGGATACAGTTCCAGAACATTTATACGATCCGTGACACATTTAGAGATCCCTTGAGTGAGATGTGACATAGTTTTAGAGCAGTTAAGTGGCCCCCAGTGCGGTTCTACATCACTCAAGTTAACCGCGGCACATTCTCAGATTATTTAAGTGATCCACGGCATATAATTACGGATCACTTGAGTAATGCTTGGCACAGTTCCGGAGCACTTAAGAGGACCGGACACATTTCCAGATCACTTGGTTCCGTAAAACATTTAAAGATCACTAAAGTGGCTCCATAGGGCACTTATCAATGGGGGAGGGGGATGTTACTTCAACTGCCCACAAACTATCGAAATGTTTTTCTCGTTTTTGCCGCTCAGAGTAAGATGTCATTAAAAAAATTTCATATTTTCATAAAGGGTGGTTGATGACGTAAGCATTATCCAAACCCCCCCTCCCCCCTTTTCATCAAAAGTCAGCAAATCGGAAACCCCCTTCCTCCCATTGATGCTGACGTAATACTTGATGGCCCCTAAATTGATTAAAAGGGCTTTAAATTAATTAATAAATTTTTTTGTGTAAATGGTTTTAATTAATTCATCAATCAATTTGCACTGAATGAAAGAGTAATTGGCTGTTTATTAATTATTTATTACCTTATGAACGAGTAAATTATTGCAGACCGGGCCGTAGACTCATTAAATTTGATTCATCGGGCCGCGGTTTGAAAAACGTTTAGAATCACTGTTTTAGGAGGATTTTTGGGAACTCTATTATGTCTAGGCCTGCTCATCTCTCACTACTTTCTTGGGATGGATGTCATGCCCGCACCCTTCCCGCAAAGTTGGTGCTGACAGGACTCCAGCTCGAGGCAATAACCATTCACTTGGCCCACTATTTAGAGGGGTGGAGAAGAGTGAAGAAAAGTTGAGGGGTACGAATTCTATTGTGTTTTATGTTTTACATCAATAAATTTACTGAACGGTGGGGGAGGAAAATGTTTAATCTAGTTTCTTAACCAACAACCTCTTTACTTCAACATTACAAGTGGGTGCCAAAATGCGAGCTTGCCCCGTGCTGACCAAGTACCTATCTAGCTGCGGCCTTCGTACTATAAGTCAGTCGTTCTAAACCAGCGGTTCTCAACCTTTTTTGACTCGCGGAGTCCTTTCAAGTAAAAAACTTCTATGGCGGAGCCCCGTAGGCCAATTTTTTAATTATTTATCAGAGTTACTGATTTATTTTTACTATTTAAAAATATTTACAATTCTTTTTTTAAATTTTAGTTTTCTTTAATTTTCTTAAGCGGCCGTGGAGCCCCTGGAGAGTTTACAAGGAGCCCCAAGGGCTCCGCAAATCACCGGTTGAGAACCGCTGTTCTAAACATTTGGAAGCCCGTGGACTGGTAAATCTCTTTTGTGTAAGTGAAAGGCCCGGCTTCGCAATGCAAATATAAGCCAATGATAGGCATTTTTAAGACAAATCTAATGGTACTACCAGGGCCACAACTAGGGGGAGCAGGGTGGTCTGGTGCGCCAGGCCAGAGGGGGCACAAATTTTACCATCTAACCTCTTCTTCAGCATTATAAAGGGGCGCCAAAATATCCGGGGAACGTGCTTGTCCCGACTGACCAAGCGCCTAGTTGCGGCCCTGGGTACTACTGTGGTTTAAATAGCTTTCCCGGTCTGGACACCAGGCTCGCGTCCCGCTTTCGTAGCGAAATTGTTTTGCGCTTTATCTCGAGAAGTTTGCAACGTAAATAGACGATATTGGTATCGTCTATTAGCTATTTCAAAGACAAATCCGATGATCCCAATATCATTATGTCAGTAGCAACAACGCTGTGTATTGTTTATAAAAGTTTTCTCTGACATGGTCCCACCCCTTCACAGGAGTATTGGCTAAAATTGGCTAAATCCGAAAGAGCCTGGTCCGCGTGTTCTTTTTGAAAGAAAGAAAGTACAGACAGCGAGGTTCAAGACACAAAGAAAGTGTTCATATCGAAACTTAAGGCCTTGTCCATGACACAAAGCCTACCACAATTTTTTCCACAGAAATAGAAACCAATGATTTTGAATTAAAACTATTAAATTCTTTAAAAAAGGATTATGGCTGGAGAAGAAGAGGGGTGATTTTCAAAAAATTTCAGTAAAACTATTTTCGCATTTATACGTCGTTTTGACCTGTATGAGCGGCCAAACTTCGTTTATACGACGCGTCGTATAAACGAGGGTTCATTATATTTAAATTGAGCCCCCCCAACATTTTGAATAACTTTACACCTATGATTCATGGTACACTCGTGAAATGGTCGTACGTGAAAATCCAAATTTCATCGCTACATCGGAGATGCTATGTCCCATCTCTCGTACGCCGACTATAACACCACTTTCAAACTCACTTAAATCTCAATAACCTGCCATTGTAGCCGCAGTAACCGATCAAACAACTATGCGAGACACTTGTTGTGTTATATAGGCATTGCCGACTGCAGCGCCGTACTCTGATTAGTTCCATATCTCTTTATTTGCATATGCATGCCTGTACCAGTTTTTTTGGCTCTTCAGTTTATATATATACAGACAAAATGTAAACATCTACCGAATGAAGGTTAGATTTTCCGAGACAAAAAAATCGTTGCAATGATTGAAATAAAAACTTACATATTATCGTTCTGTCTAATAGTCCATTGTTAACAGGAGAGAAATCAATCCATTTTCGTTGTAATTTCTGCAGTTTTTTGCTCTTCAGTTTATATTTTGTGTGTGGAATATATAATTTAATTCTGTAGTTTCATGTGTCTAACGTGTTTCAGTTGGGTATAATTGCACAGCATAAAAAACAGACAATTCCATCCGCTCATTGTGTAGATACAAAAATTTTCTTTTTCTCTCTTTTGAGCCTGGGGGTAAACTATCTCTGCAGTCCTTAGTAACTACTAGTCCTAATGAACTACCGGTCGGAGGACTGAAGCTAAGGACCGCTTCAACTACTAGTAGTTAAGAGGTACTATTTACTACCTGTCCTTAAGGTCACGTGACGTGAAACAGTAGTTAGAGGGGGAGAAAATTTTTGGTTTCGAGAGTAACAGATCTCTAACCAATCAGGATGCCGTTTGAAGCCTACAACTACTACTAATTATTTAACAATCGTTTTTCCGCAGTGGGTTGTGGCAGCGATTTCATGTTTACAAACAAACATGTTTGTAAACATGAAATCGATGCCACAACTCACAAACAAACTTTTTTTTCCGAGGGACTCTCCATACATTTTTTTGTCACCCGTGTTTGCATTTTTTTTACTCTAGTATCGCTGGCTAGTTTAATTATTTTGTAAACGTATGAGGACGTTGCATTTTTCA
Organism: Pholcus phalangioides; assembly: GCF_987345545.1. NCBI lineage: Eukaryota > Metazoa > Arthropoda > Arachnida > Araneae > Pholcidae > Pholcus > Pholcus phalangioides. The sequence continues at coordinate 50,272,492 of NW_028301602.1, read as the reverse complement.
TCTTGCGACTTTTTTTTTAGAATAAGATTCAGTATATAATAATAGTCAAAGTATTTTTCTTGTCCGAGCTCATGGACCCCACTTTTGGATGCTTGAAGAAGCGAGTATATGGGACCCCAGCTGCATATAAGTGGGTAGCATACTGATGAAATCAAAATTTGAAGAAAAAAAAATTCTTACAACAAAATGTAAGATTTTAAATTAAGGTTAACAGCACTAGTTGAGCCTATGGCCGTAATGTGCCTTTTCGGGGCAGACTTTCCCTTTTTTTTGGGGGGGGGGGGCTCCCTTCTTGAAAGGGTTATTATGCAAAATAATTATAGATTTTTGGGCATCCTATTCACCTCGGGAGCCCTACTTGAGGCCCCAGCTGAATACTATTTTTAATATTGAGTGCCACTTTTTTTTTAAAGACCAATTTGTCAAATGATTTTTTATTATCCATTTTTACACCTTTTAAATTCATTGAAACAACAAATTGCAAATTCTTTCTGGAGCAACTAAAATATTAAATTATTGATAATTTATAATTAAAAGAATTAACTGCCTTGATGCATATTATAGTTCTGTATTTTAAACTATGGGTTTCTCCTCAGTATTAAAAAATATTATCAGAACATGATTTTCTATGAATGAGCACTTACCTGTTAATGCAAGTGAATACTTCAATATTTAAAAGATATATACGTCTATATTAAAGATCTTTCATCAATTTATCTGTTTCATATTTAGCTTCCAACAAATAACTTCACCTGATAACTTTCATTTGATCTTATATTTCATTTCAGTTGATTAGAAGATGAATGATTGATTGAAGTTGATTATTAGAACCATGAATTAAATAACAACTTGCACACATGATTTGTCATACAAAAAAACATTTTATTTCAAACATATGTTCATAGAGAGTTATCATAAACACAATTTATTGGTTATACTTTTCTTAGAAATCGCACCTTTCAAGAATACAATTTTTTGAGATTCATAAATTTTCATCTGCATTTTCAAATGTTTATTTACCTGAAATTAAAAAGAGGAAGAAAAAAAACCACTTTTATTATGCTTATCAATATTTAAATGTACTGTATATTTTATTTCAAATTATAACACAGTCTTTAGTTGTATAAGTAGAGATAATTTGTGCACAATAGCACTTAGTCGACATTGAGTCGACTAAGTGCATATAACAGCATATTTCATCGCTAAATATTACAGCGAGATCTCGCGGCCAGAGGCGAAATTTCCTCTTTTCCAGATGGCCGTGAACTACTTTTCTTGCTGCTTTAGGGCTGGGGCTAGGCAGTCCTTAGCAGCGGTCCTAAGTAACTACTAAAAAAAAGTCCTTAGCTTAGTACCGAAGAGTCGAACTACTGGCCAGCTAAGGACAAATCAGCGCTTAACTACTTTTTTTCGGCTAAGGACCACAGAGATAGTTGACCCCCTGGGGGTGAACTATTTCTGCAGTCCTTAGTAACTACTAGTCCTAGTGAACTACCGGTCGGAGGACTGCAGCTAAGGGCCGCTTCAACTACTAGTAGTTAAGAGATACTATGAACTACCAGTCCTTAAGGTCACGTGACGTGAAACAGTAGTTAGAGGGAGAGAAAATTTTTGGTTTCGAGAGTAACAGATCGCTAACCAATCGGGATGCCGTTTGAAGCCTACAACTACTACTAATTATTTAACAATCGTTTTTCCGCAGTGGGTGGTGGCAGCGATTTCATGTTTACAACTGATTGTAAACAAACTTTTTTTTCCGAGGGACTCGCCACACATTTTTGTCACCCGTGCTTTGCAATTTTTTTTACTCTAACATCGCCAGCTAGTTTAATTATTTTGTAAACGTATGAGACATTGCATTTTTCATCTTGCGACTTTTTTTAGAATAAGATTCGGTATTTTTCTTGTCCGAGCTCATGGATCCCACTTTTGGATACTTGAGCGAGTATCTGGGACCCCAGCTGCATATAAGCGGGTCGCATACTGATGAAATCAAAATTTGAAAAAAATAAAATTCTTACAACAAAATGCAAAATTTTAAATTAAGCTAGTTGAACCTATGGTCGTAGTGTGTCTTTCCCTTTTTTTTTGGGGGGGGGGGGCTCTTCTTGAATGGGTTATTATGCAAAATAATTGTAGATTTTTGGGCCCCCTATTCGCCTCGGGGGCCCTACTTGAGGCCCCAGCTGAATACTATTTTCAATATTGAGTGTAACTTTTTTTTAAGACCAATTTGTTAAAAATGATTTTTTATTACCCATTTTTATTCCTTTTAAATTCATTGAAACAATGAATTGCAAATTATTTTCGGAGCAACTAAAATATTAAATTATTGATAACTTATAATTAAAAAAATTAACTGCCTTGCTGCGTATTATAGTTCTATATTTTAAACTATGGGTTTCTCCTCAGTATTAAAAAATATCAGAACACGATTTTCTATGAATGAGCACTTACCTGTTAATGGAAGTGAATACTTCAATATTTAAAATATATATACGTCTATATTAAAGATCTTTCATCAATTTATCTGTTTCATATTTAGCTTCCAACAAATAATTTCACCTGATAACTTTCATTTTGACAATATATTTCATTTGAGTTGATTAGAAGATGAATGATTGATTAATAGAAACATGAATTAAATAACAACTTGCACATATGATTTGTCATACAAAAAAACATTTTATTTCAAACATATGTTCATAGAGAGTTATCATAAACACAATTCATGTTATATAAACACAATTTATTGGTTGTACTTTTCTTAGAAATTGCATCTTTCAAGAATATAATTTTTTAAGATTCATAAATTTTCATCTGCATCTTCAAATGTTGATTTACCTGAAATTAGAAAGAGGAAGAAACAAACACTTTTATTATGCTTATCAATCTTTAAATGTACTGTATATTTGATTTCAAATTATAACAGTCTTTAGTTGCATAAGTAGAGATATAATTCGTGCACAATAGCACTTTGTCGACTCGCCACCATTTTATCACAGTAGGATCCAAAATGCATCAACTGTGTTTTACAAGGGAGGCCTGGCATTGCACACAGATGCACTTGTTCATGTCTAGATGTATTTACCTAGGGCTTCACAAATCTTAGGAGCCAACATTGCAAAAAAGAAAATCATATTGACACCTAAAATTTTCTATGTAGATCACAAAATATTTGGAGTTTATGTCTGCATCTTCCAATATGTGAAGATCATCTCTAAGTGCTGAAAAAGTTGAATATAATTTGTTTTTACTTTGGATTATTTCTCCTAAAAATATGCTTGGCTGCCAAGAAATTTGGCCAGCGCCTAAAATGTTTTTCAATTTTTCGAGCCATGTTTCTACCCTGAAATTTCGGTCAGACAGATGAAGTGAAAAAACCTATTGGCACGCAGCTTACTTAATATTTTCACTTTACTTTCAGGTTCGCTCTAAAACACATCCTTAGCAACCTCTTGTGGATCGGGGAACCTTATTTGAATTAACATAGAAATTTTGCAGTGTTGTATGGTCTCGCTAGTTAAAAAGTATGATATTATTTGTCGTCAATTATATTAATTGTTTTAATATTTCCATTCACAAAATTTGCTAATCAGTAAATATGATAATAACATTTTCAAAGAATTAATATTGCTTTTCAGTTGGCAAAGCTTCTAAAGGTTTTTTTAATGTCCTCCCTCTCATTTATATAGCCAAGACAAGTTTTTCAACAGTATACATGTTTTTACTTGCACTGGTCAAATTTTGAGTGGTTCAGGTAGCTATTGAGGAATCTATTTTAATTTGCTCAATTCAATTATGTCAAAAAGAGTTGTTCTTTCAATAGTATCTAAAAAAATTATGATTATAAAGAAAATTACTCAAAGCAAGATATTTCTCGAGAAAAACCAATAGGGTATGGACTAAAAACAATGCCACCTTCCCCCCCTTGCGTATTTTTTTTTTGCACATATAAAATGTGTTGCTGAAATTACAATAATTTCAGAGGGAAGTATGCTTCTGTTAAGTTTTATATTGAGAGATATTCAAGTGATTTTACAGTTTACCATTTTTTATGAATTTTCTCAACTTAAAATTGAATGTGTATAAAATAGGTTATTTTATTCATCATGCAACATAAATGAGACACTGAAATACATTTCTTAATAAGCATGTGAATTTATGTAATACAGCCTCTCCAAAACGCTATTATGTCTGCGATCTGATATAACGCCAAAATTCTTTGGGTGGGATGGTGGCATTAAATCGGGGTTCGACAGTGTGAGAGATGGACACCTCTTCCAAAAGACTATAGGAGCATCGTCTCTAGTGAGGAGGAGGAAAAGACGTCAAGTGGGGGAGCACGAAATGAGAAGAAAAGAGAAAAAGGGGACATTCTCAGAGGAGAGGCGACGGTCATTGAAAGAAGGGGTCCTCAGTGGCCTCCGGTAGATGCAGACAATCGAGACAAAAAATGTAATATAATGTATAAAGTGTATATGGAATATTAAATACCGTATTAACCAAGAAACAAACGCTCGGCTCGTCCGTTACAATCTGGTGGCAGCTACGGGATATGAAATCCCACGAGAAAAAAATACATCGACAAGCAAGCGGAGATATTATCTGCAAGGGGGAAGATCGTCGACAGGAGCATCTGATGGTGTCTAGGTCAGCGGAACGCTGAAGGTGACAACAAGCATCAACACTCCGGGAGAACAACGTCGACAGGGCAGGAGCGTCTGATGGTGTCTAGGTCAGCGGAACGCTGAAGGTGACAACAAGCATCAACACTCTGGGAGAACAACGTCGACGGGACAGGAGCGTCTGATGGTGTCTAGGTCAGCGGAACGCTGAAGGTGAGAACAAGCATCAATACTCCGGGACAACAACGTCGACGGGACAGGGGCGTCTGATGGTGTCTAAGTCAGCGGAACGCGGAAGGAGACAACAAGCATCGGCATTCCGGGAAAACCTCGTAGACAGAACAGGGGCAGCTGAGAGTGCCTGAGGCAGCAAAACGCTAAGGGTGGCATCACCAGTGACTGTCCGGGAAAGTCGTCATCGATACGCAGGAAAGAACGACCGTGGTTCAAAGGAGCGACACAACAAGCAGGGTAAGTGACTGCTCTTCCTTTCGATTTGAACTCGGGGTAACTGTGCATTCAATTGTTTTATTTCTGTAAATATTTCATTTGAAAAGCAAAATGCCAGGGGGAAGGCGTAGATCAAAGGTTTACGTGAGCGAAGAATTAAATATTGACGAAAGAGAGAGGGGACGCGAATTCGAAATACAAAAACTAGAGCTCCAACTGGAGTTAGAAAAAGTTAAATCACTAAACCGAGCTAATGGCACAAATATTTGTACTCCAGAATCTTTAGAATCCATCATCAAGAGCATTAAAATTCTTACTATTAATGTGCCAACAGCTCCTGAGGGATGGAATTTGTTTTTCAATAGTTTAGAAAGAGCGTTCAAACTTAAACAAGTAAAAGATGAACATAAAGCAGAAATTCTTTTAAATCTTTTGGGAGAGAAGTCAGCCAATACTTTGATATATCTAAGTGATACAGATATCATAAATTATGATGTTGTCAAAGAAATTGTGCTGAGGGAGTTCGAACCATCTCCTCAAACTTGCTTAGCAAATTTCAAAAATGCTAAAAGGAAAGCAAGGGAGACGCACCTTCAGTTTGCGTCACGATTGATATCAATGTTCGATTACTATTGCAAACTGAGGCGGGTTAATGACCTGGAAACTCTTCGGGATCTAATTGTGTCGGACCAAATGTTCCAAACCCTGGATGATGAAACGTCATCTCATATTAGTGTTCGTCAAGGGCAAGACTGGTTTAAACCTGTGGATTTAGCCAGAGAATGTGATGTATATTTCACAGCCAAGAAAAAATCGTTTGAAGAAGCACCCATTTCTAAGGGAAGTTTCAAACAGGAGGGGCCCAAAGAAAATTCTGGGAATAGAAGAGAAAAATCTAATCCTTGGGAGATCAAACCGAACAAGATGTCTTGCTTTCTATGCAATAGCACGGAACACTTGAAAGGAAACTGCCCATTGTTCAAAAGGAAAGAACAGAGCAAACTAGGGTGTCCCCAAGTTCGGACAAACAGAATTGCCGAAAGGAAGAAGACGGTCATAAAACGGGAGAGAGTGATAGCGAAGGTCGCTTCTCTGGGGGAATCGGATATGGGAAAAGAAAACGCTGATAACGAGCGCAATAAATTGCAGAGGGTCAAAATCAGCATTCAGGGGAAAATAGTTAACGCACTTATCGATTCGGGCACAGAATTGACAGTGGTGAGGGAGAGTCTCACTCCAAAGTCACCCGAGGAGGGTGTGTCGTCTATTTTCTTGCAGGGCGCCTTCGGCCCCGCGGTAGAATGCTCGTTAAGCAATTTATTAGTAGGACTTCCGGAAGGGGATCTGGGGAATGTTGTCCACCAGGAAGTTCTTTGTGCAATATCACCATCTTTGGTGGAAGAAGCCTTAATTCATCCCAACACAATTGAAAGGCTGGGTAATTTTCGGAATGAGGAAAGCCTGAACACAGAGCAAGAAGAAGGGGATGAGGAAGTCGTAGAATCTTTGAATGTTCACACAGATAAGCGTTTTGAGATACGATCAGATGGGGAAACAACACCCAAAGAATTACTGAGTGTCAATCATTCATCAGAAATGATGATGGCAAAAGAATTCTCGTCATCTAGTGAACAATTCAGACGTGATCAAGAAAATTGTGAGACTTTGGGAAAGGTCTGGCAGGAAGTCGCATCTGGGAAGAATGGCTACTACGTAGTCGATAATTTATTATACCATCGCGACAAAGTACTTAGTGAGAGTGTTGGCCAGCTCGTATTGCCGAAAAATAGGAGGGAAAATGTTTTGCAATTAGCCCATAACTCAGCGTTGGACATATGGGGGCAAGGAAGACAGCAGAGAGGATCAGATATTCTTTTTATTGGGAAGGTATGGGAAAGGACATAAGGCAGCATTGTGAATCTTGTAACGAATGTCAGCTCACGAGGCCTATTCGTGTAAATGATCGTTCACCGATAACACCTGTAGCAAGACCTAGTTTACCTTTTCAGGTAGTGAATATAGATTTGATAGGTCCGATTGATCCAGTTAGTTCTAGAGGCCATAAGTATGTACTATGCTTGGTCGATCAGCACACAAGATGGGCGGAAGCGGTTCCACTTACAAGCTCTACGGCTAAAGCAACATGCGGGGCGTTGCTGGATATATTTTCTCGAACCGGGATTCCTAATGTAATTGCATCTGATAACGGTACGAATTTCAATGCTGCATTGACTGTTGAGCTAGAGAAAAGAATCGGGGCCAGTCCAAGATTCTCCACTCCAGGATATCCTCAGTCAAATGGCCTGGTCGAACGCTTCAACAAGACTCTAAAGCAGATGTTGCATCATGCGATAAGGGAAGAGGGCCGCAACTGGCATACTCAAATACCATTTATATTGTGGGCATACAGAGAGGTCCCAAACAGCACAACGGGGGTCGCACCCTTTCAGTTATTGTACGGCAAGACGCCGCAAGGGCCACTCTCAATTTTAAAAAATTCATGGACGGGAAAGTTTGATGGGGCTCAAACCGAAACAGTCCCGGTGCCAAAATATTTAGAGGATTTGAAAGAACGTCTGGAACGAGCAGCCCGGACGGCAAATCTATTTTCCGAGGTTCAGCAGGGAAGAATGGCCCGGTATTATAATTTGAGGTCATCGGATAAAACTTTCAAACCCGGAGATAAGGTGATTGTTTTGATTCCTGATTCGTCTAATAAACTATATGCACGGTGGCAAGGGCCAGGGGTGATTCAAGAGGAAAAGGGCAGGCATTCATTTTTGGTTAAAATGAATGACGGGAGTGTGAAACACCTTCATCAGAATAAAATCTCCTACGTTAATTCCGTGAATGTTATATTCGAGGGAGAAGAGGAGTTCGGAGATGTAGAGAACGTTCCAGTGGAGACAGGTGAACGAGATTTATTGGATACGGTCAAGTCTCTAAATTTTCCTTACTTGGCCGACTATCAATCAGAACAATTAAGGAAGTTGATTTTACAGTTTCGATCTGTTTTCGAAAATAAAATCAAACCAGCCGATGTGGGAGAGCACAAAATCGAGCTACTCCCGAACACAATAAGGAAGAAGCCGCATTGCTATTCCATTCCCATGGTATATCGCGCTGAAGTAGAAAGACAGGTAGGTGAACTGTTAGAATTAGATCTTATAGAACCATCCGAGGTGGAAATAGCGTACCCTATAGTATGTGTTGCGAAGAAAGATGCAACTATGCGCATGTGCGTTGATTATAGGGCGCTGAATTCTGTAACAAAGATACCCACATTTCCTATGAAAGACGCCCAGGAACTTATGTATATTGCGGGAGCCGCAAACTGGTTGACAAGTTTAGACTTGTTGAGGGGGTACTGGCAGATAAAGATGGAAAAGGAAAGTAAACCATTAACTGCTTTCGTTACTCCAAACGGAGCGTATCAGTGGAAGACTATGCCTTTTGGGTTGGCAGGCGCATCAGGAACTTTCCAAAGAGAAATTAACATCGTTCTTCGACGACATTCAAACTATGCCCAAGCGTATATTGATGATATCGTAATATTCTCTAACACATGGGAGGAACATCTTGCTCATTTAAAGGCAGTCTTTGAGGATTTGAATAAGGTGAATTTGACAGTAGGAATTAAGAAGTGTTGTTTTGCAGCCAAAGAAATATCTTATCTTGGACATACCATAGGGGGAGGTAAACATTCTCCGGATCGTGAGAAGGTGTCTGCCATTCTAGAATTAAAACGCCCCACTACTAAAAAAGAGGGGAGATCGCTGCTTGGTTTGGTAGGATTCTATCGGTCATACATTCCGAACTACGCAGAGTTGGCATTACCACTAACTGAGTTGATCAAAGGAAAAGTGGTGAATCCTATTCCTTGGGGGATAGACACCGAAAGGGCATTTCAGGATCTTAAAGAACAACTTAGCCAGGTAACATTTCTATCAACACCAGATTTTGATTCACCATTTCAAATTCACGCAGATGCATCCAATTATGCGGTTGGGTGCTGTTTAACGCAAATTAATAGCGGTGGAGACTATAGACCTATAGCATTCGCCAGTAAAAAGCTTAGTACTGCTCAGAAGAATTGGGCAAGCATAGAGAAGGAAGCATGGGCAGTCTTGTTTGGTTTGAAAAAATTTGAAAAATGGATTCATGGAACGAGGGTAGAAATAATTAGCGATCATAATCCCTTGAAGTACCTTAATGAAACAACCCCGAAAAGTCCCAAATTAACCCGCTGGTCGTTAGCATTACAACGTTGGAATTATGTCGTGACACACAAACCAGGAGTGCGCCATAAGGCTGCCGACGCTCTTTCTAGATTACCAAGAGAAGGTTGGGAACAGGTAAATTCAGGAGATAATTAAGGTAATAATTATGTATATATATATATTTTAATTATAATTTTGGATAGATATGTATTGTATATGTAATCCGTTCATACATATTGAATGCCACAGTATTCCTGAATTCTTTTGAGAGGCGCAGAGTAGTCTATTGCTCTGGATTGTTGGTATACAATAGCTCATCCATGATTAAAAAAAAAAAAAAAAAGGAAACTGATAAGAAAAAGAACGGGGAAGGACGGTCAAAAGCAGAAATAGTGAAGCAGTGAGTTCTAACGAGTTCGGATGGCGTAAATGGACAATAGGATACGACGGGAACCATACGCACGTTGAAAGAAAAAGGAGAAGCCGATTTGCAGTGACTTTCCCACGCGCGTTTTTCTCTCACAGATGTACGTGGAAACACGCAGCAAAAACTATGGTTCAAGACAGTGGTAGCATGTGCATGTGTTTAGCATCAAGCGTATGTGGGTTTATGCGAAACAAGCCCTTAAGAGGCAAGTTACGCTCTTGGTGGGGGCGTGTGAGAGATGGACACCTCTTCCAAAAGACTATAGGAGCATCGTCTCTAGTGAGGAGGAGGAAAAGACGTCAAGTGGGGGAGCACGAAATGAGAAGAAAAGAGAAAAAGGGGACATTCTCAGAGGAGAGGCGATAGGCGACGGTCATTGAAAGAAGGGGTCCTCAGTGGCCTCCGGTAGATGCAGACAATCGAGACAAAAAATGTAATATAATGTATAAAGTGTATATGGAATATTAAATACCGTATTAACCAAGAAACAAACGCTCGGCTTGTCCGTTACAGACAGTATTTGTTCCACTAGGGTTGTTGATACAAATGAAATCAGTGAAAATGATGCGACGTAATGTTAAAATTTATGTCATTAAATCATGCATGGAAACTGTTGCTCAAAATCAAATACAAAGAATTAAAATTACCTTTGTTTGCTATGGTAGAATTGTTTGGTAACCTTGAAAACCTTCACATAACTTCGTAGCTACCTACAACCTACAGCCAAGTTCCTGGGAAACAAAATTTTTCAAGAGTTAGAAAAGTCTCACAAATGTATATACAATATATATATATATATAAGCTGTTTACTAACAACATCGTTAAAAAATAAATGCTAAATGCTTGTTAAAAGTTTAAATGTTAAAAGTTTCAGTTCCATAACATGTCGAAATGTTATATTTTAAAGTTCTTAAGTATTGGGCATGGAAATTTTTTTTCTGTCTTTACCCATACACACAAAATCAAAAACATTTTTTGGCAAAAAATTAAATTTGAACACACACAGCAAGGCCATAACCCAAATACTGAAGTAGTAATACGTTTCGAACACTAATCTGCTTCCTCTAGTTATAATGTATATACCTCAATAAAAACTGTGCCTGAAATTCCAACTCTATTTTTTAGTCCCATTGTACGAATTTCATTTTTCATATCAACAAAACAATATAACGATTCCTTATTAAATATTCCTCATCTCAGAGCGAGTTACAGAGTGCAATTTTTCAAGAAGTGGCACATGATTTTTTTCTCAAAATTTTACTTCCACTAAGTATTACAATATTGTTCATTTGAACAGTTCAAAATATCAAATCTATATTTTAATCCTTTAGTGCACGAGTTTTACAAAAATTAATATTTAACATTACTGCCAATTTTTACCATGCTTTATTTCAATTTCACCTTTACTCATCACAAAAAAATATTAATTAAAATTTTTGTCATTTAGGTGCTATAATTTATTATCAATGAATTGTAGCTTATTGGTTACTTTGTGCATTGACGGGAGGTTGATCTAAAACACAAATTTTCAATTTATTTATTTATAAGCGATTATTTATAGCATAGTCATCTCCAAGCACAAGTTTTATTGTGCCAACAATATTCAAATTATTTATTTACACATGTGCTCAATTTATTTAGACATAATTTTTCATTGAAAAAAATTAATACGGCAAAAAACATAGAATGTAAAATTTCAATCTGATATTATCGTAATTGCAGATTTATGTTTCATTTGCCATGTAAATATTTTCAATACAATCCAAAGTATGCATGGGCTATTTGATATTTTTCAGCATTACCAAGTGGGATCCACTGCCTTATTGATTGCGTGACATTATGTCCATTTATATTTTTAAATAACGCATTTACCGAGCAAAAAAATATTAAGAATATTTCTAAACACTCTTCTTATATAGTTCGACAGCAATAAAATAATTCTTACCTCAGTAATGAACATGCTAGCACTTCGTCGTGGCTTCGATCGCCGATGTCAACATCTGGTTTTGCAGGATATAACGATGAATCACTTCAACTTTGATGGCATCGAAGATATAATCTAAGTTATGTCTGTCGTTATTATCGTAAAAAATTGTTTAATTCGAAAAAAAACCAGTATATTTCATCACTAAATATCACAGCGAGAGCTCGAGGCCAGAGACGAAATTTCCTCTTTTCCAAGATGGCCGCCGTGAACTACTTTTCTTGCTGCTTTAGGACTGGTGCAAGGCAGTCCTTAGCAGCGGTCCTAAGTAACTACTAAAAAAAAGTCCTTAGCTTAGAGATAGTACCGAAAAGTCGAACTACTGGCCATCTAAGGACAAATCGGGGCTTAACTACTTTTTTTCGGCTAAGGACCGCAGAGATAGAACTTTTTTTGTGCGATGACGTAGCGAGAGAGCGACATTTTCAAGGACAAATCGTTCTTTACCCATGGGGTTGATAATTTTTTCTTTCTCCTTTTTTGCCCTGAAGAAAACTTTTTTCTTCCTTTTTTTGTTCGTTCCTGTATATTCACGATGCTCAGAGTTGTAAATCCTTATTAGAGAAATTAGCTAACAGTCTTCCCCCCCCCCCCAAGATTTTTTTTAAACACTTAGGCTGAGTGCACACTACTGTTCGGCTGGTGCGGTTGATCTTATCAGCAACCGTGGAATTTCGCGTGGAACACACACTCCTGTTAGCAACCGCGGTTTTTTATTTTTTAATGTCACGTGACATCTCGGGATTGGCTAAATTATTTTCGCCAAGCTGAAGTTGGCTCCAGTTAGCATGCAAATTTGTGCTCATAAGTGGCGTTGAAGTAAAACCCCTCTTAACGGACACCCCTCAGCATGGCCCCACATGGGGGGGGGGCTGACAGGGCTCCAGCCCTGGGGCCCGGAAATCAGGGGGGCCCGTGGAAAGAACTTTTGGATTTTTTTTCTTTCAGATATATCCCATAGGAAAATAGACAGGACTCTTTAATATCAATCATATCAATTTGTACTCGTATCGATGGATATCTTGAACTACGTACCTTAGATCTCATTGAAATTTTTTTTAACTATACACATGTACAAGTAAACGAAAAAAAAAAAAAAAAAACGGAAACGAAGAAAGGAACATTGTACAAGCCCCCCCCCCCCCGGCTCTCATGGCAGTCGTTCTCCTAGGAAGGAAGAAAAGACATTGTGATGGTCATGGCTACTGAGACGGCAAGGACACCAGCATTTTGTGTGTCCTCAGGGCTATAGCCACTAGAATAATCCTTATATAGTCGTCTCTAGTAACCCCTCCTCCCTCTCTCAGTCCGAACAAATCTAGGGGTTTTTTCCTTGCTTTTGAAAAAAAAAGGCTACATTACGCATCGGCCTTTTTTATTCGCTGTACTGTCTTGAGGACACATCTCCCCTCAAAACTTCTATTCACAGACGATATTGTTGAACAGAAAAATATTTACGGTTCGCGTCTGCAAAAATACAGTTGTTCGAAATCTTCTAGTACAATAGTTGAACGAGTTTGCGTACATAAAGGATTAATTTTTTTCCCACGTGGATGAATCCTACGGTTCTAGCCCAAAAGAACGGTAAGCAAAGCTAAAAATTTGAATTTTTGTTAAATTTTTATTTTGAGCATTAAGAGTTAACTATAATGAATCTAATGTCAGAAGAGTTTGGCCCTGCCTCGAGGCCAGTTGCGATTGTTGAATTGTGTTTCATAAAGTTTAAAAACGATTATTTTTAATAGGGCATATCTACAAATGACAGAGTAACCTCGTTCATACGTCACTCAGTTATACGACTTTCATGTTTATACGACGTTTAACTTGGGTAGCAATTGTGGTAACAATACATTTTATACAATAAATACATTTTAATGTTAAAATATTTCATTCATTTATTTAACGTAAAACCTCAATTATTCGACGTTTTCACTTCGACTAAAACTCGGTAACTTTTGAAAAAAGAAAAACGTAATTTATATCTATCAAATGCGCACAAAATTTTTGTATGCAGTGAAAAAGCGTTGCTGCAACAGTTCTAGCATATTGTCACCGCAAAAGACAAATTTCAGGGTGATTGCTGACGTATACGAAAATTGCCAGTGAGATGGCTGATGATCATTTAGAGTGAACACTTAGGTAATTTGTTTATTGCCTCTTTCTGAGAATACGCAGATGTGGAGAGTCCCAAAGAAATGGGTTTCAATTGTTTTGACGGCCATATGACTTTTCAGAATTTTCTCTCTCCCTATGTTTTCAACGTTATCCCGAGAGGGTGAGAAAGTCTATTGTAAGCATTTGGGGGGGGGGGGGGTACAGGTCTGTCGAAAATAGGTACACATGCACAGTAAGTTCTTTCGATCATTTCCTGTAGAACTTTCTTTCGTTGTGGTGCTTTGCTTGCTGACAGGGCCGTCTTAAGAGCATCATGGGCCTCCGGGCCAATTGATTTTTCTGGGGCCCAACCTAGAGAATTCTCGAAAATTTCAATTACTTCCCATTTTTGTGAGGCCCCCGGGCCGTGCTCGGGTGGGTCCATGCGTTCGGACGGCACTGCTTGCTGACTGTGTCAAATTCGTCGTTCGTAATGTCGGAAAAACAAAAAACGCTCTCTCTAAAAAAACTGGAAATTTTGGAAGAATTCAACAAGAATTTGAAATTGATAACGAAAGTTCATCTTGCAAACAGGCCCGTCATTTAGGGGGGGGACAAAAGCCCCCCCCCCCCCGCTTTTGAAAATACACTAAAAATGGTATATATATACATACATTGAGTACATGTGTTTTCCCCCCTGGAAGAATTTTTTTTTATAATCACCCTGTATATTCACATTGAGTACATGTGTTTTGACCCCCCCACCCGTGGAAAAAGTTTGCCACCCCCCCCCCCCCCCCCCGGAGAAAGTTGAAATGACGGCGCTGCTTGCAAACCAGTTGAATATGTTCGTTTCAACTTCTTGAAACGATTATAAAGTAGAGAAACAACCAAAGAGCAAGCTCCTGATTGAAAATCATCTACTGCCAAAAAAAAGTCCAAGATGGGGAAATTTTTGCAAGTCGAGAAGATTTTGTTGCAACTTTGTACCCTATGTCGTGTCCCAAAGGTAATGTTGTGCCAAATTTTATTTCTTTAAATGATTTGAAATGTGATTTAATTTCCTCTGAAGTATGAAATATTTTTTTAGAACAGAATTGGAATGCAATTAAACACATAAAATTTTATAACATTTTATATGTATGTGGGGGGAGATAATTTTTTAAAAAGGCTCAGTTATTCACTTCGACTTATACATAAAACGTTTTATAAAATGTTTTGACTCGGCCTTTTGAACGTCGTATAAACGACTGTAACAGAATTGTAAAGTTGCTCAGTTGAATAGATGAAGTGAACATAAATATTTAAATTATTTCAGTTCAATTTTTCAGGCCGGTGCTTCAACCAAGGCCATTGAAAATAGTTTTCAGTATTATTACTTTTATTAACTCTTTAATTCACTAAATTCATTTATTATTTTTGCACGCCTGTAGTAAATCGCCTGGCACAACGGAATCGCTTCGTTTTATCAAAAAAAATCATTGCATGGAATAACTTCACGTTAGAGCAGGGCGTCTCAAACTTTTTCCACCTGAGGCGCTCTTTCCCCCTATCGAAAACCTCACACCATGACAAAGGTTGGAGGCGCACAGTTTGAGAACCCGTGCGTTATAGGAATAATCTTTGATGTTCTAAATTGAAGTTAAACGTTTGGATAGAAATTTTGTTTTGTGTAAAACACGTTTTAAACTGGTTCGTCATGTGTAGATTCTACAGTAGTTTCATTTGGTGTAGTATGAGTATACTTGCTTGCTTGGTGAACAACGAAACTATAGAGATGCGGTGGATATCTTATCTGAGAGAAAAAATTTGATACTGTGCATATATATCTATATATATAAAATTGATTTTCTGTCTGTGTGTCTGTATGTTCTCTATACAAATCTACAATTTTAGATCGATCGTCGCCAAATTTTGCATATATACCAAATGGAACCCGACTTGAACGATAGGCTACTTTAAAATTTCGTCAGCCCAGGGCAAATGCCCCAAACGGGCAAAAAACTGTCCGGCAACAATGGTTTTTGGACCTCAACAACCACTTTCCGAACGTTTACTTTGGTTACCGTGATTCCCTAGCAATGCGTTTCAGACGTGTATATGCCTTTACAACGGTTTGTCACTTCTTTAATCCTGTTAGTATATGTATAATAGTTTATGCCTTTATAATGGTTTGCCACATTTTCAATACTCTCAGTAATGAGGGTTTTTTGAACATACGTCATAATCGTCATCAGCATCGGTTTTAGGGTCAGGAAAATGGTGATTCTCATAAAAATCAGCGTTAAAATTGCCGATTTTACTGTAGAAATGCGGAAATTTTGTGGGATTTTCCGCCCCATCAATAATTTTAAAAATTGTATTGAATTCTCGATTTTTGAAATATTCAGTTCGTCAGAGAAGGGCAGTTACCCGAAATGGACGAAAAATCGTCGGGCAAGAATGGTTTCTGGGCCTCAACAATCACTTTCGGAATGTTTACTTTGGTTACCGTGGTTCCCTAGTAATGCGTTTTTTACACGTGCCTTTACAATGGCTTGTCACTTCTTTAATCCTGCCAGTATTATATATTTATTCCTTTGTAATGGTTTGTCACTTTTCCCAAACCTCCCAATAAATGAAGAAAACACGGGCAGCGCCTGGTATTGTAGCTAGTATTATGCATGATAAAACTGCAGTGAAATCTCGATATAACGATGAAGAAAAATACCATAATAGAGGTATTATCCTTAATCGAGAGACTTTGACATTGAACACTAGCCATCAGGGCCGCAACTAAATGCTTGACCAGCTGAGGTAAGCACATATTTTGACATCCCCCCCCCCGTAATTTTGAAGAAGAGGCTATAAAAGGTGAATTTTGCGCACTCTTCTGGTCCTGGGCAAGATACCTGCTTGTCTCTCCCCCCCCCCCCCAGTTGCTGCCCTGGCGACCATGGATCACGATCACCATTGGCGTATGCAAAGGCGGTTTAGGGTTGTAACCCCCCCCCCCCCAGAGCCGAAATTATAGGGAAAATTATTATAAAAAATCCGCGAAAAATCCTGGCCTGGGGGCCCGGCACTAGCATGTGGGGGCCATGCCCCTCAGATGCGGTCAATCCCTCTTTTACGGCCAAAAATAATAAGTATGTATTTCAAACCCCTGATTAACGGTCACCCCTCTTTCACGGACGAATTTTTTAGTCCTGTCGGTGTCCGCCAAAGCTGCATTAAGAGTAAGAGTAAACTTACAAGCGGCTTTGGTGTCCGCAAAAGAGGGGTTTTACTGATAAAAATTTTCAGGTAATTACATTATTTAATTTTCTGTTACAATATTTGCCGTTTGAAAATAATTCGGAGTTAAAAAAAGACAACCCAAATGTTGACCCATATTTGACCAATCTCACAATTTTTTTTATGTATGATAGGCTATTCACAAATAACATATTTTTGAAGTTTCAAAAAATTGGACATTAATTTAGCACGTTTCTAATTAAGTTAGTTAGTTAGTTTCTTTTAAAGCTAATTTCCAATTAACTAAATTTCTAATTAATGGAAATAAATCATAATTATAATTTTGGGAAACCTCATGTGACAAAAAAAAATTAAGGAAGAAATTATTTCTTTCCTGACCAGAACCGTGGTCAGGAAAAGAATTCAGATAGAAAATCGGAATAAAATTTGAGAATTTCATTTTTCAAAAACTCTAAAAAATCAAATGTCATTGTTAACAAATTTTAGAAAACACTGATAAAACACTCATTAGACCTTTTAGTTTATTTCATGAAAACATTTATGTGAAAAATATCTGAAAAAAATATTAAACAAAGCATCGCACAAACGCAACGTTAGTCAAAAATGGGATAAAAAGAAAACCTCATGAAAATATTGATGATTGAAACGTCTCATGTGTGTTATACACAGACGTACTATTTCCAGCGACCGACATTTTTATACATATATTTGTGCAATAAATTTCGCTTTGAGTAAATTCAATAAGGAGAAAAGGTCTTGGATGAGGGTAGAAGGTCCTGGGGAAGGGGGGGGGGGCAGCACGAGAAGAAAATACGGTGCAAAGGGCCATTGGCTAACAAAAAATTTGACAACCACTGGACCATATGACATTTTCTTTTAATTTAAATTTTTTTTAATTTATTCAATCATGATATAACACTGTATAATAATACTAAGAACACCCATCAGTGGATCATTAGCGGATTCGTTCTCATGAACACAAAGAACCGTGATAATGAAAAAGCTTCATGAAAACTTCTTCGTTTATCATTTTTCCCGATCAGTTACCAAAAGATGATTTTTTCCAGATGATGCGATGACACGAAGGGAACGTAGTGTCCTTCTTACGAAATCATTTAAATACTTCTTACACTAAATCCGTTTGCAGAAACAGATTTATGGCTTTGCCACGTGCTGGCTTTTCGAATTGCTCTGCCCTTTTCACGACATAATTTAAAGTTCCTGACAACGGATTACCAAAATTTGCCGCCATCCCGGCCCGCTTAACACCCTGTACATACGCCATCAGGGCCGCAACTAGGGAAAAGCAGGCGGGACTGATACCAGGGCCGTCTAAAGACTTTTCTTTTTCAAACCGAGCACAACTCAGGTCTATCGCCATAGGCAATTTACTAACTAGTGAGTTGTGCCGGAATTATAAGTGTGTGTACCTAACAGTCTGAGTGCGTATCTAGTGTTGTGTGAGATTTTTCAGTGCTGCCATCTATATCTCAGAAGTGAAGTGAATGATGTGTAGTGACTGAATATTTGTACTGTTTGTAGGCCTGTTGCTCTCTGTGGCAAGACTTTTTAACGGGGAGATCGGCTCGCATTTGCGCCTCGAAGTTGGGAACCACAGAAAACCAACTTCAGCCGACCACCACTGTGGCGACGGTGGTGTCTAAAGACTATCATGGGCCCCCGAGCCAAGTGGTTTTCCGGAGGCCCAACCTGGTAAATCCTAGAACATTTCAACCGGATCTCATTTTTGTGAGGCCTCTCTTCTTTTGAGGCCCCCGGCCCATGCCCGGGTGGTCCTATGCATCAAGACTGCACACACTGATACTCCGAACCAGACAGGAGCGCAAATGTTAACCTTTCATCTCTCCTTCAATATTAAAAGGGGGCGCCAAAATGCGTGCTTGCCTCGGTTGACCACGCATGGCGTTGTGGCCCTGTACATCAGTATATATGTTGCAAGATTTAAGGTACATACAGGGCCGCAGCTGGATACTTTTTAACTGGAGCTAGCAAGCTTTTGGCGTCCCCGTGTAAGGAAAGGTTAGACGGAGTGGTATTCGGCATCCCCTCTATTCAGCACTCGGTACAGTGGACCAGCTCACCCTAGTTGTGGCTTTGTAAATCAAAAACTGCTTGAAAAGAACGGTAGGTGTGAAAATTGTCTTAGTGCACTTTTCGATATTACCCGCTTACAACGTTTTTTCTAGATCAGCGGTTCTTAATTTTTTTTTTGATCCACGGAGCCCTTTCCAGTATATAATTTCTATGGCGGAGCCCCGTAGGCCTATTTTTTATTTATTCATCAAAGTTACTGATTTATTTTTATTCAAAAATATTAATAATTATTTTTTTCCAATTTACTGGTTCTTTTTCTATTTTCCTCGAGCGGCCGTGGAGACCCTGGGAGTTCACACGGAACACCGGTTGAGAACCGCTGGTCTGGATGGTTTTTTTATTGAAAAAACAACAGATAGACAGCCACATTCATACGATACAAAAATAAATACCAAAAAGACAGAATAATGAAAGCAAAACACACACAATGCAGCTCTTAGGGACGTATTTCCTCCCCGGTTCATACTTAGGCTTTTAATGTTTCAAAAGTTTGATATGGAATTTGAAATATGAAAATTTATTCCTTCAGATGTCTATTTATTTTTACTTCTGATAATTTTTTTATGAATTTATTAGAAATGGTTGGGCCTCCTGGCAATTTGTACTTTTTTGGATGAGGTACTAATTGTTTTTTTTGCTAAAACGTTAAAATCCGGATCCAATGCATTTCATTCAAGTATTTTAAAACATATATCTCGGTTATACTCGGCGTAATTGTGGGCGGGCAGAGTGTGGAAAAGAAAGAGACGACGACGAGAGAGAAACGAAACACACGTCTAGTCAGACGAACGACATTTAATACAAGCAAAGAGAATAACTATACTACAGCAGCGGTCAAGTGGAGGGAAAAAGAAAGTCCCCAAAAGAGGGAAACGTTGCGTATATGGGGAAAGAACATGAATACATACACACAGTAAAAGGGGGAAAATGATATTATTCCAACACCCCCACTTCATTTGAGCCCGTAAATAAACATAACATTTCTTAATTTCACAATATCAAGTGCTTTTGTAAATCCGTCGGATGGGTTTATGTTTATATGTTTCGGGATCTTCACCACGACACAAACTGGCTTGATGCACAATTGAAGTCGTCGTTTAAGTGCCTTCTGTCAGGAATACGACTGTAGGTTGGCCGTTCCTCATCATCGCTGTCTTCATCCGTCAATTTCTCGGAGCAATTCCCCGTGCGATGGTTGTCACCTGCTCTCATCACTTCGAATCTCTTGGGCGGGATGCCTTTAGTTGACCTTTGTGAAACACGAATTCGGGATCCGTCACCTCTGGGATTGTCCTCTGATGTGTTTCTGGATCGCTCCTCCTGAGTTTTTATTTCCACGGAGCCAGTAAGTTCGGTTTCTCGAACATCATCTTTACTCGCGTCGAAGTTGTCGCTTACTTGATGTTCTACACAGAACCTGACATCTCGACTGATTACGACCTTTTTCGATGATTGGTTGTAGCAGCGATAGGCTTTCGACTCCTCGTCGTACCCAAGGAAAATCATTTGTACTCCTGTGTTATCGAGCTTTTGACGCCTCTCTGTTGGTACATGAACGAAACACTTCGATCCAAAAACTTGTAGGTTCTTGATGGTAGGCTTCCTGTTCGTCCACAGTTCGTAAGGAGTTTTCTCCTTTACTCGAGTTAGAACTCGATTCAAAATGTAATTGGCAGTCATTACAGCTTCACCCCAAAAGTTCTTCGGCAAGCCTGCATCGATCAGCATACAACGTGCCATCTCGACCAAAGTCCTGTTCCTCCTTTCTGCTATCCCATTCTGCTGTGGAGAATAAGCCGCAGTTAGCTGTGTTTGCACACCTTTATCAGCTAAGAATTTCCTCAAGTTTCGGTTTAGGTATTCACCTCCTCGATCGGATCGAATCACCTTAACTTTTCGACCGAATTTATTTTCCACAAGATTCAGGTACCGTTTTAGAGCATCGGATACGTCCGATTTTTGTGCCAACAAATGTACTTGAGTGTACCTCGAATAATCGTCGATGAACGTGACAACATACCGCTTTCCACTTGGTGTGATCGTTTGCATCGGGCCGCACACATCGGTATGAATTAGATCTAGCGGTGCGCTCGACTCACTCGTGGATTTCTTGGGAAATGGTAGTCTCGAAAGTTTCCCTTTCATGCACGTATCGCAGGACATGTTGATGCCACAGTCAATGAGTTTCAAATCATGAACAAGTCCTTCAGCATGCATCTTCTTGATGGTTTCTACATCTCTATGACCCATTTTTCGATGCCATGTATGTACGCAATTTTCTTTGTCCAGTCACTGTATTTACTTTATGTAACTGACAAACCCGTAATCTGTACAGATTTCCGACAGAGTCAGCGATACCGATCTGCTTTCCATCTTTATGAATTTCACAATAATCACTGTGAAAGTTCACGGAAGCATGATGCAAAGTTAGCTGACGAACGTATATTAGATTACTGACAACATCGGGAGCATACAACACATTCGAAAGTAACACTTTTGTCACCGAACCGTCTAAATTTTTCAATAGCATATTCCCGGAACTTATGCCTAGCACATGAACTGTTTCGCCGTTTGCGACTTCAATATTATCTTTATACGAGTTATCTAACGACGTGAAAAAATTGATATCGTTACTCAGGTGGCGCGTGGCACCAGAATCCACAATCCAGTTTTCCGACTGTATGCCTAGTGACAGCAAGGTATCCTTTTGCTGAGCGGCGCTCACTTTATTTTCACTTGAGCTCCTGGACGTTTTCTCCGGATGATTCCTTTTCCACTCTGCGTATTTTCTGCATCTGTTCTTGACGTGGCCGGGCTTCTTGCAAAAATAGCACTTTATGGAGTTTTTCCTCTCGATGTGGCTTGATCCGAGTTTCATCATTCTTTCGGTGAGGATACTGCCTGGATCCGCGTGTTGCTGCCTTCTTTCGTATTCGGCGATGACCTTTTGCTGGACAACAGCGAACGTCAACTCGGTTTCGGCACGTGTTTCCAATGCGGTGATCATCGGGTCGAAGCTCCTTGGCAGGCTGCTGAGTAGCATGGCGGTACACCATTTATCCGATAAGGATTCCTCGCCGAGGTCCCTCAGCTTCAGAAAAAGTTCTTGCATGCGGACGACGTGCTCGGGAACATTTCTGTCTTCTTCTAGCTTCAGGCAACAGATTGTCCTCATCAGGTGAACCTTGTTGGTGAGGGTGCTCTTCTCGTGATACTCCTTCAGGGCAATCCACATGTCCTTCGCGAATTTACTATCACGGATGTGAATGAGCTGATCATCCTCGACAGTTAGTCCAATGTACGCTTGTGCTTGGCTGTCGGCTTCCTCCCATAGATCGAGGGTCCTTCGATTCGCTTCACCTGGATCCGGCCTGTCGTTCTCGATGACTTTCTTTAAAAGTTTCTCTTTCATTAGCAGAAGTTTAACCTTATATTTCCAGTTCGAATAGTTGTGATTATTGAGCTTGACAATATTGTCCTTGATGCTGGCCATTATCGTTGCGAATGCACACGATAAAACGAATGGAAACTGAACTTCTAACGAGATACCACTACCGTCTCGAAAGATACGTCTCTGGGTGATGCTCTGGGCCCATAACCTGTGGGCGGGCAGAGTGTGGAAAAGAAAGAGACGACGACGAGAGAGAAACCAAACACACGTCTAGTCAGACGAACGACATTTAATACAAGCAAAGAGAATAACTATACTACAGCAGCGGTCAAGTGGAGGGAAAAAGAAAGTCCCCCAAAAGAGGGAAACGTTGCGTATATGGGGAAAGAACATGAATACATACACACAGTAAAAGGGGGAAAATGATATTATTCCAACAGTAATCACGTTACTTTATGAATGTCATTATAACCGAATTTTAATGTATGCTCATGTAGGAAAGCAAAATAAAAAAAAATCTCTCATTGCTTAGAAAATTTTAATTTTTTCTTCATCGGTTTTTTTTTATTGTTATCAGTGCAAGAGCGCCAAACAAAGAATTAGTTTCTGTCGAATGGAACTTCACCATTCAGTTCCTCGAATTTGTCTTTTCCCTTCATTTTTATGGCAACCTGAGAAGAAGAGCAATTCCTTTGTCCAGTGCATCCGAAATCCCATCTCCCTCCTTGTCAAACCACTTAATAGACAATGGAAGACAGCAACCGCACGTCCAGCCGAACCGTCATCAGGGTGTTCAAACCTTTCCAATAGATGATGGCAGCTTTCCGGTTACCCCAACCGTCCAAAAAAATTTGGATTTTCTCGGTTGAAAAAACCGCCCTCAGCGGTTGCAGTTGTATCTGTGCGTTGACAGAATAAAACTATAGATGATGCCCCCCCCCCCAACCTCAACCGCCTGCAACCGCGCCGTAGTCAGGTCCCGGCCTTAGGAATATTGTATCTTTGCACATTTGACTTGCACAATACACAAACGTTGAGAGACACTTTGCTCTATTGAAAGGACTTGTATTTTAGTAGTTGGTCAATGACCACTACCTATATTTGATTGTTGGCTCTTTCCTCTAGCGCCCTTATCACTATTAAAGAGGTAAACGTCGCCACCTGTACACTTCTCCAGGTGAGAAACCTTACATAATTTATTTTATTTTTTACACATGTTTGCCCTTACGTGTTTAAGTGATTGACATTCGGCTGATTTTTTTTTCTTAAATTAATTTAATTTTCCTTCACAACTAGTCATGGCTCACCAAGAAATGGCTCAGAATGTCCAGCAATTTGACATGTTTTATTGTTGGCACATACAATTCCATACCGAATTTTGATGGAATAAATTCGAGTTTGACAGTGACCGACTTTTTCTCACGAATTGATCGTGCATCTGCCCTAGCGAATTGGGATGGTCACACGAAAAAAAGAAATTGCATTACAAAAATGTACTGGAGTTGTACTTGCTCACATTCGGACAAGCTCTCACTTGATAGACCCTATGACATATGAGCAGTTTCGTACTCATTTTGCAGACAGATTTTCTTCACCTGACAGACCTGAGATAGCGTTGTACCACTTGACAACAACGACACAAGAGTCTGAGAAAGTCTGAGATTTTGCTGATTGTCGTGAGTCACTAGCTCGACAAGCTATTCAGGTCACACCAAATGAGCCAATGGCCATAACAAACTATCGTGACACTTCTTTTGGCCAGATTTAAGGCTGGTATACTATCTCACATGGAACCGCTTACTGCTGCCCATAATCCAGCAAATTTTCGAGAGGCAGTTGACTTGGCTTACCGTATTGAGCAGGCTAGTTCCAAACCAGCATGGGTTTCTTCTTCGTCTTCAGAAAAAATTATGCCATCACAAGCATGTTCATTCACGGATTCGCTTGTTCCCACACTCTTGAACTAAATCTCTTCTATAGAGGAACAACCGCAAAAACTGCAATTAACACAAAAATTCTCTGAATCTCAATCAAGGAACACTCATTCCCCACAGGTCTGAAATGGGAGGGGGCGGCAAAAGCGTAAATACGGCCCTGGGCCCAACCATTTCTAATAAGTTCATAAAAAATTATCAGAAGTAAAAAATAATTAGACATCTAAAGTAATAAATTTTTATATTTGCAAATACCATATCAAACTTTTGAAACATTTATTAAAAGCATAAGTATGAAGGGGAGGAAATATGTCCCTAAAGACCCTTTTATACGAGGCAAGTGCTTTAGTTGGTAACTTAATTTTTAGTTGCCAAGTACGATACAATGTATGCAGACGATAAGGGCCGTTTACACGGCTTTAGTTGGCAAGTGAGATAAGAACGGTTCTATTTTTTCCGTTTAAGTAGACGTATGCGCATGCGCCAATGGGTGTGACCTGCCGCTCTTGGAGGGGTTTTTTTGCTCTCGCGGAAGGGTTTATTTTGATCTCAAGCGTGAACCTGTTCATACTCTGTCGTCTCCTGAAGTTTCGCTAGAATTCCGTGGAAATATTGGATGGTAAGGTGGCCAGAGGACACAAGCTTCAAGTTTATTGAAAAATATATTCGCCATGAATATTTGTTGAACTATAGAAATGGAAATTACCTTAACAAACAAGCTAAAAATTCAAGATATACAGAAGACTGGATGTTGTGAAGATATTTATTATTTGAGATGTTAATTTTTTAAGGAAGGAAAAAACTCATCTCTGCCTCTACCGGGAGTCGAACCCGGGTCCCTCGATTGCCGGACGAGTGCTCTGATGAGTTTTTTCCTTCCTTAAAAAATTAACATCTCAAATAATAAATATCTTCACAACATCCAGTCTTCTGTATATCTTGTATTAACAAGTGGAGAGCGACATTCATGTCAAGCTAAAAATTATTCGATGTTGGAAAAAGCTATGGAATATTCTGTCGCCGTGAAGTCAGGAGTTATATATTTTTGAATCTTCAATTTTTTTTATCAGGTGGGGGGGGGGGATTTATATATTAAAAACTGGAGGGGGGTTTCGAATATTTGTCTCGACCAGACCGAATTTGCTGCCATCTGTTGTAAAAATACATGATCAAATATTTAACATAAAGATATCATCTATATATTAAATTAAAAAATAATAACGATTTCGAAAATTTGGAAATAATTTTTATGTTTAATGAATTTTTATTATTTAATTTTTAACCCTTAGAATTTCCTACGAATGCCAAGAATCTTCTCCCGTATTTTCGGCTTACATAATTCATAATTTATCTCTCTTTAACTTCGATTAAAATATCATATAATCGATATTTACAACTTAGAGGAGAAATAGAGAGATCTTATATTTCTTCTCGATGACTTACATAAGTTTATAATATGTTGTGTATTATTTTTTCCCCTGTGGCGTCATCTCTCGCCCCCCCCCCCTTACGTGCACCTCCTGATGCGTGGGTGGCAGAGGCGAAAAAAGAGGACAAGCGAACTGCTTCCCTTGCGTGACCTACTTCTTGCTCAGTGTGTTGCTCTCGCGCAAGTGAGAAAAAAGTTTCTCCTTTTTTATTGAATAAATAATTTTAGTGAATAAATTTATATTCTTTAAAAAAAATATCATATAATGTGGCTCTGATCACAGTATTCGTAAGTTCTACCTGATCATCTTCATCCATCGTTACGAAAGCTATGAGCTTTAAAAAAAGCACCTCTCTGAATGCCAGATAAATAAAAAATTATTACTATTATACTCCCGCGTGTTGCGTCTGTCTGTCTCTCTGTGGATTTGAGTAGACTGAAGCGCGCATGCGCTAACTGCGCTCACCGTAAAAATTATCCAATGAGCGCCTACTTACCACTTATCGTGTGGACAGTTTCAAGAAGAATCGGTAAGTTAAAATTAAGTTACCAACTAAAGCACTTGCCTCGTGTAAACGGGCCTTAAGGCCGGTATTACACTCATGGCCCCCACATGGGGAGGGGGGCTGACAGGGCTCCAGCCGGGGGGCCCGTGGAAAGAACTTTTTGATTTTTTTTCTTTCAGATATATTCCATAGGAAAATAGACAGGACTCTTTAATATCAGTCATATCAATTTGTACTCGTATCGATGGATATCTTGAACTACGTATCTTAGATCTCATTGAATTTTTTTTTAACTATACACATGTACGGAAAAAAAAACCGGAAACGAAGAAAAGAACATTGCACAACCCCCCCCCCCCGGCTCTCATGGCAGTCGTTCTCCTAGGAAGGAAGAAAAGACATTGTGATAGTTATGGCTACTGATACATCAAGGACACCAGCATTTTGTGTGTCCTCAGAGCTATAGCCACTAGAATAATCCTTATCTAGTCGTTTAGCGTGTGTGGGGACCTACAGGGCTGTAGTGTCTTCCCATCACTTGCAAAAAAATTATTTTCGTCTTTGTGGCAACACCACAAAAATGTCAATGTCAAGGCCGTCTGGCCAGAGAGCTTTTGTTGTTTATATTCACCGGTCTCATCTTTGTACATGTCCCTGCTCTCGTCCGAATAGCGTATTATTTTACCTTCGTTTATATTTGTAAATAAATAATTGTTTTATTGTTTAATCTACTGCTTCGAATAATATAGTTATGTCTCAAAACCAGCTCACATAGCTATATATTGGTGACCCTTGATTTCCCGAACCCGCCCGATATGGCAACCGATTCTACTGATGGATCCACCACGCAAGGCCTGCAAACAGACAGCGTGGTCTTCAAGCCACCCCCCTTCTGGTGTGAGACGCCAGCGTTGTGGTTCGTGCACTTGGAGGCCCAGTTCAAAACGGCAAGAGTGACCAGTGAAGAAACTAAGTACAACATCGTGGTCGGCGCCATGGACCAACGACTCCTCAACGTGGTCAGTGACATCGTCATGTCTCCGCCTAATGATCGTCCATATGCTGCGCTGAAAGAGGCTCTCACATCAAGAATGTCCGAATCAGAGAGCACCCAAATCAAGAAATTACTCTCCGGTTTAGATTTGGGCAATCGTTGACTATCACAACTGCTTAGGGAGATGAGAAACCTCGCGGCAAACAAGGTAAGCGACGACATTCTCAAATCTCTATGGCTGAAGCTCTTGCCACAGCATGCGCAAGCAATTTTGTCGGTGAGCTCGGAATCGTTGTCAAAATTAGCCGACATGGCCGATAAAATTCTCGAAACTTGTGATTACGCGAATCCGAATATTATGACTATTGCGAAACCAGAAAATGACGCGTCTCAGTCATCGCATGAAATATGCCTCACCTCTCTTTCATCTCAGATCGCAAAATTAACTAATGAGGTACAAGAACTAAAACGAGCTAGCTAGAAGTCGACAGCGCTCGACCAGTCGATCGCGATTTCAACGGAGCAGTAGCAGAGATGTGACCCATTGCGGAAAGGACATTTGCTGGTATCATAGGCGCTACGGAGATGACGCCCGGAGATGTACAAAGCCCTGTGCATATATCAGCTCATCTAATCAGGGAAACGACCCGGGGCATCACTGATGACGACGTGTGATGCCAGCCAAGTCTCCAGTCGTCTTTTTCTATTTGATCGCTCTTGTAATAGACATTTCTTGGTCGACACAGGAGCGGACGTTTCCGTGATACCGGTAAATGCAAATCGGCGACCCTTTCCAGACAAAACTTTTTCCTTGTATGCTGCAAACTCTACCAAAGTTCTCACTCTCTGCACCGAACGTCTATACCTCGATCTTGGTTTAAGACGAAGGTTTCTCTGGACTTTCATCGTGGCAGACGTGTCCAAGCCAATACTCGGCGCCGACTTCCTCAAGGAATTCGGCTTACTCGTAGACATCAAACGCCGATGCCTCGTCGATCCTGTCACTTCACTTAGCTCATCAGGCAGAGTCGTCACTGGTCCTTCTCGTGCATTGACAACTGTTTCTCATGACATCAGGGACGACCGCATCAGAATTCTACTGGCTGAATTTTCCTGTTTAACTCATGAATCACCCGTTCTAAGAACTGTACCTCATCGTGTCGAGCATCACATTGTTACAAAAGGCCCGCCCGTTGTTGCCAAAACACGTCGCTTGGCTCCAGACAAGTTGCAAATTGCCAAAAAGGAATTCGACTATATGCTGCAACAAGGCATATGCAGACCCTCCCAGAGCTCATGGGCCAGTCCTTTACACCTGGTGCCAAAGAAGACTGGTGGTTAGAGACCATGTGGTGATTACAGAGGTCTCAACGCCATCAGTCAACCGGATCGATACCCGATTCCAAATCTGCAAGACTTTTAATCAAACTTGCACGGTTGCACGATCTTCTCCACTATCGACTTGGTTCGTGCATATCATCACATACCAGTTGCACCAGAGGACATTGAAAAAACTGCCATCACTACACCATTCGGCTTATTCGAATTCACCAGAATGACATTCGGCCTACGAAATGCGGCCCAGACCTTCCAACATTTTCTCCATTGTGTGCTCAGAGGCTTAGACTTCTGTTTCGTATACATTGATGACCTCTTAATTGCTTCAAAATGTGTAGACGAGCATCACGTCCATTTACGACAAGTTTTCGAGAGACTCAAAGATGCTGGTCTTGTAATCAATCTCGAAAAATGCTCGTTCGCTCAACCTGAAATCACCTCTCTTGGTCATCACATCACTGCTGAAGGTATCCATCCAACATCCGAACGAATCAATGTCATCCAAGACTACAAGAGAC
Source organism: Pholcus phalangioides (assembly GCF_987345545.1). Taxonomy (NCBI): domain Eukaryota; kingdom Metazoa; phylum Arthropoda; class Arachnida; order Araneae; family Pholcidae; genus Pholcus; species Pholcus phalangioides. Next base: position 50,243,227 of record NW_028301602.1, on the reverse strand, counting down.
CAGAGACTGTAAAAGATTTACGAAAATATCTCGGAATAATCAATTTTTACCGGTGATTTATTCCTAGTGCTGCGAAAACTCAAGCTATTCTTAACGACTACCTCAAGGGCAGCAAGAAAAACGACAAATCTCCAATCGAGTGGTCTGAAGAAGCTATTGCAGCATTTGAGTCAACCAAGCAACAGCTCATTGATGTTACCATTCTCGCTCATCCGTCCCCTGATGCGGAACTTGCTGTAATGGTCGACGCATCCGATATGGCTGTTGGAGGAGTTGTTCAACAAAAAGTCAAGAATGATTGGCAACCGCTAAGCTTCTTCTCTCAACGACTGACCCCAACTCAGACTCGTTACAGCACGTACGACCGAGAACTTCTTGCTGCGTATTCAACAATAAAGCATTTCCGTTACTTCCTTGAAGGCAGAAAATTCACACTTTACACTGATCACCGTCCTCTCATTTTCGCTACTTAGCAAAAAGCAGAAAAGGCTTCTCCTCGTCAAATACGCCATCTGGATTTCATATTTCAGTTCACAACAGACATACAACATATCTCGGGTAAAGACAATGTGGTAGCTGATACCTTGTCCAGACTCGACGAAATTCATATGCCTCAAACTGTTGACTACACTGAAATGGCTAAAGCACAGGAACATGACGATGAACTGATCAAAATACTTTCTTCAAACACAAGTCTCAAACTTCAAAAATTTCCAGTTTTTGGTTCCAACTTACAAATCTACTGTGATGTTTCCACTGGACAAAGCAGACCGTATGTTCCAGAGTCCTTCCGAAAAACTGTTTTCAACTCTATTCATGGACTTTCACATTCTGGCATCCAAGCTACTGCCACAACTATTGCAAAAAAATTTGTTTGGCCTTCAATCAAAAAAGATTGCAAAACATGGGCAAAATCCTGTCTGACATGTCAGAAGTCCAAGATACACAAGCATACCAGAGCACCTGTGGGACATTATCTACCAGTTTCCAAGCGCTTCGACGAAATACATTTGGATATCATCGGTCCCTTACCCTCTTCAGAAGGACATCAGTATTGCGTGGTTTACGGAAAATTCACCGCCGGAAAATTCACCGACAACAATTCACCGCTAGGAAAATTCACCGACAAACAATTCACCGACCAACAATTCACCGCCATGCAATTCACCGCTAGGAAAATTCACCGACCAACAATTCACCGCCATGCAATTCACCGCTAGGAAAATTCACCGACCAACAATTCACCGCCATTCAATTCACCGCTAGGAAAATTCACCGACCAACAATTAACCTCCATTCAATTCACCGCTAGGAAAATTCACCGACCAACAATTCACCGCCATGCAATTCACCGACGACAGTTCTATGCGAGTCAGTTAGCGAGGGAATGAGCGATTGAGTTACTGAGTGAGTGACCCAGTGAGTAAGTGATTCAGTGAGTCAGTAAGCGAGTAAGTTACTTATTCAATAAGCGAGTAAGTCAGTCCGTAAGTGAGTGAGTGATCTATTGAATGAGTAAGTGCCATATCCTAAAGATATGGCGGAAAGTTTAAATAATGACTTTATCAGAAGAAATTCAGATGATACGGATTTGGGTTGCTGTATTTCTGAAATATATGACATCCATATTTATTGTGGGCATCTTTTTCTCGCTGGGCATTTTGCCTGTTGTGGCCTTGTATTTGTATAAATTACAAATTGCTGTTGCCCAATACAAGATAGTATATTCAACAAAATTCCATTAACTCTGTTTTACTCAGAAACTTCTAATGAAATGTTAAAAGGGATAATAACACAATTAAAAGATAACAAAGTAAGTGGATACGCGATGAATTAACTTCCTACAAATGCTTAAAATCATCTCCTGTTATCACTTTGATATTATAAAAAAACATCGCTGATCATCAGTAACCAATGGATTTTTTTTATGATGAACTAGCTGTTACCCGCGATTTCACGTGATGAACTTTCAGGAATCCCGCCTTAGTGCGTATCTATATGTACTCTATATTTACTATATACGTATATATATACTTCCTATGCAACGGAAATTAGTGACGATTTTTTTATTACGGGAGTCGGTGACGTTTTTTGAGTGATGGAAATCTGTTACGTTTTGGTGTTACGGAAGTCGGTTACGATTTTGGGGTCAAGTTTTCATTTAACTCTTGCATATATCGGGACCCATTTGACCCATCGGGACCAAGTTATGTGCATGTACCCAGAGGTTCCCACATCCTACAGCAGGTCCCCTAAGCTGAAATAGATGGCGGGGCCCCTCTGTGCTTAATTTATAGTGTGAAAATATCACAAAGGATAAGAAACGTTCCGGCCCCTGTCAGCCCTGCCATCGTGGGGGGTCATGCCGAGAGGTATGTATACGTAAAATATACATATATCACCAGTGCTCCCAACATACAGGGTCGGGGTACCCGGGAGATTGCACATACACCTTCATGGGGAAGTTAAAAGGTTTCATCCAGGGGTTCTTGATGGAACTCATTGTTTTCTTGCTGGTTTAACATTGACAAATTTGCGATAGCGGAAACCCAATGTATATCCAGTCTGGGGTCCCATAAAATTTGCGAATTTGGTCACGGGTAATTGCGTGGGGGGGGGGGGGCTGGATTTTATTCGTTGGTAAAATGAATATTTGCAGTGGCCTTCACAGGGGATGCCCGATTAGCTTCCGAGTCAGGGGTCCCGTTCCATTTTGGGGGCATTGGATGGATCTCATTCTTTTCTGTTGTTTAACATTGTAGAATTTTCAACAGCACAAGCCCGAGATAAATCCAGTGTCTGTGTGTGCCCCACTAAAAATCTGCGTATGGGGTCCACGTTACTGGATGTGGGCCTTGGATTTTATTCGTTTTAAAATTGATAAAAATTAAAAATTTTCGTGGCCACTCACAGGGGGTATGTCCGACAAGCCTTCAGGTCGGGGCCCCATTTAAAAGTTGATAGGTTTCATTTCGTGTGCTCCTGGATGAATCTCATTGGTTTTTGTTGTTTAACATTGTAAAATTTGCAACACATCGGTAGCCCGAGATAAATCCAGTCAGGGCCACCCCCCCTACCTAAAATTCAACGAATTGGAGTTTGGGGACCCCCATGGGGAAGTTTTCTGGGGTTACTTGATAAATCACATTTGTTTTTTGTTGCTTTATTATTATAAAATTCGCTTCTTCTGTAAGCTGGTGCTTTCACGTGTCCCTTTCCATAGCACGCTGATGAAGTGGGACGAAATAAATAAGATATGTTGTGAAGAGAAAAGGGGGGGGGCAGAGCCCCCCCTAGTACTGTATATAAAATAACATGTCATGACTGATTCATCATCGCCGAGCCAAAACCGCTGAAGCTGTAAATATCAAATTTTGTGAATAGTTTTTTTCACGACGTAAAGACTCACTACTCACTAAGAAATGGTTTTTCCATATTCGACAACCTAAGGGCGTCATAAGAGTGGGGGTCAACGTTGAAATCATGCCGAGCCGAAACAGCTGAAGCTATAAATATGATATTAGATCAATATTGTAATATAGACTCATTGAGAAGGGATTTTTCCAAATTCAACCCCCTAAGGGGTTTCAAAAGTTATATGGAGCAATCAGCGCTGAGCCGAAGTCGCTTAAGCCATAAATATGAAATTTAGTTAGTATTATATTTTATAATGTACATACACACTAAGACAGGATTTCTGAAACTTTATCACCCATGGGGGTTATGAGGTGAGAGTAATTTTGAGATTGCAAAATCCACGCGAGCGAAGCCGCGGGTAAGAACTGGTAATAAAATGTAATAAAATATAATGCTTACTAAATTTCATATTTATGGCTTCAGTGATTTCGCTCAGTGATGATTACTCCATATAACCTTCGAACCCCCCCCCCCTTTATTAGGGGGGTTGAATTTTGACATTTGACTTACAGTCTTAGACTTAAAACGAACATTGGATTATGTTGATTTAAATATTCTAACAAATAAAAACACGTCTCAACAGGCGTATGAGGTAATGTACTATATTGGTTTAAAAACATATTACTACAACGGGAAAGAAGCTGCCATAATAAATGGTAAAATCAGCACATTTGAAATATAATGAAAGGAGGGTCCTTTCGACCACAAGGATCGGCCCTTGGGTCATAATTATTTCTAGTTTATATTAATGATTTATGTAAAATGAAGTAGAACGGTAAAATAATTTCATTCGCAGATGACACAAGTCTATATGTTGAAGACGGGGGTGGATTTAGAGCTCGCTATTGGTAGGGGTGATTTTACAAATCTTTGAAAATCTAAGCATCGGTCACCATATGTCCTGCATTTTGTCTCGTATTTTCCGTGACAGTCCGGTTTTTCTGTTTTTTCTTCTCCATCCAGACTTTTTGAAAAATGTCACGGTTTTACTCGTTTATAGTCGAAGTTTTCTTGAATTTGTTGTTTAATTTTTTGTTGCAATATTACCATATAGAAGTTCCGAAAATTTCATAAAATATCGCATTTCGTTTGAGGGAAAATCTAAGGAGAACACCTACATCCAGCAGTGGATCGAAACTGGTTGTTGATGATGCCACACCTATTAAAACCAGTATTTTAAATACAGTTAAACTCGGTTATAACGACATCGAAGATTCCGCGGGATTTCGGCGTTATAACCGAGTCTGGCTGTATTGCTTTCACTTTTACAATATTGTTCTAGAGCTCTTTTAGTTATTTTCTAACATTTACCGGTGGTTATGTATAATCCCCCATTTCCTATTAGTTCGTTTTGTAGCGGCCATACAATATTATGTCCTACTACTGATGCTGGAAAAAAAATTAATGGAATAAAGTGAATATAAAGATAAGTTTGATTTTCTCCATCAGCAAAACTGGTAAAAGAAAGCCATAGCCTCATATTGTTTAAAGTTATATGCGTGAGTTCAAAAATCGTATGAAATTATCTCGTTTTAAACATCCAATTCTTGGACATAAAACCTCTTGGGTGACAAATAACATTTTCGAAAACTGAAACTCACGGAACCACAGCTTCAAAAAACGATATAAAACATGGCATTCTTTTTGGGCAATGTTAGAGGAGTATTTTAGAAGGATAATTTTCACACAGTTTTCATTACATACATATTTAATTGGTAATTTTCAATAAAAACCTACAATATTTAATTAGTAATATCTGACATAATTTTCAATCAAAACATACAGTATTTATTTAACAATTTTCGACATGATTTTCTTCCTTACATATTTATAATTAAAGGGTTCCAATCTACTAAACTAGAAAAACAGATAACACGCAAATGTAAGAAAAAACGGGAGAAAAATATTCATTTCTCACAAATATTGATATCATAATTAAAATGATACATTATGAGCTATACCTCTCAAATAGTCCTTAATGTCACATCCTTGATGATACGTATCAACTAAATTCTTTAATCTCTGCGCAGAGTCCCGGTATTTCTTTTTCCTAATGTGATGGTTTCGTCCACTTACAATTTGCTCCATCCGAAGTTCATTCAAACTCTGTTCTATTTTTATGGCAACGATGAACTTCCATATATCTGGGTGGTGAGCAGATAATTGCTGTTGGAACGCTCGATGCCATCCTTCTATAGAATTGTTGGTATTAGGGAAATCGTTACGTGCTCCTTGAAAGCAGTTCCAAATGTCGATGTCAAAGCGCGGCTGACGACGACCACCACGACGATGAGGACGCCCGATCCAAGTGTCTTCAAAGTAGTCAAGCACTTCTTGTGCTTCAGTTGGAAATAAATTGCTTCCGCATATCTCCTCGAAAGCATCAATTACCTTTGCTACGGGAACGAAAGCAAGTGCTGATAGTTGTCGCATTACTAACGCAAAATCCACCTCGGTTTCATATTTTTGTTTCAAGCCACTTGAATATACACTGACAAAAGTGGAAAAAACAGCCTCGGATTTGAACATTAGGCAGTTCAAATTGAATTGCCTTTATCATAGAGATTTCGAAATCAACCATTATAGATATGGGCATAATGGACGTCTCCAGTTCTTTTATTTTTTTCAATAGCCGAACGTAAGATTTTAACCTCCTTATCTGGAAGCAAAGCATATACCAATGGTATGGACACGTTTTCTTTTATTCCGTGTATCGTGTATAACTGAGAAAAAATCTCAGGCTCAGTTTTAAATGGGCCATCTGCATACCAGTGTTCGGACTGACCCAGTATTTCCAAATTTTTCGTCGTGCTGAATATCAGTATACGATCGTCATTCGATCCGGAATCATAAATTAAAAAATTCTCACCTTTTTCGGTTTTCATGTAGTCCGGGGGCAAAACTATGTCCTTGCGACGACGAGGAATTGCTGGTGCACAATTGTTTCGTTGCCGCACATTTCTGATGGTCCTCTTCAAACTATCTATTGATGGTAGATTCGATGAAGTACTTTGACTTATTTCACTAAACACTGCAGATATTATTAAGTGGGGTGAATCACGTGTTTCGATTGCAGCTTTGTTGATAAATATGCCTGCTTTGACTTTAGCAGCATCTCCACCATGGTTATGTTCATTTAAGGCCCCTTTCACACGGAGCGGATGCGGAAGCGGGTCCGCATACCCTTTCACACGAGCACTGAAGATGCGGGTGTTTCGCCCGCATCTTTAGGTTGAAATTCGTGCATAAAAACTATTTTTTCGCAATTTTTGTAACTGTTTTTCTCCTTCACCCCTGATTCAGTGCCCATATGCAGCCTAGAGGTATTCTTTGGTGGTTTAGTCTAGAGCCACATAGAATATGGGAATAAAGATGTCTTAATTCCGATCCTCACAAGTAGTCGATGGGAGAAAATGTCTTCAAATATTTTCAAAGATTTTGAAAACAAATCTGTCTTTCCGGAAACATATGAAAGAAAAATTCCAAAAACATCCAATGTTCGAAAAATCCAATCCAAAAACATCCAAAACTAATATGTTCCTAAAAAAAAAATTCAGGAGATATCAAAGAATTTGCAAGTATAAAAAAAGGGGAGGGGTGGGAACGTTCAAAATGTCTGTGCTTAGAAATATTCACATCACAATTCTGTCTTAGGCCAGGATTACAGTATAAAAGTTTTATAAAAGTTAGTTTATAAAACTTGAAAAATGCAACCGATAGGCCGATCAGTTAAGTTCGCTCGAATGTAACAGATGTGTTTATTGGTTACATTTTTCAAGTTTTATAGTGTAATACCAGCCTTAGGCCGGGATTACACTATAAAAGTTTTGTAAAAGCTCTTTGATAAAACGTGAAAAATGCAACCAATATTATCTTATTGGTTGAAATTTTTGAATGCAAAATGTGTGTGTGCACCGGTTGCATTTTCTTGAATGCAACCGATGCGCCTATTGGTTGAATTTTTCAACTTTCATAAAAGTTCTTTTATAAAACTTTATAGTATAATCCCGGCCGGATTACACTATAAAAATTTTATAACAATTATTTAAAAAAAAGCAACTAATAAATTTATCGGTTGCATTAGAGCAAATGCAACCGATAAATTTATTAGTTGCTTTTTTCAAGTTTTATAAAATAACTTTCATAAAACTTTTATAATGAAATCCCATCCTTAGATTAGTCATTTCTGAAATATAAAATTTCATTTTTTAAGTTTATAGACTGAATATTGAGTAAAATAAACTTGTAGGTATCGGGGGAACCACCAAAAATATTCAAGCGCTAGGGTCTTCAAACGTCTTAATCCGGCCCTGAGTGAACACCGTACGTGGATAACACTGTTTTATAAAAGAATTTTTTTTTAAGTTTGAAAAAATTAAAAGATTAAAAATTTAAAAAAATAATAAATATTTAAAATAATATTTCAAATATTTATAATTTTTTAAATAATTTTAAAAATTTAAAAGAAAAAAAATTAAAATTTTTAAATTAAATTTAAAAGTTATTAAAGTATGTAGTCAATTAAATATTCGTAATGAACAGAACGGCTTATAATTTTGGTCCCGTCAGTGGCCGTTGTTGGCACGTTTTATTGTATAAAATTGTGAAATATGGACAAAAGGCAGTTAAAGTTGCTATATCTCAATCTCAGAAGGAAACAAAGGGATAGGCGTATGTGGGTACATCGTATTTGATGAACAGGGACCCTCATATGGTGTTTTCAAGGGTATTTATGGCAAATAATTAAAAAAATTCCGTGCAAAATCACCTTCAAAAAGTAGCCAAAGATGCGGACGAATTCGCTCCGCATCCGCATCGTCTGAATAGCCCCGAATAAACCTATTGTCAAAACTTCTATGTGCGGATGCGGAGCCCGCACTTAGGCCCCTTTCACACGGAGCGGACGCGGATGCGGGTGCGGAAGCGGGTCCGCATACCCTTTCACACGAGCACTGAAGATGCGGGTGTTTCGCCCGCATCTTTAGGTTGAAATTCGTGCATAAAAACTATTTTTTCGCAATTTTTGTAACTGTTTTTCTCTTTCACCCCTGATTCAGTGCCCATATGCAGCCTAGAGGTATTCTTTGGTGGTTTAGTCTAGAGCCACATAGAATATGGGAATAAAGATGTCTTAATTCCGATCCTCACAAGTAGTCGATGGGAGAAAATGTCTTCAAATATTTTCAAAACATTTTGAAAAAAAAATCCGTCTTTCCGGAAAAATATGAAAGAAAAATTCCAAAAACATCCAATGTTCGAAAAATCAAATCCAAAAACATTCAAAACATTCGATGTTCCAAAAAAAACAAAAAATTCAGGAGATATCAAAGAATTTGCAAGTAGAAAAAAAGGGGAGGGGTGGGAACGTTCAAAATGTCTGTGCTTAGAAATATTCACATCACAATTCTGTCTTAGGCCGGGATTACAGTATAAAAGTTTTATAAAAGTTAGTTTATAAAATTTGAAAAATGCAACCGACAGGCCGATCAGTTAAGTTCTCTCGAATGTAACAGATGTGTTCATTGGTTACATTTTTCAAGTTTTATAGTGTAATACCAGCCGTAGGCCGGGATTACACTATAAAAGTTTTGTAAAAGCTCTTTGATAAAACGTGAAAAATTCAACCAATATTATCTTATTGGTTGAATTTTTTGAATACAAAATGTGTGTGTGTGTGTGCACCGGTTGCATTTTCTTGAATGCAACCGATGCGCCTATTGGTTGAATTTTTCAACTTTCATAAAAGTTCTTTTATAAAACTTTATAGTATAATCCCGGCCGGATTACACTATAAAAATTTTATAACAATTATTTCAAAAAAAGCAACTAATAAATTTATCGGTTGCATTAGAGCAAATGCAACCGATAAATTTATTAGTTGCTTTTTTCAAGTTTTATAAAATAACTTTCATAAACCTTTTAGAATGAAATCCCATCCTTAGATTAGTCATTTCTGAAATATAAAATTTCATTTTTTAAGTTTATAGACTGAATATCGAGTAAAATATACTTGTAGGTATCGGGGAACGACCAAAAATATTCAAATGCTAGGGTCTTCAAACGGCCCTGAGTGAACACCGTACGTGGATAACACCATCATATGGTGTTTTTAAGGGTATTTATGGCAAATAATTAAAAAAATTCCGTTAAAAATCACCTTCAAAAAGTAGCCAAAGATGCGGACGAATTCGCTCCGCATCCGCATCGTCTGAATAGCGCCGAATAAACCTATTGTCAAAACTTCTATGTGCGGATGCGGAGCCCGCACTTAGGTTTTGACACATGCGGACGACGTCCGGACCCGCATGAACATTTCCTAGGTGCGGAGATTTTTCGGCTCGTCTGAAAGGCGCAGAATATTCCAATTGTTAAAACTTCTTCCGGACCCGCATCCGCTCCGTGTGAAAGGGCCCTTAGGTTTTGACACATGCGGACGACGTCCGGACCCGCATGAACATTTCCTAGGTGCGGAGATTTTTCGGCTCGTCTGAAAGGCGCAGTATATTCCAATTGTTAAAACTTCTTCCGGACCCGCATCCGCTCCGTGTGAAAGGGCCCTAACTCTCGGATGATGTCATCACCTTGCGTTCTCACGCGAGCTGGGCACTTGATTCTCTGGTATTCCTGGCATTTCCAAAATATTTTCTCCGCCGATTGTTTGTCTTTATAAAATAAATGTCCACCAACAATTAACTTTGGTTTGCGCTTTTCACTACTAGCAAATTCAAGAGGCATTTTTTACGTCCGAATCCAACGAAAAATCAAAAACTTGACTGGAATGAGCAAATCTGAGATAAATAGAATAAAAATATCAACTCCCTACAGTATTCAAGACCACGATTAGTTTGAAATGAACTCCCGACCAAAATGCGTCGTAGAAGGTGGTCTCATGGTCACGTGATTATTTTTTTTTTGTCCTGACTGTTACTGCTAATCAATCAAAGTGTCACCGAAAGGAAACTAAAGAACATTCTTACAGGGGAGGGGGTACGAATCACCGCGGATGTATTCCGTGGACAGAAGGGGAAGGGGGGAGGGTAAATATCCCCCTCCACCTGTGCCAATAACACATTCTTTTTTACCATATAATCTTTACACTTCATCATAAATATGTTTTCGTAACAATCGGATTTTTTAATCATTTGTGACACTACTACGTTAAAAAAATTAACTAACTAACCAACCAATTCACTCACTCCCTCACTCACTTACTGAACATTCACTCACTCACTAAACAATTTACTCGCTCGCTCAATCACTGACTCGATCACTCGCTCAATCACTTACTCACTGGGTCACTCACTCGGTCACTCAATCACTGACTTAGTCACTCAATCACAGACTTGGTCACTCGCTCAATCACTGACTCGGTCACTCGCTCAATTACTTACTCACTTGGTCACTCAATCACTTACTCACTTGGTCACTCAATCACTTACTCACTTGGTCACTCAATCACTTACTCACTTGGTCACTCAATCACTGACTCGGTCATTCGCTCAATCACTGACTCAGTCACTCAATCACTTACTCGGTCACTCGATCAATCACTTACTCACTCGGTCACTCAATCACTGCCTCGGTCACTCAATCACTGCCTCGGTCACTCGCTCAATCACTTACTCACTCGGTCACTCAATCACTGCCTCGGTCACTCCCTCAATCACTGACTCAGTCACTCAATCACTTACTCGGTCACTCGCTCAATCACTTACTCACTGGGTCACTCACTCACTCGGTCACTCAATCACTTACTCGGTCACTCGCTCAATCACTTACTCACTGGGTCACTCACTCACTGGGTCACTCAATCACTGACTCAGTCACTCAATCACTGACTCGGTCACTCGCTCAATCACTGACTCGGCCACTCGCTCAAGCACTGACTCGGTCACTCGCTCAATTACTTACTCACTTGGTCACTCAATCACTTACTCACTGGGTCACTCACTCACTCAATCACTGACTCGGTCACTCACTCACTCGGTCACTCAATCACTGACTCGGTCACTCAATCACTGACTTAGTCACTCAATCACTGACTCGGTCACTCGCTCAATCACTTACTCACTCGATCACTCGCTCAATCACTTACTCACTCGATCACTCGCTCAATCACTTACTCACTCGGTCACTCTCTCAATCACTTGCTCACTCACTCACTCAGTAACTCAATCGCTCACTCCCTCGCTAACTGACTCGCACTAAAACTGTTGTCGGTGAATTGTCGGTCGGTGAATTTTCCTAGCGGTGAATTTTCCGGCGGTCAATTGTTGTCGGTGAATTGCTGGCGGTGAATTTTCCGGACACGGTATTGCGTAACCTTGATTGACAGGTTCACGAGATGGCCTGAAGCAATACCAGTTCCAGATATCCGAGCCGACACAGTGGCGGCAGCAATATCATAGCTGCCAACTTTTGAAAATGAAAATTCGGGAGATTTTCGCGCAAACCCGTATTTTATTCTAAAACCACTCCCTAATAAATACAATAGGGATTTTTCCAAATAAAATATGGATTTTCCAAACATAAAAGTTAAAGCGTAGGGAATAAAATCCCTACTCAAAAACTGAAGTTAAATTAAAATAGGGATTTTACACACATGGAAGTTAAACCCTTGGGAATAAAATTCCTACGCAAAAAACAAGTGAAATTGGAGGTCAAAACATCAATGATGTAAAAATAAATATTGTGTTCAATCAGAAACGCTGTGAACAAACATTCTGCGCGAATGACCCCAAAATCATTGGAAGATGAAGGAAAACACCGTCAATTTTTGAAGAACACTGACTTTTTGTGACACTTGCTTGTTTTTTTTTTCATTTCACATGAGTGATGATGTCACTCTTTCCACCATGACCGATGTTTATGTCCGTAACACAACTTGTACAAAAAGGAAAAGTCGGCCCTCTTCTGGAACGTTTGATGAAAGGAAATTCATCGGAATAAGTATCTTTAAAATTGATTAAATATGTTTTTGCTTATCATTATTCATGCTTTGTTATATCGCACGTACGTAACTTCAACAAAAGAATTTTTGACCATATGAGCGTCACTATAATCTTCAATTATTATCCAGGACTATTGGCTGCTAAGCCATTCCCCTGCACGATAAGACAAACAACTTTCTTGTTACCATCAGAGGGTTTGTAAAACTTCCTTAAAAAGGGTATTTCCCCATTTACGAAGTGTGACATCATTTCGAAAGGGGAAAAAAAAGAGGCTTCATGCAGAGACGGCCCTGCTTCGTGCCCCACAAGAAATTCCTCAGGGATTCTTTTCATAAGCGGGGATTTTTTTTAATGAAGTAGGAAATTTTTAGGGACAATTAAGAATTTTTGTGATTTTCGTAAAATTTCGGGAGATTTAAGAACTTTTCGGGAGGTCAAGCGATGAAGTTAAAATTCGGGAGATTCCCGAAAAATTCGGGAGACTTGGCAGCTATGCAATATACTACGGATGGATCGCTCGTTTTGGTGTTCCTAGTGTCATTATTACCGACCAAGGTTCCCAATTTGAGTCCCACCTCTTTACAGAACTGTCACACATAATCGGATTCCAAAGACGGCGCACCACCGCATACAATCCGAAATGCAACGGCTTCATCGAAAGATGGCATCGAACTCTGAAAGCTGCAATCAGATGTCACAGCAACAAGCAGTGGACTCGAGTGTTACCTACAGTCCTCCTGGGATTAAGGTCCACATTCCGGGAAGAGTTCAACACAACCCCAGCTGAAATGGTTTACGGCACGAACATCCGACTGCCAGGGGATTTTCTGGATACATCTGCCTCATCTCCATCTTCTTCCGATTTCATTCAACATCTTCGTGATCATTTCAACGACCTTAGACCAGCTCCGCCGTCAAGGCATTCAACACCGCATGTTTTCGTCTCTTCGGCGTTAAACACCTGTCCTAGTGTATTTATTCGTACGGACGCTGTGAGAAAACCCTTCCAAGCTCCGTATGAAGGTCCATACAAAATTATCAAAAGGACAGACCAATATTACACACTCTCAGTAAATGGCAAAGAAAAAAACATTTCCACAAACCGGTTGAAACCCTGCTTCACAGTGAAGTTCAGATCATCATCTCAGTATCATCTCAAATCAATGGAAAACCTAACGAAAATCAAGCACCTCATCCGAAGACTTCACAACCTCTTCATACGAAGAAAAAGGTTCATTTCAACACCACAGTGAAGACTTCGAGTGAGACTGATAAATCGAAACTTCAACGACAGACTCGTTCTGGAAGACTCATCAAACCACCTTCTCGTTACGAATCGTTCTCTTCTGTTCACTAGAGGGGGAGTAATGTAGTGTCTTCCCATCACTTGCAAAAAAATTATTTTCGTCTTTGTGGCAACACCACAAAAATGTCAAGGCCGTCTGGCCAGAGAGCTTTTGTTGTTTATATTCACCGGTCGCATCTTTGCACATGTCCCTGCTCTCGTCCGAATAGCGTATTATTTTACCTTCGTTTATATTTGTAAATAAATAATTGCTTTATTGTTTAATCTACTGCTTCGAATAATATAGTTATGTCTCAAAACCAGCTCAAATAGCTATAGGGCTACCGCGCGACCCCTGCTGTTTCAGTGCGTAGAAGGCCATAATGTCTCGATAGAATGAAAATTGGAGTAAGCAGACGTCGTATTCCACAGTGAAATTGCCTCTGGGTGCCGATAAAGTGCATGAACCCTCCCCCCCCCAACATCCTAGAACAGGGGCTGCGCTCTTCAGCGGACCCCCTCTTTAGTGAACTAATAGTGTGGAAAAAAGACAAAAAATGACAAGAATGGTCCAGGCCTGAAGCTCCGCCAGCCCCACTCTCGTGGGCGGGTTGCGATACTGAGACAGCTTTGCTGCAAGCTTTTGTATACAGTGGACCCCGCATTACTTTTTCCTCCTTGGGTCCTGCGACTCTCTGGTGCCAACTCTTATTACTCATCCAGATTACTCGTTTAAAGCGTTTTCCCGCAAAAAGTATTGTACGAAATGACTGTAATGACGTGTGTACTGAATCACGTGATTTTGCTCACGGCCCCTCTAGTAACCCCCTCCCTCTCCCAGTCCGAACAAATCAAGGGGTTTTTTCCTTGCTTATGAAAAAAAGGCTACATTCCGCAACGGCCTTTTTTATTCGCTGTACTGTCTTGAGGACACATCTCCCCTCAAAACCTCCTATTGTTGAAGAGAAAAATATTTACGGTTCGCGTCTGAAAAAAATACAGTTGTTCGAAATCTTCTAGTAAAATAGTTGAACGGGTTTGCGTACATAAAGGATTAATTTTTGTTCCCACGTGGATGAATCCTACGGTTCTAGCCCAAAAGAACGGTAAGCAAAGCTAAAAATTTGAATTTTTGTTAAATTTTTATTTTGAGCACATTAAGAGTTAACTATGTAAGTTAACTAACTTATTACATAAATCTATGTAAGAAGAGTTTGGCCCTGCCTCTAGTCTAGTTGCGATGTTTGTTGAATTGTGTTTCATAAAGTTTAAAAACTATTATTTTTAATAGGGCATATCTACAAATTACAGTGTAACCTCGTTTATACGTCACTCAGTTATACAACTTTCATGTTTATACGACGTATGTAGCAATTGGTAACAATACATTTTAAACAGCAATACAACAAATACATTTTAATGTTACAATATTTCATTCATTTATTTAACGTGAAACCTCAATTATTCGACGTTTTCACTTCGACTAGAACTCGGAAACTTTTGAAAACAGAAAAAGGTAATTTATATCTATCAAATGCGCACAAAATTTTTGTATGCAGTGAAAAAGCGTTGCTGCAACAGTTCTAGCATATTGTCACCGCAAAAGACATTAATTTTAGGGTGATTGCTGACGTATACGAAAATTGCCAGTGAGATGGCTGATGACCATTTAGAGTGGACACTTAGGTGATTTGTTTATTGCCTCTTTCTGAGAATACGCAGATGTGGAGAGTCCAAAAGAAATGGGTTTCAATTGTTTTGACGGCCATATGACCTTTCAGAATTTTTTCTCTCCCTATGTTTTCAACGTTATCCCAAGAGGGTGAGAAAGTCTACTGTAAGCATTTGGGGGGGGGGGGTACAGGTCTGCCGAAAATAGGTACACATGCACAGTAAGTTCTTTCGATCATTTCCTGTAGAACTTTCTTTCGATGTGGTGCTTTGCTTGCTGACAGGGCCGTCTTAAGAGCATCATGGGCCTCTGGGCCAATTGATTTTTCCGAGGCCCAACCTAGAGAATTCTCGAAAATTTCAATTACTTCCCATTTTTGGGAGGCCCCCCCCCCTCTTCTCTTGAGGCCCCCGGGCCGTGCTTGGGTGGGTCCATGCGTTCAGACGGCACTGCTTGCTGACTGTGTCAAATTCGTCGTTCGTAATTTCGGAAAAACAAAAAAACGCTCTCTCTAAAACAACTGGAAATTGTGGAAGAATTCAACAAGAATTTTAAATTTATAACGAAAGTTCATCTTGCAAACAGGCTCGTTATTTAGGGTTTTTGAAAATAAAACCCCAGTTTTTTGAAAATACACTAAAAATTTTATATACGGGGTAATTATAAAAAAACTATCCCGACATATGGGCCCCTAACTATCATACCATTCACAGAAACTGAATGAAATTTTGGCATAAGGTATTTTGAGGTATGCGCTCAAGAATGATATGGAAAACAACAGTGTCACTCTAACAGTTACGGTTACAGTGAGAAAATTTCGAAAATATCAAATGGCAACACCAAGTTTTTTGTATTGGAATGCGATCTCCATACTGAAAAACACTAAATAGCGTTGGAATGGCACCTGTAGCACGAAAATCCCCGGAGCTAGGCAAGGAAAAAGTAAAAAGGACTTTGCCGTGCACCAGAGCATTAATGTTCGTTTCATTCGTCACACCGTTTCTTCGGCTGAGATCCCAGCCTGATTAGTCCTCCACAAGGTCATGTGGAAAATTTGTGAAACACAATAAAATGCTTTATTTTATGCTGCTTCTCTGTCCTTATTGGTTGTCCTCACTTTTAGCCTATCTACCGCCGGTGATTTTCATGCTACAGTTGCCGTTCGACCGCTATTTAGGGGTTTTCACAATGGAGATCACATTCCAATACAAAAAACTTGGTGTTGTCATTTGATATTTTCGAAATTTTCTCACTGTAACCATAACTGTTAGAGTGACACTATTGTTTTCCATATCATTCTTGAGCGCATACATCAGAATACCTTATGCCAAAATTTCATTCAGTTTCTGTGAATGGTATGATAGTTAGGGGCCCATATGTCAGGATAGTTTTTTTATAATCACCCTGTATATACACATTGAGTACATGTGTTTTGACCCCCCCCCCCTTGGAAGAATCCCCCCCCCCCAGAGAAAGTTGAAATGACGGCCCTGCTTGCAAACCAGTTGAATATGTTCGTTTCAACTTTTTGAAACGGTTATAAAGTAGAGAAACAACCAAAGAGCAAGCTCCTGATTGAAAATCATCTAAATATTTTTTTAGAACAGAATTCGAATGCAATTAAACACATAAAATTTTATAACATTTTATATGTATGGGGGGGGGGGATAATTTTTTAAAAAGGCTGTTATATTCACTTCGACTTACACATAAAACGTTTTGACTCGGCCTCTTGAACGTCGTATAAACGACTGTAACAGAATTGTAAAGTTGCTCAGTTGAATAGATGAAGTGAACATAAATATTTAAATTATTTCAGT
This sequence comes from Pholcus phalangioides, assembly GCF_987345545.1. Taxonomy (NCBI): domain Eukaryota; kingdom Metazoa; phylum Arthropoda; class Arachnida; order Araneae; family Pholcidae; genus Pholcus; species Pholcus phalangioides. Next base: position 50,226,082 of record NW_028301602.1, on the reverse strand, counting down.
TCAATTTTTCAGGCCGGTGCTTCAACCAAGGCCAATGAAAATAGTTTTCAGTATTATTACTTTAACTCTTCAATTCACTAAATTTATTTATTATTTTTGCACGCCTGTAGTAAATCGCCTGGCACAACGGAATCGCTTCGTTTTATCAAAAAAAATCATTGCATGGAATAACTTCACGTTAGAGCAGGGCGTCTCAAACTTTTTCCACCTGAGGCGCTCTTTCCCCCTATCGAAAACCTCACACCATGACAAAGGTTGGAGGCGCACAGTTTGAGAACCCGTGCGTTATAGGAATAATCTTTGATGTTCTAAATTGAAGTTAAACGTTTGGATTGAAATTTTGTTTTGTGTAAAACACGTTTCAAACTGGTTAGTCATGTGTAGAGATTCTACAGTAGTTTCATTTGGTGTAGTATACTTGCTTGCTTGGTGAACAACGAAACTATAGAGATGCGGTGGATATCTATCTGAGAGAAAAAATTTGATACTGTGCATATATATCTATATATATAAAATTGATTTTCTGTCTGTGTGTGTGTTCTCTATACAAATCTACAATTTTAGATCGATCGTCGCCAAATTTTGCATATATACCAAATGGAACCCGACTTGAACGATAGGCTACTTTAAAATTTCGTCAGAGCAGGGCAAGTGCTCCAAATGGGCGAAAAACTGTCGGGCATCAATGGTTTTTGTGCCTCAACAATCACTTTCCGAACGTTTACTTTGGTTACCGTGGTTCCCTAGCAATGCGTTTCATACGTGTATATGCCTTTACAACGATTTGTCACTTATTTAATCCTGTTAGTATATGTATAATAGTTTATGCCTTTATAATGGTTTGCAACATTTTCAATACTCTCAGTAATGAGGGTTTTTTGAACATACGTCATAATCATCATCAGCATCGGTTTTAGGGTCAGGAAAATGGTGATTCTCATAAAAATCAGCGTTAAAATTGCCGATTTTACTGTAGAAATGCTGAAATTTTGTGGGGTTTTCCGCCCCATCAATAATTTTAAAAGTTGTATTTAATCCTCGATTTTTGAAATATTGAGTTCGAAGCCCAGGAGATTAAATATGAAGTAGTACTTTTGATTTGGATATCCATGCAATAACATTGATTTCAACTTTTTATTTATATCTTCTCAAGCATGAAAATTAATGCCTCCGTCTTGTCTTTTGATATTTATTTTCATGAATTCATGTAGGTTAGGATATTTTAAAATTAATTATGAGCCCGTAAAAAGTGGATCGAAAAAACTCCACAGTTTTAATTAAGCATTTTTTGGAAGCTGAAAAAGGCAGACGGGTAACTTGAAGTTCAGGGGGTGAGGTTTATCAAAATACCTAGTGCCCCTTAAAAAAAGAAAAATATATATTCATTTCTACGTTTCTATAAATCTAGATTTAATTATTTCATGAATCGCGAAGTCGCTATATTGGTTAACTTAGACACAGTTTGTATGTCTCTCAAGAAAAAGAGAGGAAGATATCACGTGATCCAAAAAAGGTTCATTGAAGAAAACCCGGGCAGCGCCTGGTATTGTAGCTAGTATTATGCATGATAAAATTGCAGTGAAATCTCGATATAACGATATTCTGCGGACGAAGAAAAATACCATAATAGAGGTATTATCGTTAATCGAGAGACTTTGACATTGAACACTAGCCATCAGGGCCGCAACTAAATGCTTGACCAGCTGAGGTAAGCACATATTTTGACATCCCCCCCCCCCTGTAATTTTGAAGAAGAGGCTATAAAAGGGGAATTTTGCGCACTCTTCTGGTCCTGGGCAAGATACCTGCTTGCCCCCCCCCCCCCAGAGCCGAAATTATAGGGAAAATTATTATAAAATTATTGCAGGAAAAAAGAACGTAACTCCCCACCCTCGTGAAAATGGAAATACGCCTATAGCAATCACAAGTTTCTATGGGAAAACCATATCGCCTAACCAATTCGTTCTCTTAACTGGCCCATAGGGGAGCTCTATTGTATTGCGTAAAATTATATACAAATCACATAATCATATCTCGAAATGTGATAATATTTATCACACACAATTATATTTTATTATTTGGTTTAAATATACAGTGAAACCTCGATATAACAATATTCTATGGACCGAAAAAAAAATATTGTGGTAGAGGAATTAAAGAGGTAACATTATCCTCACGTGTGATCAGGGGCGTCGGAAGTGTTTCGAACCTGTGGGTGCCCGTCTTGAGATTCATGTAGGAAATTTCGATTTTTTAATCAATTCTGTGGGTGCTCGAATCCGTTCTACAAACTTCCGTGGGTGCTCGAGCACCCACAGCACCCCCGGCTCCGACGCCACTGCGTGTGATCAAATTTATGTTATTGTCATTTTTTCTGTATCGGCATTGTTAACATCATCGGAAAATGCGCTTTTATGTATTTATTCGTTACAGTATTGATTATTCGTTGTAATTGATTAGTTTATTTATAAAATTCACTTAGATGTGTATTGTCCCTGTAAAGAAGCTTATCGCATAGCGCTTTTGTGTCGTACACAGAGTGTAGCAATACAAATAACTTTAACTTTCGGTGATCATTTACTGCAAAATATTGATGCTATCAGACGCCTTCAGAAGAACGAGAACAAGTGGCGAAGTTAAAATTAAATTCAAAATGATTTTGAACAAAATATAAAAAATATTGTTGTAGCGATTTCAAAATTCTCCTAAAAATATCGGGTTATAGAGGCGTTTATCATAGTAGATGATGTCGTTGTACTGAGAGTTTAACATTAAGCCAGGCAATTCCAAACAAGATTTGAAAAAAATATCATTGTACATGTATTTATATTATCGATTATCGTTGTTGCCATGTTTTGCTGCATATACAAATGCCGTATCGTATGCAGGATTTTCTCATGGGGGAGGGGGGGGGGGAAAGGGCATTCAACTTTTTTTTCTTCCCGTAAGGAGTTTCTTTTTGTTTCTTTTTTTTTTTACTGAAAAAATACACCATGATCTTTTCTCAAGGGAGGTGCACAAAATTTTTCGGGGGGAGGGTAGGGGGCCCGCGAAAAATCCTGGGCTGGGGGCCACGATTACACTATAAAAGTTTGATAAAATTTCTTTTATAAAATTTGACGAAAATGTTTTATAAATTTTATACTCAAATTTTTTTTATAAAATTTATTTCATAAAGGAAATGGACCACATTACACTATAAGAGATTTATATAAAATTGTTTTTGCAAAAGTTTTCGTCAAATTGTCATTTCGTCAGTCTTCGTTAGTGTTGTGCTGTTGCTGGTAGTAGTTATGGATGAAGACATTTTTTTCACCATTTGCTTTAGGAAATTTATCATTCGCAACCTCTGTAATGGCTTCGGTTTTAGAAAACATGAAGCTGATTTGGATGCAGGGGCGTCGGAAGTGTTTCTAAACTGTGGGTACTCGTCTTTAGTTTTATATCGGACATTTTAATTTCTGAATCAATTCTGGGAGTAATCGGATCCTTACCACACATTACTGTGGATTCTTGAGCACCCACAGCTCCGACGCCACTGTGTAGATGATTGTATTGGATGAAATAATTTGCGGAAGAAGCTAATTATTTTGATGCATTACATCTAGCTGGGAACGCAACTTAATGAATAATGAATATGTCAGTTTGTAAAGAAGTTGAGGAATACAAACTCCCAGAGTGAAAGTTTAGCGACTAAATTGTTCATGTTTCATAATATTACTTATTGCGGCTGATATGTCACGTTAAAATCCCAGAGACTCAGGTTTTATCAAGGTGAGTTGGTTAAAGTCCACAAAATGCTTGTAAACGTTTTCATTTCGGATTTTTACGAAGTCAAAGTCCGTTTTAAATGAATCAAATAATCATCATGAACCTGATGCTTATTAGTTGATTAATAATTATAAACAAATAATGAGTTAACAAACGAAATGAGGTTTTGACGCTATTTAAGTAATTGATGCTCATAATTAATTTACTCCTACCAGTTAAAGCCCGTTTTAAATGAATTAATTTAACATCATTAACTTAATAGTTCCCCACCCGTCTTAATTAATAATTGTTCAATAGTTATAATTGCTAATGTGAATGACACTTATTAATGAATTTATAGTAATAAGCATTTAAATAAAATTCATTTCGTTATGGTGGCTCGCTGCTCGCGCTGACGCACGGTGGTGCTGAGTGCGCTTCGCCCACTGATCTGCCTCTCCACGCATTGCATCATGACTCCGCACCCCTCTGGAGATGTCGGGACACAAACTAATGGCCTAGAGTACAAGTGAACCTAAACCTGGATACGTGGCAGCATTTGGGAAAACTAAGTTCATTATCGTTTTTTTATTCTTCAAAATTGGTTTTTACTCTTGAGAATAAATAAACTAATTAATATATTAATCCCTAATTAATTTAATGTTAAATTGTTTAATTACCATATTTATTAAGTAATTAATAAGCGTCAAGAAAACTAATAAGTTAACGATGGTTCATTGACTAAATAAAAACGGGCTTTGAATTGGTAATGAGTCCCAAATAAAAACGCTTGCATCATTTTTCGGACTTTTACCATTTCACCTTGTCTCCGAGCTTCTACATTGAACCGTGGAATATGCATCGGAGTGGATGTAGCAACTGAACATTATATTGGCCCACAAATAGAAAGTAGTTGACCACCCATGATATAATAGGTTAATTTTAATCTCCATCACCTCAGATGATAATTAAATTAATCTATCATTAATGTGAACCATCAAATTCAGTGATGTGATATAACAGGATTTTTCAAAGTGTGCGCCGTGTCTTCTAGGAGCATCCCGGCGAGATGAAGATATTGATTTTTGTGCCTCTTTTTGCTTTGAATTGGTACTTTTATAATTGAAAATACCACTTAATTAAGAGCATCATGGGCCCCCGGGCAAAATGATTTTTCTGAGGCCTTACGTGGTGAATTCTTGGAAATTCCAACCGCATTTCATTTTTGTGAGGCCCTTTTCTCTTGAGGTGCCCGGGTGAGCCCATGTGGTAAGACGGCACTGAGTATAAGGCCTTCCAATTTACATATATGATTTCTGAAAGTACGGTATTTATCATTTCATATCTATCAACCAAATATATAAATATATGTACCAGCCCAACATACAACCCAATTTCATATTTTCCTACCTCTATTGCTCATCAATTTCATTTGAACACCCCCCCCCCCACGATTGGTGACGTATTACTTGAAGATGTGATCCCTTATATCCCATAGATATAAATATGTCCATTCGTTATAACGATATTTTCAACATTATTTTATTATTGTATTGCAGGTTCATTAGGACGGAATTAAATTCGTTATAACCGATAAGCATCCAAACGTTTGTTTCTGTTTTATTCATTCAGCTAGAGAAATTCAAATCTTTGATATTCACATAGGGAATTGAGGTCTTTGTAGCTCCCACTGACTTCAGTATGTGATGGAAGCAAACAAATATTTTTTTTCTTTAGTTTATTTAAAACCATTTTTATATTTTTTTATACCGTTCAAATCGTATGAACTAATTCAGTTCATCGAGACGAAAACTTGGATATCCAATAGTAACCTACCACTCATTTTTTAATTATTTTATCGAATCGCAAAGTATATAGTACGCAAACTTGAAATTGAAACTGCAAATTGAAAAAAGCAATTGAAACTGCAGCATAAAGCATCAACATTAATCTTTTTTCAAATATTGGATGAGGAGGCTGACTATGGTAGAAGAAACTTTGATAAAGAGCGTTTTTTTATCAAAGTTGCCCATTACACTATCAAATTTTTTTGTCAAACTTATTTTATAAATGATTTTTGACAAAGAACTTTTATAGTGTAATACCGGCCTTTAGAGCTGCGTTGTGCGTGTTTTGCTTTCATTATTCTGTCTTTTTGGGATTTATTTTTGCATTGTATATGAATGTGACTGTATCTGTTGTTTTTGGAATGAAAAAAAACCATCTATTCAAAACGTTGTATGCGAAAAATATCGAAGAGTGCACTAAGACAATTTTCACACCTACCGTTTATTTTCAAGTAGTTTTTTATTTACATACACACACAAAGCCGCGACAAGGGAGAGCGGGTCCATTGTACAGGGTGTTGAACTAGAGGGGGGCGCCGAATCACCACTTTAACCACTCCTTCTAACCTTTCCTTACACGGGGACGCCAAAAGCTTGCTAGCTCCCGTTAAAAAGTATCCAGCTGCGGCCCTGTATGTACCTTAAACCTTGCAACATACGTACAGATGTATAGGACCACAACGACATGCGTGGTCAGCCTGGCCAAGAAGGCGCATTTTGGCGCCCTTTTTTAATATTGAAGGAGAGATGCAAGGATAACATTTGCGCAACCCTCTGGCTCGGGGCATCAGTCAGTGCCGTCTTAACGCATGAGCCCACCCGGGCACGCCCCGGGAGCCTCAAGAGAAGAGATACCTCACAGAAATGAGATCCGGTTGAAATTTTCTAGGATTTACCAGGTTGGGCCTCTAGAAAACCACTTGGCTCGGGGGCCCATGATACTCTTAAAACCGCCCCGGCATCAGTCGCGCCTGCTTCTCCCTAGTTGTGGCCCTGGTGCCGTATGTACAGGGTGTTTTAGCGGGCCGGGATAGCAAGTTCGGAGGGCCGGCAAATTTTAGTAATTCGTTGTCAGGAACTTTATAACGTGAAAAAAGCAGAGCAATTCGAATAGCCAACACGTGACAAAGCCATAATTCTGTGTCTGCAAACGGATTTTTTGAAAAATAAGGATAATCATGGCGTGACGACTTTTATGTCATGATTTTATGCTTTCATATATTCGCGTCAGTGTTGTTGATGGATCCCAGCAAGTTGTGTGTGTGTTGTCTAACTACACATCTACAATTTTTGATCGATCGTCATCAAACTTTGCATATATACCAAATGGGACCCGACTTGAACGATAGGCTACTTTAAAATTTCGTTAGAGCAGGGAAAATGGTTAGGGGTTAAAAGCGGACGAGACATATGCGGACATTTTATGTTTACCAATAATCAAACATTAATGGCTAGTAATTCTGGCGATTTTTAAGGTACGTTCTCTGGTCGCGATCGGGTCAAAATCGGACATTTTATGTTTACCGATAATTTAACACTTATTGGTGAATGATTCTGGCGATTTTTCGAGCTACATTTTCTAAATGTGTTGAATGGGAGTGGGGGGGGGGGGGGAGAGAATAAGAAGTTCCTGGAAAGTTTGAAGAAGAATCAATGTATGTCGGCTGCCGACCCCATGGGAGATCGTACTATGAAGAAGAATGAATTGATTGAGAGCTGGGAGGATTAAAGTCAATTGTCGCCTTGTTTTCTTCTGAGAAACGTCGTTTTCTTGTCGTCCGTACCTCCAAATACGACTCTTATCCAGCCCATGGATAAAAAAGTAGTTTTAAAACTTTGATAAGGTTTAAATCAAAGGACTTTTAAGAAGGTGTTTTGCAATAATCTCTGTCTCAGAATTAACAATCGCTGACTTCTGCAAACATAATTTAATAAACTAATACACTACATTCCTCATAATTTTTATCCATGAAGCTTTGCAGCAAGTGGCTTACACAGGGGCGCCGCTATCAGACACGGGGTCAAGCGCATCTCAAAAATTTCGAGGCATCAAAATATGTTTAGGACCCCCTTAGCCCCGATTTTATATATTTTGTAGGGAGGGTTAGCTATTATTTCAGAATATGCAGGAATGCTGAGAAATATCCTAACAAAAAATTTTAAATACACAAAATGCAAATAAAAAAAATTAATGATAATTCAGTACTTAAAGGTAATTTTAAAGTAATGAGAGGAAACAATATTCCAGAAACTGATGAAAATTTTAGAATTGAGGAATTAAAAATAACTGTAAGAAATGGATCCAATACCAATGAAAATTCAGAATTGATTAGAAAAATAATAACAGAATTGATTTTTTTTAGAATGAACGGAAGAAAAAATTCTAGAATTGATGAAAATTCGGATTAATGCAAGAAATAATTTAAGAATTGTTGTAAGCCTCCAATAAGTTACCGTGAGTGCGGGGCCCGGTGCAACCGCACCTGCCGCACACCTCTAAGGGCGGCTTTAGACTTACAGAACCATGAATTCCGTTTGGGACGCATTGTAGCGATTGCTTTTCAGGCAGAAATTTCGAGTGCTTTGACACGTAGACTGCTCAACACTAATTTTATTGCTAAAAACTTTTTAGTGATTTCAGGGTAATTTTGAGTGCTCATTCTGTGTGTGAATCTGGCATTATTTTTTTTTCAAACGCTCTAATTTTTAACATAAAGTGAAAACTAAATTTCAGTAGTACTACATATAAGCAGCACTTTTAAATCGCATTTAAATCTGCGAGCGGAGTTTACATCACTAGAAAGCTTGAATCAATGGAATGAATCAATTTAATCATGAAAAGTAATCAATACATAAATCGGAAGATAAGTCAATACTGACGGGCCGGACTTCGGCAAGTGTGAAGGTTGGCCGCAACCGGGGCGTTAAATGTTAGAGCCGCAAAAACGTGATGAATGAAAATACTTTGATTTGCATTTTAATTTAAAAACTTCGTTTTCAACAAAGCGAATGCATTTAAACCTCGCTACAACGATACTCAATATAACGATAAATTACTCTACAACGATATTTTTTCAAGCCTTGTTTGAAAATGCCTATACCCTATAAAAGATTTTTTAGTAGACCACCTATTATATGCAAATGCATAAATATTAAATAACAGTGGATCCCGCTTATAACGTTTTCCACAAAGCTGTCATGGAAAACGTTGTAAGTGAGAACCGCTTTAAATGGGAAATCTTAATGACAATTACAGTCGATCCTGCTTATATAGTTTTCCCGCTTAGTACGACTTATTCTGGTGTTTACAACTTACTAATTCGCTCTTAGATTTTCCATTTAAAGCATTTCTCCGCCTACATTGTTTTTGTGACAGGTTTTTTGAAAAAATGTTATAAGCGGGATCCACTGTACTTAGAGTTGAGACCACAGAAATAAGTCGTACTAAGCGGGAACGTTAAAAACGGGATTGACTGTAATCGGAATAAGTGTGTGTGTGCATAGTTTTAGATCACTTCATTAGAATAAAATCTTTTTTTAATGTTTCTGTAGAACTAGTTCACATGTTTTCTATATTATCATATTTCTATCCACGTGTGGCATCTGTGAGTTGCCGTGATTTTTATTGATTAAATTTAGTTCAGTTGATGTAGTTATTTTTCTTTTCCCACGATATATCTTGCATGTACGATCAATCGATATCGTTTATGTATATGATCGTATAAGTGCTCATTAATTTATGTATGATTTTACTAATTTTCCCTCTTATGAAACAATCAACTTCCTTTGGTTTGACAATGCCGTAGTCCACGCACTGTGCTGATAATACTCAGGCGAGATTAGTTGTAGAGACCCTTCCTAGGATAGAAATCCCTCGGGATAAGGACTTATGATCACCTCCGCGCCGAGTCCGGTAATAATAATGACAATAGTTCTACTGAAGCTATATATTATTATAGTGTTGGTTATGTCGGCGTGTTTTTTTTAAGTGTAGCAATCCATCACTTGTCAGTGGTTCAAGAAGGACGGGTTTTTTTAACTTGTTCTGGCGACTGGTAGACGACTCACGTCTTTCATTGTTCAAATTTAACCAAAAGTTTCTCTGCATGTCTTTATAATGTCCATCAAAGAGAAAATCGCTACTTAGTAGCTTGGTGGAAAAATTAGGGATAAACCGCCAACATCGCCGGCTCGGCAAAATTTGTCCGATTTTGACCCCATTTCCATGTTGTCCGCATATGTCCTGTCCGATTTTGACTCGCTACCGGGAAAATGTCCCAAATGGGCAAAAAACTATCAGGCAACAATGGTTTTTGGGCCTCAGTAATCACTTTCCGAACGTTTACTCTCGTTACCGTGGTTCCCAAGCAGTGCGTTTCAGACATGAATATGCCTTTACAATGGTTTGTCACTTCTCTAATCCTGTTAGTATATGTGTATGCGTAATAGTTTATGCCTTTATAATGGTTTGCCACATTTTCAATACTCTCAGTAATGAGGCTTTTTTGAACATACGTCATAATAATCATCAGCATCGGTTTGAGGGTCAGGAAAATGGTGATCCTCATAAAAATCAGCGTTAAAATTGCCGATTTTACTGTAGAAATGAGAAAATTTTGTGGGGTTTTCTGTCACATCAATAATTTTAAAAATTGTATTGAAATCTCGATTTTTGAAATATTGAGGTCGCTTAGAGATAGATATACGAAGCCCAGGAGATTAAATACGAAGTAATTAGCCGGACCTACTTTGAGTTGGATATCCATGCAATAACATTGATTTCAACTTTTTATTTATATCTTTTCAAGCATGAAAATTGTCTCCGCATTGTCGTTTGATGTTCAACTGCATAAATTAATGTGGGTTAGGATATTTTAAAATTAATTTTGGGCCCGTAAAAAGTACATCGAAAGCATTCCACAGCTTTAATTAAACATTTTTGAAAGCTGAAACAGACAGATGGATAACTTGAAGTTCAGGGGGGGGGGGGATCGAAATACCTAGTGCCCCTTAAAAAAAGAAAAATATATATTCATTTCTACGTTTCTGTAAATCAAGATTTGTTTATTGCATGAGTCGCACAGAAAGTCGCCATATTAAACGGGAGATTCTCATCTGAATTGGAGTCACAGTTCATGTCAATATCAGCAGAACTAGGCCTTGCTCAGTTGATCGATTTTCCCACGAAAGGGGAAAACTTCTTAGATCTTCTGTTTGCTACGATCCTTCGGTGGTCTACGACGTATATGCACTTCCACCCTTCTGCAACAACGATAATCCACCGCACTTGCCGATACACTTCTCATTGCATATTACAACAGGATTAGATTGCCGATCAACACTAAACTATCACAATGCAGATTATCCACTATTATCAGCTATTGTAAAAGATCTGCAGAACCAAGTACTGGCTGGAACTATCTCAGCTGCGGATGCTTTGCCAGCTCTATTTCTGCGGTCTCGTGAACATGTTCCCCGTCAAATGAGATTTAGAAAAAAAGATAAGGTTTTACGAATGCTAAACAATAGGAAATTGCATGCTTGGCGTCAATATAGATCAATACCTAGTCAAACCACTAAAGAACAATACAAGGTCATGGCTAGGAACTATGCAAATTACGTCAAAGAGAAAGAAAGTTTACATCTCCTCAACCTCTGTAAAAATCGTGATCGGAACTTTTTCCACCGAGACGTCCGCAGTAGACTTCGTGTATCCCGGGACATACCAACGCTAACTGTGAATGGCACCACGATAACGGAAGATTATGAGAAAGCAAACGTTTTTGTGGACATATTTTCTGGTTCATATAATTTCAGTTGTTCCGGTTACGACTATCGTTATCAAGGTCTTATGTATGATCATCCCTTCTTTCGTGACATGTTCAGCACTCAGACGATAAAAGCCATTATTGCTTCTCTCCCTGGTCGATCATCTCCGGGTCCTGACGGAATACCCAGTTGTTTCTACAAACGTCTTTCAGACCCGATATCTTCTCTGCTTAGCTCCATCTTCACATCCTTCTATGACTACGGGTCTATCCCATGCTCTTGGAAATCTGCAGTTATTAGTCCAATTTATAAGAATAAAGGCTCCAGGGCAGATCCGAATAATTATCGCCCGATATCGTTAACCGATATATCCTGCAAAATTTTCGAGAGATTATACGTTGCCATATGCTATCTGTGTGTACGTTCGCCCGACTCTGGAGTTCTGTTCGCAAGTATGGAGCCCTTACACAATCAAGGACATACAGCTCCTCGAAAAGCCACAGAGGTCGTTTACTAAACGAATACCTGGCATGAGCGGTCTATCTTATTGCCAGAGACTTCAATTTCTGGGTTTACACTCACTGGAATGGCGTAGAATCGCTGCAGATCTGAAGATGTGCTACAAACTAGTCCACCAAATTGTTTATCTACCATCGAGAGAGCCTTTCTTTGAGATCATAGACAGGCGAGTTAACCTACCTAGTCATTGCTTCCAAATAAGAATACCAACGGCTAGAAGGGATTTCTTTTTCCATGGATATAGATTTCGTGTGGCAAGAATATGGAACAGTCTTCCATCAGAACTTGTATGTGCCTCCTACGCAAGATTTGCTTCCACTATTGGGGATTTCGACCTGACTCCATATGCGAAGTGCTTCCCGTTCTGACTATTATTATTATTTTTTTTTCCTTCCTTCCAGTATAAGTGCATTTCATGCCTTCTGGGGTTATTGTAAATAAAATAAAAATTGGTGAACTTAGGACACGGTTTGCATGTATCTCAAAGAAAGAGGCAGATATCACGTGATCCAAAAAGCCTCATTAAAGAAAACCCGGGCAGCGCCGGGTATTACAGCTAGTATCTAATATGAATGAAATGAATACGCTGCAATTCTCAGCGTGGGAAAGAATGTAGAAAGATGTTAAGGAACATGTTAACTCTAAATTAATATTTGGAGTGGGATTTTTAAAATGAATACTCTAAAGAGGGAATTGTGTGATCATGACAAACTTTAGGACCAGGATTCGACTCAATATCTCCGGAAAGCAAGAGAAGAAAGAACAGGTAGGAAGTGGGTGAGAGTGAGGGTAATACAATGAATAGGATTGAACAACCTATAAAATGGCAATTTTGGGGCGATTCAATCGGAAACATATTATTGGCGGAATGAATGGTAAACAAAACATAGGTAAATACACATTAAACAATGAAAATATGGATGCGGGATCGACGAATAAATATTGACAATAAAAATGTAAAATAAAAATTTTAAAATACGGTATAGATTATATACAGGAAAAGGACTAACCTGTGAATAAAAAGTAAAACTTTTAGCATCATAACAGGGGTATCGATGGAATTACTAGCAAATTCGCAGATGATGTGAAGCTAATGGGGGTAATCGGGAATGAAAGCGATGGGGAGTTGCTCCAGACCAACTTAAACAAGATTGCAGCATGGGCAAATGAATGGAGCATGACGTTTAGCGTAGATAAGTGCATGGTCGCTCATTTTGGTTCGAACAACCAACGGTTCTCTTACGAGTTGAATGGTGTCACTATCCCGGATGCAACTAGAGTCACCGATTTGGGAATTCTCATTGACGAGCGACTTAAGTTTTCTGAACATTGTTCAGCGGTTGTCAAAAAATCGAATAGAATGCTTGGTCTCATTTTCAAAAAGGTCTCTTCGCGTTCTCCTAAAGTCATTCTTCCTCTTTTTCGAGGCTTAGTTCGTCCTGGACTGGAGTATGCTGTAAGGTTTTGGAGACCATACCTACAGAGGGACATAGACTTGGTTGAAGGGGTGCAGAGAAGAGCTACGCGTGTCCTTATTGGCACACAGGGCTTGAGTTATGAAGAAAGACTTCATTTTTTGAATATGTTTACATTGGATGAACGCAGGTGTCGAGGAGATATGATCGAAGTGTTCAAAATTTTCAATGGGATGGATAGGATGGACCATGAACTTTTAGTACACCGCCAATCGACTGCTTTTACAAGGGGACACCAGTATCGATTGGTGAGGGACAATGTAAGGTTATGGTGTCGCAGGGAATTTTTCTCCAATAGGGTTGTTAATAAATGGAATAGCTTACCCCCGGAGGTAGTAAATTGTAACACAATTGACACGTTTAAAAAGAAATACGATAAACATGTTGGGGTAAATCGAGAAGCTATCCATTCTTAGAATAAGACAACCATAAGTAATCTTTATGGGCATCGTATAATATTTTATCATGTGTATATATTGTTTGTAATTTGTGTTAATTGCATTTTTAATTGGGTTGCTGTATTTTTGAAACATATGACAACCATATTTTTATGGGCATCTTTTTATCAGCCACCTCGTTGGGCATTTTGCCTGTTGTGGCGTTGTATTTGTATTTGTATAAGTAGATGAGGATCCCGCATCCAACGTGGTACAGTAAAGCGACGAATTTATACAGGCGAGGAGACGCCCCTTTTGCGGAGAACGGGTTGCAAGGGCCACGAGAAAAGTCCAAATCTGGGAGGCACGTCGGATAGCGAATGAGGGAGATGACGTAGGAACATAATTCTTGACTCGAAGTGAGGAACTAAATATCCGAGACGATGACAATCTGGTAGCGTTCTATCCCAACAGTCAACAAGTCCTGGCGACCTTGTGACTTTTCACATCCTCGATCTCGTATCTCAAGATTTCATATTCGTCAAGTTTCTTCGCCAATTCATCGGGGTTCACAAAGCTAGACCACTTATCGAAGAAATGTTCACGAACCGGCGATTCCATCTGCTCTGTGACGATTAGTTTCTTGAAGGACTCAACTCGGTTACATTCAGAAGTGACAATCGCTCGGAGTAGACATTCAACTCATACCTAAAGTCCTTCCAAGGCGACTTCAGACGTCGCGTGTGCTGGATAAACTTCTGCCGTATCTTCTTTATCAACTTGAATCGATTTAGCAACAGTCTTTTGACGAAAGCGTAGTCGTTAATCCCAGGGCCGTCTTAAGAGCATCGTGGGCCCCCGAGCCAAGTGGTTTTTCTGAGGCCCTAACTGGTAAATTCTAGAAATCTTTTACCGGATCTCATTTTTGTGAGGCCCCCGGGCCGTGCCCGGGTGGGCCCATGCGTTAAGACGGCACTGGTTAATCCTCTCCTTGGGTTCACGGATCACGATTTCAGAAATTTCGTAAGGCAGTAACACCAATAAGCTAGTGACCCATTGTTCCTTTGGTACTTTCGCAAGTTCGGCTTGGCACTCGAAGTACTGTAAGTACAGATTTAAATCCCCGTTATCCGCGTCAAACTTCATCTTCTTCGTCACACGGAACGACGCGATGTCTTTTGGTGTCATTATCACTATTTCGCGACGCACACGTTATCCGAAGATGATACAGTTCAAATTTCCGCTGTCGCTGTGCTTCTCGTTCCTGTCGCTGGGCTTCGACGACTTCTTGACGGGTTTCGATGATCTGCTCGAGGAGTCTTTTTACAAAGTTCTCTTCATAATTCTTCGACTTGACGATGAGGTTCTTCAGATCGGTGACTTTGTCATTTGAAGACAGCTTCTCTCCCGATTCCAATGCCAGTATCTCCAGGTCTTTTTTTCCGTCCTCTCACCAGAAATGACATACATATTCGGCTCCTATCGCAGTCCTGTTCTGGATCCCGCTTCTGAGAAATCTGTTGGCTCCCAAGGAAATATGTAAATGTATTCTGTATTCATAAGATTAGTAATAAAACTATGAAGAAACACTAAATATTTTTGGCAGTGTTCCGATGGTAGAAAACAAAATAGCAAGAACTACTTGTATATATATGTATTCCCATTTAAAAAGTGTATCTATTTCAAATTAAGCCAGGTTAAGGTGGGCCAAGCAGGTGGATAATGAGAATTGACCGAATTTTTATCAATCCAGGTTTATTCATTCACCGGCATCTCCACCTTACGTAAGGTGGCGAAATTTCTTCATGTGAAAGTAGAGCGCCTAAATCCAACAGCAGAAATATGTATATGAATGTGAAATTTCTGGATATATATATATGCAGTATGATAAGTATGATATGAAATATGTAGGTATCGTGTGAAATCTAGTTTAACGTTCATGAAGTGTTCTTGACCGGGGGGGGGGGAGGGTTTGCTAAATACAAACAATTTTTTTTTATCTTCAGCAATATTAATAATCGCATTTACAAGAATAATTGACAGAAATAGCGCCAAGTGAGGATCTATAAAGCAAAATACTTGAAATTTATAGGATATAGCACCAAAGTTTTTAGGCAGATGCCACCCTGGCATTAATTCACGAATGGGATTTTTCATGCTGCTTTGGGGAGTGAACTAACTGGAATTGCCAGAAGATTGCGGACGCCAAAACTGATTCAGTAATTCGCAGACCAGAGGTTTTTTCTATTAAGAAATTCATACACTAAAGACAGCGCTCCTGTGTGACCACTGCTTGTTCATTACTGGAATTTTTGCATCCGCACATGATTGCGCTTCTCTGGCATCTGCCTTAATAAAGAGAGATTTTAATGCAGTCGAGATCTTTGGACAAAACAGCGACATTAACTACAAATATGAAATAATGGGGATTTGGGAATGCTGCTTACTAAAACAGAGCCCATCATTAACAAATTTATGATCGTACTTCAGGTGCACACCCTTCCCGTTAGGGTTAATATTTGTAGTTATGTGGTTTTTTTTTTCGCTAAGCTGAAAAGTCTGGAAAATGAAAATGGGCAGGGAAATTGTAAAACTTTGACAAATCCGAGGAAATATGCAAATACATGATAAAAGTCAGGAAAAGTCCTATGAAGGGGAAAAAATACTTGAAAAGCAAAAATTTTAAATTCGGAAGGTCAAGATGTAGAATTAAATGCCTTTGTTCTGGCGTTTTGTTTACACTGTGAAAATCCGGGAAATTTTTAGTTTTAGTAAGGGAAATAATCAAGCAGATTTTGCGGAGAACCCTGTTATATCCGTAGATATTTTTCAGGTGTGATGTGAATATTACTTGAAACTGTGATCAGTGTAAAAATATGAATTTTTATAGTTTTATAATGCAAAAAATTTAATTTTTTATGTTTATGTGTAATGAAGTTTATTGTAAATTTTATAATTGTTGTCGAACCCATTTTATTTCACTATCACTTTGCTGGTAAACATATTGATGCAAAGAATTGAATGTTTGTCACTGCATCTTTCAATTACGTTATGTCGAATTTTAATATCGCTTCCGAGGGAGGGGGAGCGGAGGGTTGTATAAGTTTGAGAAGCACTGATTAAACACTAAAACCATTGCACTTACTTTTCCAAAAAAAAAAAAGATATATTAAAATTGTTCTTTTGCTAGCTGAATTCTCAAAATTCTCCATAAATGCGTAGAAATTTCCCATGGTGACTAGTTTTTGCCAAGAACACCGCTGGTGGTGATAAAGTGGTATAAGAAAAATTTGGCCAAAAGAATGCTCTGCGCAAGTTTGACCTATGCTCATCCTAGCGGCTGAGTAAAAAATTAGTACTAGTGCTCGACAGGTACTGTTCTCATTCGAATTTAAAACATGCCCGGAACCAATGAAGGGGGGGGGGCTGGTATAGTACTGCTCTTATGCTCAATGTTTAGTTCTAGATTTATTGAACCGATTCTTAAAAAAAGCAGAATTCAGACTTTTACTGTTATTCTTCTCACATATTTAGTTTCCATTATTTTGAACCAAATAATATATATATATATTTCATATCCTGATAGCATTTTTTTAAATACCTTTTTTTTAAACATAATATTTTTTCAATACAATTAATCTAAAAGATGCCAATAATCCAAATTCAAATGTAGATGTCTCTCTCTCTCCAGGGTGCCGAAGTGAAAGCAATCACCTATTCCAATATGCAAATTCATGAAAACGAGCATACCCACGACGTATACGTTATTGTGGACATCTGAAGCTTGAAAATGCAGATGATGACCGGTGGTGAAAACCTGTATGTTTTTTACTTGATTAAAATGCTTTCTTGTTTGGAAATCAGCGTTTCTCTTCTTTGATAATGAACTTTCAAGTCTTTTTGTTTTAATGGTCATTGAAGTTTATGTTGTTAATTGCTGCTTAACCACGTTAAATGACACAGGACTTGAAATGCAACCTTGCTCTTCAGCTTTGCTAATAGAAAACAGAGAGAGACATGAGTATCTGATTAACTTGACTCGCACATCATGGTAAGAGCTGGTCGTCCACTGAAAGCTACTGATCGTGCTATAAGGGTACGAATGTAGTGCGGCAGGTTTTCTGATTCTGAAATTCTGCGCCATTTAGATGTACGGAGTAACTCAAATGAGGGTGTATTCAGTGCAAGCAGATTCTCGGCTGCTGACGTCAACATAATGATATGCGGTACTGTCTGTATATTTTTTATTCATCAAATCATTGGAGGGAGAAAACAATTCCATATTTACAGGATTACCTATCATAGTCTCAAAAGAAAAGAGAGGGATGCAGATCCGGTGGCAATAAAGTGACACTGTATGCATATATACAGTACATTTGTGGCAACACTTTGTGCGACTTATGACGTCAGCCACCAGGAGTGTATATATAGCTGTGTAATACTCACTCGTTCTTCCCTTTTGCTTGTTCTAATTTTTAGTTTACGCGCACGCAAGTTGCGTGTCGCAAATTTCAGAATTTAATCATGTTGTATTTCAAAAAATAAATATTTTAAGTGTCAATGCATCGCCGGGATTTTATTCCGTAGTGCTGAACAAAAAAATAAATTCCAAGCAGCTCGTAACTGCTTAAGTTGGTGACCAAGGGCGCGAGTCTAATCCAAGTGATGTATGACGTACTCATCGTTCGAAAGAAATTCATCGTTTCAATAATGGACTGAATTATTGGTGTTGACAGACGAAAATCTCTGCTCGTCATATTCTTGATTCTGGAGTACGGAGCGTGCGACACCTTTTATTTTTGAGGTGTAACATTTTTTTTCCCCCGTTTTTCGTATCGCATTAAGTGGTGGTGTGCTTGTGCGGAGGGTCGCGATGAACGAATCAACCGAGAATCAAACGAGACCCCAGTCGAGAGGTGCCGAGTTGGCTCGAGTAGCTTTTAGGCCTCCGACATTTTGGAAAGCTAATCCAGATTTATGGTTTCACCATATAGAGTCACAATTTATTATTTCGGGTATAGTCGCAGATGAAACGAAATATCATTCGGTTATTTCAGCTCTAAGCTCCGATATTCTTTTGCATGTGAGTGACTTGTTGAGAAATCCTCCAAGCACTCAGAAATATGATGCTCTGAAAGCTAGAATTATTGGTCAATTTTCAGAATCTGAGACCGCTAGACTTCGCATGTTGTTGCAAGAGTTAGACTTGGGTGACAAAAAACCAAGTCATCTGTTGCGCGAGATGAAGGAGCTTGCTAATTCAAATTTCAAAGATGATGCGATACGTGCTCTATGGCTACAGAGACTTCCAGTTTCTGTTCAGCAAATTTTGAGCGTTTCAGCCGACCCGCTTGACAAACTGGCTCTGATGGCTGACAAAATCGTCGAAGTTTCGGCTGTATCCGCAACAATCGCGCACGTTGATGATCAATCCGAGATCGCCTTGTTGCGTCAAGAAATCGCAACATTGAATGAACGAGTGCGAAATATGATGCGATCGAGATCGAGAGACAGGATATCGCGATCCAGAAGCAGAAGTAGGTCTAGAAAATTTGAAACTTGCTGGTATCATTTTCGTTTTGGTAATAAAGCCACTAAATGCCGCAAGCCATGTAACTTCGAGTCGGAAAACTAAATCGTCCAACACTCGCGGCGACGGATAATGTTGGACTTGAAGCTAGTCGCCTTTTCGTTTTCGACCAAACTACCGGAAATCGGTACCTGGTCGACACCGGCGCAGCGGTTTCCGTGATTCCGCGTAGTAGAAGTTACAAAAATTTAAAACCCACGAAATTGAAATTGTTTGCTGCGAACGGCTCGCAAATAAAAACTTTTGGCACTCATTTTGAAACTGTCAATTTAGGGTTGAAACGAAAGTTTCCCTTTACGTTCTTGATCGCGGATGTCACAAGATCTATTCTCGGAGCCGATTTTTTGAGTAAATTTGAATTATTAGTAGACATAAGAAATCAACGCCTGATCGATCAAGTAACATCACGCAGTATCAGGGCTAGAACTGTGTCTGGTCCTTCGATCGGCTTAAGTTTTGTTTCTAATGATTGTGAAATTCATAAATTACTTTCAGAATTTCCAGAGATAGTAAATTCGAACTTGTCTCGATCACCCGTACTGCACAATACCACTCATTGCATTCAAACTACCGGTCCCCCAGTTTTTTCGAAGCCACGTAGATTGTCGCCGGAGAAACTTGAAATTGTTCGACGGGAATTTGACCGTATGCTTCAAGAGGGCGTTTGTGTCCCCTCGAATAGTCCGTGGGCCAGCCCCATTCACCTGGTCCCGAAAAAAGATAATTCATGGCGCGTTTGTGGTGATTATCGCCGGTTAAATGCGGTGACAATACCGGATCGTTATCCGATACCACATTTACATGATTTTTCACATAATCTATTTGGTAAAAATATTTTTCAAAAATAGATCTTGTTCGCGCCTATAATCAGATACCTGTCGAGGAATTAGATGTCCAAAAAACGGCAGTTGTTACACCCTTTGGGGCGTTTGAATTTAAATATATGCCTTTTGGGTTGCGTAACGCTGCGAATACATTTCAAAGGTTTATACATGAAGTTTTACGCGGACTTGACTACTGCTTTCCATATTTGGATGATATATTGGTAGCATCTGAAAATGAAAAAATTCATCGCGAAAATCTTTGTACAGTTTTTCAACGACTGAAACAGTATGGGTTAGTCATAAATGTTGACAAATGCACTTTTGGTGCTAACGAATTACCATTTCTTGGGTATTTGGTCAAAGCATCAGGTTTGTCACCATTACCCGAAAAAGTTTCAGCTATCGTTAATTTTCCAAAACCCGACACTGTCAAAGAATTACGTCGATTTTTGGCGGTTCTAAATTTTTATCACAGATTTATACCAAAAGCCGCAGAAATTCAAATTCCACTATATCAATTCGTAAAAGCTAAAAAGAAAAATTATAAAACTGTAATTAATTGGACAGATGCAGCTCTTAACGCTTTTCAACAGTGTAAGGAATCTTTAGCGACATCTACATTGTTGGCTCACCCGGTAGTTGATGCAGAAATTTCACTAATGGTTGACGCTTCTTCTATCTCTGTTGGCGCAGTTTTACAGCAGGTAGTGGATAAAAACGTGCAACCTCTAGCATATTTTTCCCGTAAACTAACACCTGCAGAAGCAAAATATAGTGCTTATGATCGTGAATTGCTCGCTGCCTATTCTGCCGTGCGACATTTTCGTTATTTCTTAGAAGGCAGGAATTTCGCAATATTCACGGATCAAAAGTCCCTAACGTTTGCTTTCCAACAGAGATTGGAGAAATGTTCTCCACGACAGCAAAGACACCTCGAATACTTAGGGCAATTTACAACAGATATACGTTATATATCTGGTAATGAAAATGTTGTAGCAGATTCCCTTTCACGAATTTCAAGTATTTATTTTCCCAATGAAATTAATTATGAACAGCTCGCAAAAGAGCAAATTAACGATCAGGAATTGGGGGTGTTGCGCGGTCCCGACTCTGGTCTTGAGATTAAAGACTTGATTTTTTCACCTACAAACGTTTCTGTTGCATGTGATGTATCTATTGGCGTAGTTAGGCCATATGTTCCAGCAGTATTTCGGCGAATGGCGTTCGATGCGGTGCATAGACTCTCACATCCAGGAGTACGTGCTACAGTTCATCTCATGACGCAGAAATTTGTGTGGAAAGGACTTAAAAAAGATTGTGCCACCTGGACACGTTCATGTATTTCGTGTCAAAAATCCAGCGACACACGCGTGCTCCAGTTGGAAATTTTCCTCTGGTGGACGAAAGATTCCAGATAGTCGATTTGGTCGGTCCGTTGCCAACTTCACAAGGCTGCCGTTATTGCCTGACATGCGTGGACACCTCGAAACCTTATAATTATTGATGACACAAGCTTATGACAAGGGCTTTGATTTTTATGACCTAAAGAAGAAACGTAGCAGCTAATAATTTATCAGCAACGACGTTTCATCTTTAGGTAAAAATCAGAGCCCTACTTATGAGAAATTTGTTACACACACGCAAAAAAATCATTGTGCTTGTTTTTGTGAAAGTTTTAAAATTTTTGATGTTTCAAGTGCTAAATTTCATCTTTCAACTACTCGAATCCTTAGGCTCGGCATTGAAATATTCTGTCCACCAATCAAAAATCAATCAAATCTTTATGTTACGATTACTTAAATAGGGAAAAAATTGCGGAAAAAAATATTCTAATTCTATAAATAAAAAATATTCTAAAAATTAAATTTTTTTGGCCACTCTTTTAATAAATTTTCTCATGGCCCCCTTATCAGCAGTCATGACTCACCTTTTGCGATATTTTCCTCCATGGCACCCTGGAATATCCTGGGGCCCCCAGTTGAGAACCACCACCCTAGACTATACAGAGGCAACGAATATCTCAGTTTTTCCTTGGAGCTCGTGTGCACTGAACACGTCCTTTTACCCGGAGAGTGAAAGGTCGTGGGTTCGATTCCCCGCAAGGACAGTTGAAGCTTCTCTCTTTCCACAATATATCTTCGCATCAGCTAGCTGTTAATAACCTTTGTATGGATAAGCGGAGAGTGACATCATCCTCGAATTTTGTATTATCTGTACCCAGAGCCGTTATTAGGCGCTTTTTCAGCCGGGGAGACATTTCGCACCACCCCATCATGGAAATATGGTTTCCAGATTCCAAAAAAAGGGGTACGAATTTTCTGGTAAACCGTTGAATTAATAAACCATTCACTATAGTTTTTTTCATCAAACTGCAAACAAAAGGCTAAATTTCTCCTGAACCAGAACACCAATATTGTTTATTGTAGGCTCTTTCAAAAGCTGGTATAGTGGACAAGTTTTTGATAAATTTAACGAATTGTAGTAGGTACAAGAGTGTTTGCGGAATTGGTGATTAAAAATTTTGGCGACAATTCGATTCTGAACTTCGCCAATCTTTCAACACGCTCGCAACTTAATCAAGACATTTCGATGAAATTAGCGTCACTTTATAGGATTTTTGTGTTCTTCCCAAACATGCGCTTAGTTTGCGTGTAGGTCTTTTTTTTGTTCAGGTATTTTTTTTCCATATTCGATTACCCACCATAACTCGAAACGGTTCAAGATAGGACAGGGTTGTAAGGGTGTTTCATGTTCCACTTGGATTTTTCTATCACCCCCTCCCACCTTTCATTTGGCAGAATAGGATTCACTCTGTATATGCATATACATGTTATTGCCGAAGTTCCCCAGTTGACCCTGCCAATGTCCAAAGTTCGGGCTTTGAACTGTCCCTATATATCGATTCCTATTATTCGGGGTCATCCTCACGTATTTTTTGTGATAATTATGACCACTTATGATTATCCAAAGCTAACCGTATAATAATGGCAACCTTAACTATCAAAGAAATCAGAATATCAATATTATGGTGATGCATATATGGAGGGATATATAATGCTCGACATATAGGGACTGGACAAAGCTTAACGAAAGTCCGAAATTCGCACAATGGCCGTTTCAACTGTGCCGGCCAGTTCAAGAACTAGACAACTTCGGGCTTTGGCAGTAACATACACATACATAAGAGACATTTTGCAAATGACATATTATCTGCATCAAACATCGAATTATCCAAAACGTTGGGAGGGGGGGAGGAATCAAATTAAACAAGTAATTTCAACATTGAATTCAAGTTTTTGCAAGAAACTCAAAGGGAATATCTGATATTCGAATTAACCAAGTTCGAACTAGCCAAGTTCACCTGTACCTTTCTTATTTCTGTAATAAAATCTCAGACAAATATGCGATAGCGTATAATCTTAAGGAATAAAGCAATAATAAAATAATGAAGCGCAATTAAAAATATCCGATGTCTTTTTGAAACGATGTTTTTGTCACGGCGATGTTTTGACGTGCGATGTTTTTGTCACGGCGATGTTTTGACGGCGATGTTTTGACGTGCGATGTTTTTGTGACTGCGATGTTTTGACTTGCGATGTTTTTGTCACGGCGATGTTTTGACGGGCGATGATTTGACGCGATACCCTTCCAAACGGGTATACCAGTCGGTAACCGTTTTTCGGTTTGTTTGCCTTCATCCGGATTTCTGAGAATTATAAGAAAAAACATTACCTATTTTAAGGGCAATAGACCTGTTGGAAAAAGTCATAAAATTTAGATACTGTACTTCCATTTAAGCCCAATTGACTAGCCTTCCATGCACGCCCTTGGTAAAACGAATGGTCTTTTAAAAAAAAGGGACTTCGCGAAACATAAAACAAATTTCGTGGAACTTGTCAACTCGGACATCTCCTACATGGGACAACTTTGAAAGGCACCGTCATAATCCTACAACACAGAATGTCGGCAATACCGAACGGCTTAATTTAATTGTAATGGAACCGTAGAGGTGTCCACTTCAGACAGGTTTTTGTAGCAGTAAGCCAATCTGAAGCCGCAGCTACGCTTATTATTGGAACGCGTGAGGGCGCTTGCACAGTGTTGCAGTACATTACTAATCATATTTTATCCATCTCATTTCTTATTTACCAGTTCAATTAGTCAGCTGTGTCAACGAAATATTTTAGTGCCACCATGTCTTCAGAAGATTCTGAGTCGTTAATGTCTAGCGATAGTTATTCCGAAAAAATCATAAGCGCGGTTGAAAAAAGACCGGCTTTATATGACAAAAATATGTTATTTAAATAAATTATGATGATTCCAGTCATGATATATAAAAAAATTTGAGCGATTTGGTCACGAATCGTAAAAGCATCAGAAATGGGTCAACTTGTAGGTTGTCTTTCTTCAACTTTGAATTAATTTCAAACGGCAAATATTGTTACAGAAAATTAAATTTCATTACATGAATATTTTTATTAGTAAAACCCCTCCTTTTTGTGAACACTGACAGGACAAAAAAATGAAATCCATGTAAAATGGGTGATCGTTAAAAAGGTTTGAAATTCATACTTTTATATATTATACAACTGTAAATTATTATTTGTCCGTAAAAGAGGGAGTATCCGTTAAGAGGGGGGTTTTACTGCAATGCAGCTTATGCGCACGAATTTGCATGCTAACTGGAGCCAACTTCAGCTTGGCGAAAATAATTTAGCGAATCCCGAGATGTCACGTGACATTAAAAAATAAAAAACCGCGGTTGCTAACAGCAGTTTGTGTTTCACGCGAAATTCCACGGTTGCTGATAAGATCAACCGCACCAGCCGAACCGTAGTGTGCCGGCAGCCGAAGGCCGGGACCTGACTACGGCGCGGTTGCAGGCGGTTGAGGTTGGGGGGGGGGGGAAGGCATCATCTATAGTTTTATTCTATCAACGCACAGATACAACTGCAACCGCTGAGGGTGGTTTTTTCAACCGAGAAAATCCACATTTTTTTGGACGGTTGGGGTAACCGGAAAGCTGCCATCATCTATTGGAAAGGTTTGAACACCCTGATGACGGTTCGGCTGGACCTGCGGTTGCTGTCTTCCATTGTCTATTAAGTGGTTTGACAAGGAGGGAGATGGGATTTCGGATGCACTGGACAAAGGAATTGCTCTTCTTCTCAGGTTGCCATAAAAATGAAGGGAAAAGACAAATTCGAGGAACTGAATGGTGAAGTTCCATTCGACAGAAACTAATTCTTTGTTTGGCGCTCTTGCACTAACAATAAAAAAAACCGATGAAGAAAAAATTAAAATTTTCTAAGCAATGAGAGATTTTTTTTTGCTTTCCTACATGAGCATACATTAAAATTCGGTTATAATGACATTCATAAAGTAACGTGATTACGCCGAGTATAACCGAGATATATGTTTTAAAATACTTGAATGAAATGCATTGGATCCGGATTAACGTTTTAGCAAAAAAAACAATTAGTACCTCATCCAAAAAAGTACAAATTGCCAGGAGGCCCAACCATTTCTAATAAATTCATAAAAAAATTATCAGAAGTAAAAATAAATAGACATCTGAAGGAATAAATTTTCATATTTCAAATTCCATATCAAACTTTTGAAACATTAAAAGCCTAAGTATGAACCGGGGAGGAAATACGTCCCTAAGAGCTGCATTGTGTGTGTTTTGCTTTCATTATTCTGTCTTTTTGGTATTTATTTTTGTATCGTATATGAATGTGGCTGTCTATCTGTTGTTTTCGCAATGAAAAAAAACCATCTAGGCCAGCGATTCTCAATCGGTGCTCCGTGTGAACTCCCAAGGGCTCCGCGGCCCTCGAGGAAAATAGAAAAGAACCAGTAAATTGGAAAAAAAAAAAAAATTATTTTTGAATAAAAATAAATCAGTAACTTTGATGAATAAATAAAAAATAGGCCTACGGGGCTCCGCCATAGAAATTATATACTGGAAAGGGCTCCGTGGGTCAAAAAAGATTGAGAACCGCTGATCTAGACAAAACGTTGTATGCGGGTAATATCGAAGAGTGCACTAAGACAATTTCCACACCTACCGTTCTTTTCAAGCAGTTTTTGATTTATATACACACACGAAGCCGCAACTAGGGAGAGCGGGTCCACTGTATCGAGTGGTGAACTAGAGGGGGCGCCGAATTGCCCCTTTAACACCACTCCTTTTAACCTTTCCTTACACGGGGACGCCAAAAGCTTGCTAGCTCCAGTTAAAAAAGTATCAAGCTGCGGCCCTGTATGTACCTTAAACCTTGCAACATACATACTGATGTACAGGGCCACAACGACATGCGTGGTCAGCCGGGGCAAGCACACATTTTGGCGCCCCCTTTCAATATTGAAGGAAAGATGAAAGGTTAACATTTGCGCTCCTGTCTGGCTCGGAGTTCGGGGCATCAGTCAGTGCCGTCTTAACGCATGGACCCACCGAGCACGGTCCGGGTGCCTCAAGAGAAGAGGGGCCTCCCAAAAATGAGATCGGATTGAAATTTTCAAGGATTTACCATGTAGGGCCTCCTAAAAACCACTTGGCCCGGGGGGCCCATAATACTCTTAAGACGATCCTGGCACCAGTCCAACCTGCTCCTGTCTAGTTGCGGCCCTGATGCCGTATGTACAGGGTGTTAAGCGGGCCGGGTAGCAAGTTCAGAGGGGCGGCAAATTTGAGTAATTCTTTACAATAGAGATTTTTCTTCAATTTCTTCAATAAATTTGAGTCACGCATATCGGAATAAAGTTTATAGAAATAACTTTTCGTGAAACGTTGTCTGGTTAAAGGATGAACCCAGTACCTATAAAAGCGTCGGCGTCGCTCATTTCTCCGATTTCTCACGATTAGGTAATTGAACACGGACAGGACAAAAAAATTAAATCCATGTAAAATGGGTGATCGTTAAAAAGAGGTTTGAAATGCATACTTTGATATATTATACAACTGTAAATTATTATTTGTCCGTAAAAGAGGGAGTATCCGTTAAGAGGGGGTTTTAGTGCAATGCAGCTTATGAGAGCAGCTTATTATTAAAAACAAAGATATTAAGGGTCCAAAAACTAGATGAAAAATTGGTTGAGCTTAATCCGCGCGCGTCCATTGTTTTAATTATAGTTTGTAATAACTGCATTATTATCTAAGTTAAACTGATTTCAAGCCAGTCTGATTTTCAAGAGAAAATAATCTGTGGGGCTCCTTCGAGTTGCGAATAATTCTCATTTATTTGCTGTATTATTTGGAATAATCATTATCATTTTTATAGTTGAAAAACGGTGCTATATCTTTTTTTTTTTTTTAGATAAAAATAGAACTTTTTTAAATATTACCACATATGAGGGTAAATGCAGGCATAGGCGTACGCAGTATTTTATCGGGGGGGGGGGGGGGTTAGTTTTTTCCTGCTACACTATAATGTTGGTTCAAGGGGGAGGCCCCTCTCTGTACGCCAATGAATACAGGGCCCCTTCAAGCGCGGGCCCTGTGTGATCGTTTCTGCCAAATGCCCCTGAGGGCGACTCTGGTCAATTTAATCGAATATTAAATGCTGTATGTATGTTTAATAAATAGCCATGGTGGTTGGCAGTGCATTTATGGTGCAAAAAATAAAATCAAAACACCATGGACCCTGTCTGCTCCTACTCCGCCTTGTGTGAGCCATGACGTCTATTCATGACCTCTGGGAGAGCCGTCAGCCAGCTATGCACATACAACGCAGCCCAATGCATGGCCGAGACATTATGTAAAGCGTGCGGGAGAGGAACAAAAACTTCTAGTTTTCGTCTGCTTTTCTAGCACGGGCTGCGTTCATCTGAAACAAAATCATTGACATCTGGCCAAAGCAAAGTTAATGCAAGGCAACACCAATCTGTCAGATCACTTATTTGCATGAAATAGGCTGGAAGTGGGGCGGGGGGGGGGGCTTTCTAATGATAATTAATACTGAAAGTTGGAAAAATTTAAAAATTACGATTTTTGAAGTTTTTAATGCCCAAAATACCCAAGTTTTACAGATTATAGCCTCTGAAATTCACTGATAAACTTAAAACTATGTTGAAATAGGCATTTATGGCACGAAAATTTCAAAAAGGCATTTTTACCAAAAAAGTTTGAAAATAGGCAAAAATGGGCATTTATATGGCATTTTGATTGAACTTCCGGGCTCTAATGGTATTGCTCAACAATACCATTAAAAATGATTGGTATTGCTTTAGCAACACCAGCAAATATGCTCCGGCGTCCCTGCTTTCACAGTTCTTTTATTCGGATGGAATAATCGATAGTTGTTAGAGTTATCGTAGCCCACAAAGATCATCTTACTTTTTGGTTCCAGTTTTTTCTTTGAGAGTTCGGAATGTGCATGAACGCTTCCAATCCAAAGTTCATATGGGGTAGAATTTGGAGCTTGACTTGTTGGCGTTCTGTTCAGAATATATATACTGCAGTATTCACTGCTTCTGCCCACAAGTACTTAGGTAGCTGCTTTGCGTACAGCATTGAGATCTGGCACTTTCGACAACAGTTATATATGTCTCTTTCTGCACGACCGTTTTGTTCGGGTGTGTATGGTGCCGTTGTTTCTATCAAGATGCCCTTACGACCAAGGAAATACGTAAACTCGTTATTGATAAATTCAGTTCCATTGTCAGCTATGACTGCTTTGACAACATGTTGAAATTTGTTTTCACAGAGATGAACAGATTTTCTGAACTGTTCAAACGCATCACTTTTGTGTTTCACGAACGCAACTGAACGATAGCCTGTGAAATCACCCTTAAAAAGAACGAAATAATTTGATCCTCCCACCGATTGAACAGACATCGATCCACAGATATCGCAATGAATTAGTTCACCTGGGACAGTTGATTAATGGTCCCTTCTCGTGAAAGATAGCTTATGTTGCTTTCCATACTGACAAGCCTCACAAAAGAATTTATCGGCATCAGAAAAATTAATATTCTCTTTCAAAATATTTCGTTCACATAGGTTTTTACAAGCCTTCATATTTATGTGACCAGGTAAATTTCTTTTTAGATCAGGGGCATATAATACTTCATGGATTTCTCAATTATTCCATGTACCATTCACGAATTCCTTAATCAAAACATTACCTTTACCAAGAACGGGTAATTCGGTGTTGTTGCCGAGCTTAATTTGACCATCTGCTTCCTGATAATCACTAAGACACTTTTTAATACACGTCATGTGAGCAGATGCACCACTGTCAAGAATCCACTCATTGTCACCTAATTGAAGAGCACTGGAAACACTTTCAGCAGTGAGCAAATCACGACTCGCGTCGTAAAAATTGGACGCACCATCATTTTCGGACGAACGACGATTGAAGTCGGGCTTTCGTTGTTTACATTCGGAGGCATAGTGCCCTTTCCGTCAGCAAGAATAACAGATCACTTTCGACTTAACGAGACGTTTTTCAGATTTTTCATGACTGTAAGTTCTTGTTTTTCGACGAGTAGTACTTCTTCGGCTTTGAAACTGACACGCAGTTTCACTATTGTCGTTGCGCGAAATCGAAAGCTCTTCATCGATAAGACGTGATGTTAGATTGGCGACCGTTTGTTTAGTTGAATCCATAGACAACCAGGCTTGACGAAAGTTCCTGTATTTTGTCAGAAAAGTACTTAGAATTTTCGTTGTGATCGTAACATCACTCCCCTCTTCAGCGGTGTCCGTGATTTGACAAGCGAGGTTTTCAACTTTCGCTACATACTCCACAGCTGACTCGTTGCTTTCCATTTGCAACTGATGAAATCTGTCCAGCAATAACATTTTGTTGAAGGTGGGCTTTTGCTGATAAATCGAGTCCAGTTTGTCAATCATTTCTTTCGATGAACGACAGTTCTGCACCAAGGATATCTGGGTCATCTCCATGGCCGAGGTGATAACAAACATCGCTGTTGCGTTAGCTTTCTCCCATCGTGCGAGGCCAGGACCTACATCCGTTTTGCATTCTCGCCTACAACCACGTCCATGCCCCCACATGCTAGTGCCGGGCCCCCAGGCCAGGATTTTTCACGGGCCCCCTACCCCCCCCCCCCGAAAAATTTTGTGCACCTCCCTTGAGAAAATATTATGGTGTATTTTTTGAGTAAAAAAAGAAACCCCTTTCGGGAAGAAAAAAAATGTTGAATGCCCCCCCCCCCATGAGAAAATCCTGCATACGATACGGCATTTGTATATGCAGCAAAACATCGCTACAACGACAATCAATACATCTACAATATTTTTTCAAATCTTGTTTGGAATTGCCCGGCTTAATGTCTTAATACTCTACTCTCGGTACAAAGACATCATCTACTATGATAAACCCCTCTATAACACGATATATTTAGATTTTTGAAATCGCTACAACAATATTTTTTATATTTTGTTCAAAATCGTTTTTTGAATTTAATTTTAACTTCGCCACTTGTTCTCGTTCTTCTGAAAGCGTCTGATAACATCAATATTTTGCACTAAATGATCACCGAAAGCTTAAGTTATTTGTATTGCTACACTCTGTGTACGACACAAAAGCGCTATGCGGTAAGCTTCTTTACAGGGACAATACACATCTAAGTGAATTTTATAAATAAACTATAATCAATTACAATTTTTTGTAACGAATAAATACATAATAGCGCATTTTCTGTAGCAATCCCGATATAGAAAAAATGACAACAATAGCATTAATTTGATCACACTTGAGGATAATGTTACCTCTTTAATCCCTCTACCACAATATTTTATTTTGCTCCGTAGAATATTGTTATATCGAGGTATCATTGTATATTTAAACTAAATAATAAAATATAATTGTGTATGTGTAATAAATATTATTACATTTCGAGATGTGATTGTGATTTGTATATAATTTTACGCAATACAATAGAGCTCTCCTATGGGCCAGTTAAGAGAACAAATTGATTAGGCGATATGGTTTTCCCATAGAAACTTGTGATTGCCATAGGCGTACACAGAATTTTCACGAGGGTGGGTGGGGGGGACCCTATAAATAATCTCGGCTCTGGGGGTAAGAACCCTAAACCCCCTTTGCATACGCCAATGGTGATCGTGATCCATTGTCGGCAGGGCTGCAACTGGGGCGTGGGGGGGGGGACAAGCAGGTATCTTGCCCAGGACCAGAAGGGTAAGCAAAATTCCCCTTTTATAGCCTCTTCTTCAAAATTACAGTGGGGGGGGGTCAAAATATGTGCTTAACTCAGCTGATGAAGCATTTAGTTGCGACCCTGATGGCTAGTGTTCAATGTCAAAGTCTCTCGATTAACGATAATACCTCTATTATGGTATTTTTCTTCGTCCGCAGAATATCGTTATATCGAGATTTCTCTGCAGTTTTATCATCATGCCGCTGTGGTGGTCGAGTGGTTATAGTGACGGACTCGCGATGCGAGGATCCGGGTTCGAACCCCACAGTGGTGGTCGGCTGAAGTTGGTTTTCTGTGGTTCCCAACTTCAAGGCGCGAATGCGAGCCGATCTCCCAGTTAAAAAGTCTCGCCACAGAGAGCAACAGGCTACAACGTTACAAATATTCAATCATTACACTTCACTCACAATTTGAAGTATAGGTGGCAGCACTGAAATTTCATACACAACACTAGCTACACACTCAGACTGTTAGGTGTACACACTCACTTTGTTCCAGACTCTGCCACGAAGCTGGACTGGAAGAGATCTCGGCAACGGGATAAGTTCGGTGGCAGAGACCCTGGCGTTCATTCGTTCATTGCAGTTCTATTATGCGTAATACTAGCTATAATACCCGGAGCTGCCCATATTTCCTTCATTTATTGGGAGGATTGGAAAAGTGACAAACCATTACATAGGAATAAATATATAATACTGGCAGGATTAAAGAAGTGACAAACCATTGTAAAGGCATATACACGTGTAAAACGCATTACTAGGGAACCACGGTAAACATTCCGACAGTGATTGTTGAGGCCCAGAAACCATTGTTGCCCGACGATTTTTCGTAAATTTCGGGCATCTACCCTTCTCTGACGAACTTTTAAAGTAGCCTATCGTTCAATCCGGTCCCTGTTTGCTATATATCCAAACTTTGACGACGATCGATCTAAAGTTGTGGATTTGTATAGAGAACACACAGACAGAAAATCAATTATATATATAGATATATATGCACAGTATCAAATTTGTCCTTCGTTTCTCTCAGATAAGATATCCACCACATCTCTATAGTTTCGTTGTTCACCAAGGAAGCAAGTATACTCATACTACACCAAATGAAACTACTGTAGAGTCTCTACATGACGAACCAGTTTGAAATGTGTTTTACACAAAACAAAATTTCTATCCACACGTTTAACTTTAATTTAGAACATCAAAGATTATTCCTATAACGCACGGGTTCTCAAACTGTGCACCTCCAACCTTTGTTAGGGTGTGAGGTTTTCGAAAATATTCTTTGTTAAACAGTTCTGGAAAGCCGGTGGAGCTCGCGGATAAGCATTAAATAGGGGAAAAGGGCTCCTCAGTTGGAAAAAGTTTAAGACGCCCTGCTCTAACGTGAAGTTATTCAATGCAACGATTTTTTTGATAAAACGAAGCGATTCCGTTATTCCAGGCGATTCCCTACAGGCGTGCAAAAAGAATAAATGAATTTAGTGAATTAAAGACTTAATAAAAGTAATAATACTGAAAACGATTTTCATTGGCCTTGGTTGAAGCACCAACCTGAAAAATTGAACTGAAATAATTTAAATATTTATGTTCACTTCATCTATTCAACTGAGCAACTTGAACAATTCTGTTACAGTCGTTTATACGACGTTCAAGAGGCCGAGTCAAAACGTTTTATAAAACACGTTTTATGTGTAAGTCGAAGTGAATAACTGAGCCTTTTTAAAAAATTATCCCCCTCCCATACATATAAAATTTTATGTGTTTAATTGCTTTCCAATTCTGTTCTAAAAAATATCATTTCATACTTGAGAGGAAATTAAATCACATTTCAAATCATTTAAAGAAATAAAATTTAGCACAACATATTACCTTTGGGGCACGACATTGGGTCAAAATTGCAACAAAATCTTCTCGACTTGCAAAAACTTCCCCATCTTGGACTTTTTTTTTGGCAGTAGATGATTTTCAATCAGGAGCTTGCTCTTTGGTTGTTTCTCTACTTTATAATCGTTTCAAAAAGTTGAAACGAACATATTCAACTGGTTTGCAAGATGAACTTTCGTTATCAATTTAAAATTCTTGAATTCTTCCAAAATTTCCGAAATTACGAACGACGAATTTGACACAGTCAGCAAGCAGTGCCGTATGAACGCATGGCCCCACCCGAGCACAGCCCGGAGGCCTCAAGAGAAGAGGTTCTTCAAAAAAATGGGAACTAATTGAAATTTTCGAGAATTCTCCAGGTTGGGCCTCAGAAAAATCCATTGGCCCGGGGCCCATGATGCTGTTAAGACGGCCCCGTCAGCAAGCAAAGCACCACATCGAAAGAAAGTTCTACAGGAAATTATCGAAAGAACTTACTGTGCATGTGTACCGTATCTGTCTATTTTCGGCAGACCTGTACCCCCCCCCCAAATGCTTACAGTAAACTTTCTCACCCTCTCGGGATAACGTTGAAAACATAGGGAGAGAAAAAATTCTGAAAGGTCATATGGCCGCCAAAACAATTGAACCCCATTTCTTCGGGACTCTCCACATCTGCGTATTCTGAGAAAGAGGCAATAAACAAATCACCTAAGTGTCCACTCTAAATGGTCATCAGTAGAGCCCGGATTATATGCACTAAAAAGTGGCAAAATATGCTCTAAAAATATGCAAATAGGCACTTAAAAATGCAAAAATATTCACTTAAAATTACAAGAAATTTGCACTTGAAAATGCAAAAAGTATGCACACACACATTTAAAAATGCACAAATTTGCACTTAAAGTACAAAATGTGCATTTAAAATACCAAAATGTGCATCAAACACCCCAGAATATGCATTAGAAATCTCGAAAAGTCAAAAATTCCGAAATATGTATTAAAAAAAAAAGAGAAAATCATGCAAAAAATAAGCTGATGTGTTTGTAAAATGCACCATTTCTATTTCTTAGTGCATATGTATTTACTTACAAAAAATACCCCCTTTTATAGCTACATATATCGCATATGCAAATATCTTCATATTTTTACTGAAACATTTTTTAAATTTTTCAGTTTGTTGTAGCTGCTCAATAACGAAAATAGCATTAACCAAAGAATTTCGACACTATTTCTAAAAAAATTTAACACTTTGACATATCTCTAGAAATAGCCTTTACAATAAAACGGTTAATATTATTCGTAAAATACTTCATAAATTTCACCTGCAGGGTGAAAAAAAAAAAAGTGCACTTATACTGAAAATTCTTTGATTTTATGCATTTATATGCATTAATGCTAAAAAAGGCCAAAATATGCAAATGCATATGCACATATGTATTTGCATATAATCCGAGCTCTAGTCATCAGTCATCTCACTGGCAATTTTCGTATACGTCAGCAATCACCCTAAAATTTACGTCTTTTGCGATGACAATATGCAAGAACTGTTGCAGCAACGCTTTTTCACTGCATACAAAAATTTTGTGCGCATTTGATGTGTGGATATAAATTACGTTTTTCTTTTTTTCAAAAGTTTCCGAGTTTGAGTCGAAGTGAAAACGTCGAATAATTGAGGTTTTACGATAAATAAATGAATGAAATATTTTAACATTAAAATTTATTTGTTGTATTGTTGTTTAAAATGTATTGTTACCAATTGCTACCAAAGTTAAACGTCGTATAAACATGAAAGTTGTATAACTGAGTGACGTATGAACGAGGTTACTCTGTCATTTGTAGATATGCCCTATTAAAAATAAGCGTTTTTAAACTTTATGAAACACAATTCAACAAACATCGCAACTGGCCTCGAGGCAGGGCCAAACTCTTCGGACATAGATTTATTATAGTTAACTCTTAATATTCTCAAAATAAAAATTTCAACGAATATTCAAATTTTTAGTTTTGCTTACCGTTGTTTTGGGCTAGAACAGTAGGATTCATCCATGTGGGAAAAAAATTAATCCTTTATGTACGCAAACTCGTTCTACTATTTTACTAAAAGATTTCGAACAACTGTATTTTTGCAGACGCGAACCGTAAATATTTTTCTGTACAACGGATCCAAGAATGTCATCTGTGAATAGAAGTTTTGACGTGAGATGTGTCCTCAAGACAGTACAGCGAATAAAAAAGGCTGATGCGGAATGTAGCTTTTTTTTTTTAGAAGCAAGGGAAAAAACCCCTTGATTTGTTCGGACTGGGATAAGGAGGGGATTATTAGAGGAGACGTGAGAGAAATCACGTGATTCAGTATACACGTCATTGCAGCCATTCCGTACAATACTTTTTGCGGGAAAACACTTTAAACGAGAAATCTCGATGAGTATCAGTAATAAGAGTTGGCACCAGAGAGTCGCAAAATAAGTCGCATTAAGGAGGAAAGCGTTATATGCAGGATCCACTGTATTTTGTACAAAAGCTTGCAACAAAGCTGTCTCAGTATCATAACCCGCCCACGAGTGGGGCTGGCGGAGCTTCAGGCCTGGACCATTTTTGTCTTTTTTTCCCACTATTAGTTCACTTTATAGAGGGGGGGGGGTCCGCTGAAGAGCGCAGCCTCCGGGGCCCATGTTCCAGGATGTTGGGGGGGGGGTCATTGTGCTTTATCGGCACCCAAAGGCAATTTCACTGTGGAATACGACGTCTGTTTACGCCAATTTTCATTCTATCCAGACATTATGTGTCCTTGATGTCAGTATCCATGACCATCACAATGTCCTTCCTTCCTAGGAGAACGACTGCCACCCGAGGGGAGGGGTTGTACCCTTGTACAATGTTCTTTTTATCGTTTCCGTTTTTTTTCGTTTACTTGTACATGTGTATAGTTAAAAAAAATTTCAATGAGAATAGAAGGTACGTAGTTCAAGATATCCGTCTATAGGAGTACACACACAAATTGATATGATTGATATTAAAGAGTCCTGCTTATTTTCCCATGGGACATATCTGAAAGAAAAAAAAAATCAAAGACCTTTCCACGGGCCCCAGGGCTGGAGCCCTGTCAGCCCCCCCCCCCCCATGTGGGGGCCATGACCACGTCGTAAACTCCTTTAGCTTTCAACGCACAGTTTACCAAGAACTTCCATTGGGAATAATTCGAGCCGCCGAATTTGTTGATCGACGAAATCTCAACTGCAGCCATCGTGGTAGCTGAAACGTAAACTAACAGATTCGGAAACTATAACTTGTTCACAAAGAATATAAATCCCTCAAAACTTGCAATTAACTTGTCAACAGGAGCTGAGCCCATAACCTGTGGAAATTATGAAACTCTCTCTCACTCTAATTCATAGTCAAACACATTGACTGGGCGCAAGGAATCCCGTAATATAAGTTTAATTGTACAGAGAGATATGACAGATACAACCGTGCAGCATGGCCGCGTAAACAAGACTGAGCGTTGCCACTCATATGAAAAGTAAATTGTACAAGATAAACAATACAGATGCGTTGCCATTCTGTAAACCAGTAGAATATAAAACTTTAACAGTCTTCTCTATGCTGATCCATCTGAAAATTAAAACCAATTTTGTAGCCTTAACCCAATGGTTTTTTTTTTGGTTAATTATTATTACTATTATTTTTTGCATAATACATTAATTCGTCGTGGGTTTCCGTTTAAGTGTATGTATTGTTGTTTTTCCCACCGCAATGCTGACCCAATAAAAAAAAAAATTTCTCTTATTTATTTTTTAACTAGCTGATACCCGGCGACGTTGCCCACCCCGTAAAAGATTAATATATGTATAGCTTATTAATTATTTCTTAATCAAAAAAATTTCTGCATAAAGAAAAAATTAATTTTATTTTTAAATATCTTAATTACAAACTTGAGGCAATCGCTTGTGGATAGACAATATTTTTTGTTTTTCCATCTGGTGTGTAGATGTACAAATTTTTGAGATTACCAACACGTGAACAGGCAACGTAAAGCTGTCTGTGTGAAAAACAGGGTTCAAGCAGGTTGATACCTGCCACTGCTAACGACTGGCCTTGCGCTTTGTTGATTGTCATGGCAAAAGCTAAACGAATCGGGAACTGTAATCGCTTGAAAGTGAATGGCATTTCTTCAGTGATAATTGGGATTTACGTGGAATGAATACGTCTTCTCCTTTGGCACATCCAGTTAGAATCGTTGCTTCGATGATGTAATTGTGCAATTTCTTCACGCCGAGTCTCGGTGTCTCCAAATTTCTTAAAAGCATTATAGGTGCTCCTTCTTTGAGGGTCAAGTTGTATGGTGGCACACCCGGAATATCCAAAGAGTTCAGAAATTCTGCAAAATACAGAACTGTCTGCGACAGTGTCAATCGATTTGTAAGATGTGGAGTCTCCCTGAATATTTTTTGGGTTTTTCCGTTGATCTTGTTCATTTTTCGATGCCAGAATCGCTCTCTCACAAAGCTACTCATGGTTTCGGGGATTTTGTTGACTGTTTGGGAAGACTTTGTCTGCGAGTTCTTGAACTGAGTATAACAATTGGCAAAATCCATTTGGGAACGTAATGAGTCCAGTGCTTGGGTCTCTACGGGAATTCTTCCATTGCCAAGTTTGATCAACTGATTTGAAAATGATCGCAGTGCTGAGTCATTTTTCAGTTGAGCTCGCGTGTTGATGGATAATGATAATATTTTAACTTCGTGCCAGAGTGTTGATGATTTGAGGCAAGCATTGAGTTCATCAGTTGGCGTTGAACATTTTTATTCCCAGTTTTGTCGTCGTAGTTGTTGTTCTCTGTTGTTAGTGATGTCATATGTCTAGCTTGTGCAGCGAATATTATTCAAACGCCTTTTAAGCATTTTTTAAATTGAAACTATACCTCTACGATGGGCGGTTGATGAGATAAAGGCCGCATTAGCACTTACAGGACACCCTGTGTATAGGCTAGCAGAAATACCTAGCGCTTCCTGGGTTTTCTTCAATTACTGGGAAGATTGGAAAGGTGACAAACCGTTATAAAGGAATAAACTGTTATAATGACGGAACTAAAGGTGTGACAAACCATTGTAAAGGCACATATACACGCATGGCCCCCCACATAGGGGGGGCTGACAGGGCTCTAGCCCTGGGGCCCGGGACGGTTATCATCACATTTTTACTTTTTCATGCTATAAATTAACTGCAGAAGGGGCCCGTTAAAAGTCTGACCGAGGGGCCCGCAAAAGATCCCAGCCTAGGGGCCCCGCTACAGGATGTGGGGGCCATGTATACACGTCTGAAACGCATTGTTGGAAACCACGGTAACCAAAGTAAACGTTCCGAAAGTAATTGTTGAGGTTCCAAAACCATTGTTGCCCGAAAGTTTTTCGCCCATTTCGGACATTTGTCCAGGCTCTGACGAACTTTTAAAGTAGCCTACGGTTCAATCCCGGACCTGTTTTGTATATGTGCAAAATCTGGCGACGATCGGTCTAAAATTATAGATTTGTATAAAGAACATACATACATACTTTCACATTTATATATAAGATTCATTTCATTTTATTTTGTGTGCAAAAATGAAAATTGTATACCTCCACCTTTAAAATTGGCTCTGCCAAATTAAATAAAGATTCTGATTCTGGTTTACGAACTTAATTCGTTCCTGAAGTCCGTTTGTAAACCGAATTGTTCGTAAACGGAAGTAATTTTTCCCATCGGAATGAATCAATGTAAAATAAATTAATTCGTTTCCGAGATTCCGAAGATTTTTAGTGTGAACTTTTACTGTGCTGCTCCTGTGCATAACCAATAAGGTTTTCATTAAACCAGCACTGAAAAAATTACAAAATTCAAAATAGATGAAATGCAAATGGAATGAAAATAATGTGTGTGAGTGCCAGGACCAATTCTGGGTTCGTGAATATGGATCATCTATAAAAGCTGTGTTAAAGCTCTGAATATCTCCTATCTGGCCATAAAGTATACTCCAGGCCAAACTGATGGTTCTCTGTAAGACACTCGCTTCCAAACTTTGCAAATAGAAACTATGCAACTGTGGGATGATAAAATAATTTTTCCAGAAGTTTTGTTATTAAGTTCAGAATGAAGAAATCAGAAGTTTATGTTTAATTTTTTCAGTATGTTAGTTCTACGTCAGATATCTTTAAAAAAATTCTTCTCAGCGCTTAATAAATTTCGGAATGACCTGTTAAGGCCCCTTACACACGGAGCGGATGCGGACACATGCCTTTTCACACGAGCACATATTTGCGGACGTTTTTCGCCCGCATCTTTAGATTCATTTTGTTTTCACCCAGTGAACGCTATACGTGAATAGCGCGTTGTTTTTTGTAGTAGTTAATGTTTTTTAAGTTTTATTTTATTATTATGAATAAAATTGTGAAGTATGGACAAAAGGAAGGTTCTAGCTGTACTAAAAATATTCTTAAAATATTTTAATGTAAATTGTTGGCAGGCATTACACATTTTAATGTTTTCACTAAAATATTTTTTTCTCAAAACCAAGTTTTTTGTTAGATAAGGAACATTTTTTCAAACGTCATTCATTCAAATGTCTGAGACCCTGTGTGTCTCTCAACACTATGGTGTTACATATCGTAAACTGGAGTGACTTTGTGCAAAGCTTCCGACTTCGTGCATATTCACGGATTGTAGTGAATCGCTTCCTGGGAGCGTATGGATGAACAATCGCTTTCAAAAATTTTCATGCCGATTCAGGAGCTGTAGGTGACTCCCTGACAGCATTTATTGCATCATCTGCTGTCAGCTGTTGTCTAGATAATTTTTTAGGTTATATTGTGATTTACACAAAATTTTTCAAGTGCGTTTAAACCTCTCCTGGTGCAGACAGTGCGTGTTCCGTGGACACTAGGTAATTTAATATTTCTATGTAGAAGTTACAAATACCTATTTGAATTGTAAAAATACTGCATTTTGGCAGAAATATGATGCATAAACAAAAAAAAAGGATAGGGTTCATTTCAGAAAAGAACTTAAGAAACTGTCTATTTCTTGGCCGCCTGCATTGTCCGATTTGGTCAGATCAAAGGAAGTCCTTCGCATTCTAAAAATATATGTACAAAATATCTTTGCGAAAAAATAATTGGTTTCTATTTTATTTTTGTATATACAGTGTGTACTTGTGTACATTCTCATTTTCCTTGCAAGTGCTGTTTTTGATTCTTGAATAATTAATCAAATTTTCATTTAAGTACTAATTCCTTTTTCTTTACTTTTATTTTTAATTTTATCTTTTCTCACTATCTTTATATATTTGTGTATGTATGTGTGTATGCATGTGTATATGTATGTGTATGTATGTGTATATGTATGTGTATGTATGTGTATATGTATGTATGTGTATATATATTTATGTCGTATAGTTTTCTATTCATGTATGTGTATTGAATTTTTTTTTTTTTTTACATTGCATTGATACCACATGGCATTCACTGGTGCAATATTGCGCTTTCGAATTGCATCCGTATGTTGTTATTGTGCATACTGATCTGATTTATCCTTTCTTTTGTATTACGCTGTATTGCAATTTTTGAGTTTCTTGAACCGTATATGTTTGTTGTTGTTACTTACGTTTGTAAGCCTCGTGGTATACTCTGTGGAACACGAGGAGTTGTTTCTGAAGGACAAAATTAAAAAAAAAAAAAAAAAATGAGGATTCAGATGGTGACTTTGTGCCACATAATTTTTCAGGGTTTTTGCCCTTTTTTCACTATCTTGTTATTGTCCCAGCAATGGTTCGCAAGTATGTGTAGAAGCTGGGTAGTCGACCCTACCGCAATTATTCAAATGAAACACTGGAAGAGGCTCTTAATTTAATAAGGAAAAAAAAAAAACAGGTGCTCACCATTTTTGATCATATTGGGAAGGCGTGTGAAAGGGCCATGAAGAAAGTTGGCAAATTTTACTCATGGCCTGACCCAGCTGACGAAATTTGGTATCCTACGTGCCGAATCATAATGAAAATCAAGAAACCTTGACCTATTAGCAGGGACAACAACTTTGTAGCAGATTCGAAGAAATTAATGTTACATTCATAGTGTGTTATTTTTTAAGAAGAGAGCTTTATATTTTAGAGTTTCAAGTCTTTATTTTTGTTATGTTTCAGGGAACTAAAATTTTCCAAAAAAAGTAAAAATAAATGCTTTCTTTACTTAAAAATATCAATAAACTTATTTTTTAGGTTCTAGAAATTATTTTATTTAAAAATTTAAAAATGTCCTAACTTTGGGCCGAAATTATTTTTCTAAAGGGTTCCAAGTAAAGTTAACAACCGAAATTCAATAAAAATGGGTGTGACAGACAAGAAAAAGTAAAGGCACACAGTCACCCCCTGAGGGGTAACGATTATGTGCCATTCCTTGTCATCATAATTTTTTTTAAACCAGAAATCGATAGCTGAGATATGACCCAGCAGCCTAGACAAAGCATAAGGGAAGATATCAATGAAAAGCCTCAAAAAGTGGCACAAAGTCATCCCAGTATACGGTACTTTAACACAAGCTTTTAAGATTTCAATTCATGGTTATTTTTTATTTAATTTTAACTTTAACAACATGCAACTTTTTCAAAAATCAACAAAATTTATCCATATTTTGTGCCATAAAATTTTTTATGGTATTTTTTTTTTTTTTAAGGGTTTTTAAGGGTATTTATGGCAAATAATTAAAAAATTCCATGCAAAATCATCTTTAAAATTAGCCAAAGATGCGGGTGAGTTCGACCCGGAGCCGCGTGGTGTGAATAGCTCCATATAACCTAATGTACAAAACCTGTACGTGCGGATGCGAAGCCCGCACTTAGGTTCTGACACATGCGGGCGCCATCCAGACCCGCATGAACACTTCCAAGTTGCAAGAGCCCAAATGCATGCACTGGATGAAAGGAGACGTATTTGGTGGCAGGAACTCTGATGGAATGCAATTCTTCAAGCATATCTTTATCGAGAGGAAAAAATATCGTAAAATTGTAATCTCAAACTTC
The DNA here is from genome assembly GCF_987345545.1 of Pholcus phalangioides. Classification (NCBI taxonomy): domain Eukaryota; kingdom Metazoa; phylum Arthropoda; class Arachnida; order Araneae; family Pholcidae; genus Pholcus; species Pholcus phalangioides. The sequence goes on along the minus strand of NW_028301602.1, from coordinate 50,183,834 downwards.
TGAAATGCGTTCCTTCAGGGATTTAGACCGTTTTACATGTTCTTAAACCGGGATTTGTTAGTAAGTCCAACCATTTTTGTTGGTCGTAAACCGAATTATTCGCAAACAGAGACGTTCGTAAACTGAGAATTGATTGTATATATTTCTCTTTTTCTACTCTTTCTTTGTGCGTGCACTTGATCATGAATTGTTTGAATGACGTCACCCTAATAGGCTACTCTAGGGTTGCGGGATTTTTATATTCGTTCTTGGCATTCAAAATATTAATGCGTATTTAACATTTTTTGAGAGACCCGTAATAATTACATCAGATTTTTTAATATTTTTGTGCAGAATTATATATAAATGTGAGTAGAATCGGTGGTAATTTTTTCAAAACTTTTTGATGTCACCATGAGATCCTTTCCTTTTGAGAGCATTTTGAAGGGGAAAAAAATCGGGATTTAAAATCAACAAAGATTTGTTTATTTTTTTTCCTTTTAGTGGCAACATATGTTCGAAATCTACCCAAAACGGTATTTATAAATTAGAACAATATTTGTTTAATGTGAGACTGAAAGTGCTTGTTACGCAGCATTAATATCTGATGTGGGTCGCAGATTGGACAATTCTGACGTCACGTTCTGATTTGCATGGAGGGAAAAGAAAGAAAGTGAACAAGGAAAATTGAAAGGGAAGTGCAATCATCTATTGCCTCCACCAATTCAACAACAAAATGTGTAGCACGCCCCCCCCCCCCTCCACTTTAGTTCGATTGAAATTACGGGGAAGCGGGCGTGTCATGTATGCTGTTTATGCAACGTTAGTTCAAAACAATCGCTGCAGCAACAACCATTGCTGCAGCGATTGTGCAAAGACTCTAAATTCAATTTTATGGCGCAATTTTCAAGGCTGACTGATAGTGAGAGAGGTGGTCGAAGATCTAACAACTTTTAGTGGAAAGGTCACACAAGCACGCGTTCTCGGGGTCGAAGTGGACAAAAATTTTCCTTATTCTATCGCTATAAACAAAAAAAAAACAAAAAACGACAGGAATCTCGTCTGTAAATTTCCTTCTTCCTCGCAATGATTCAGCGAAAGATTTGGGATAGAAAAGAAAAAATAATAAGTTGCAAAGGGTCATCGCGTGATGAGGATATGATGAGTTGTCCTTGTTCCCCTTTCTTACAGACTATGTATTTCAGCAAGAGGTTTTCTCGATGCAGAATCACACGCTGCAAAAGCCCTCGTGGATATAAGCGAAAGGTAAGAAGACTTTTCATTCCCATCCCTTATGCCATTTTTACTCAAACCCAAAGGAATCATCGTAGCTCATACCATTATTCGAGTATATGCTTAGGCCTATACGATTCAAAAAAAAAAAAAAAATTACGCGTTTTTAACATTTCAATCGCACTTGTCATCATAGAGAAACTTCACTCATTTTCTTGTGTTCCAGTATCCAATCATTAGAAACTAATGGTAGATTTTTAATTAAAAACATTGTTTTTTTAACGGTAAATTTAGCTATGAAATAAAAATTCATGTATTCAAGGGTTAATATTTATTTTATTTATTTATTTAACAACACAACAAAACAATACCTACACTATGCAGCTCTTAGGGGCTCACTTAGTCCGTCTTAGAGCTTAAAAAAATTTTTTTACATACAATAAACAGCACGCTCTTGATTTATTTCAGTATTTTTTATAGAGGTATTTCAACCTCTGCCTTGGTTATCTATTTATATTTTTTTATAAAAGTTTCATAATTAGTTATAGAATTTGAAAATATATAAATTTCTTTTTTGAAATGCTTATTTATTCTAAGGTCTAATATTTTTGTTCTAATTTTGTTACAAATGGTTGTTTCTAGGTAAGTTATACTTTTTAACAAGGTATTTATTTGATTTTGGAGTTGAAGAGAAGAAATTGTATCTATTTGGGTTACAATTGTATATACAATTGTATCTATTATCGCTTTTTGTGAGAAATAAATTATGACTTTTAGTCATGAAAATGATAATTTTATACACATAAATTTGCCTTTGTAATTTATTAAAATTTCTGATTTTAGTAGATTGGATTATTAAATGTTATTATCTTATGTTTTATACGATTATATAGATGTTAATTAAGTTCTTGATGTTATCGTGGTAGGCTCCTCAGTAGGTATATTCTCTTACTCTTTCTATGTGACTGCAAGAACAGCTTTGAGAGGAGGTATTTACAAACGTGAAATCTTAGTGATATTGGAGTTTCTGGTTTCATATCTCTTGTTTTTAGACGCATAAATTTTGTTTTTTCTATGTTTGGAAGTAATTTATATTTTGCTAGTCACGTGTTAATTTGTCTAAGGTCATCGAAAACTTTAGTTATCAAAAGAGAAATATTTCCATCTTCAACATATAATATAGTATCATCCGCGAAAGATACTGTTCTACCAGGCAATTTTAGAAAGCATAATTCATTTATATAAATCAGAAAAAGAGTGGGGTCGAGTACTGTTTTCTGAGGTATTCCTTTTTTTATCTCAAGATACTTTTTCATTTTCTATATGGACTGCCTGCATTCGTCCATAACAGTACATCTCGAACCACCGCAAAAGTTCACCGCGGATTCCAGCTCTCTCCGTCTTATATAATAACAGAGTCCATAAGAGTACGCAAAACGCAAAATTTTCTGGAGGGGCAGGAGTGTCAGGTTTTTTCCCCTTCTGGGGGGGGGGGGGTGTGTTACGTTTTTTCCTGCAAAATAACACCAAAATTTCGGCTCGTTGACCTCTCCCCCCCCCCCTTCCCCCAATTTACGTACGCCAATGACAGAGTTAAATCTACATTATCAAAAGCTTTTTAAGTCGATAAAAAGTGATAATGAATAGTTATTGTTGTTGAAGCTCTGTTTTAGGTTTCATTCATTTTTGCGACTGCCATTTCAGTGTTTTTTCCTATTTGAAAACCGTATTGATTCTCAGTGAAGAAAGTCTATAAGGAGTGTCTTTGAATTTCCTTCATTACCTTACAATGATGTGGATTTCTCCGATTGTCCAGAGGCACCGCTTTCAACATCTTCGATTTTTAGTTGATCCAAAAAGTCCTCGTTTCATACTCGTATCACCTTAGACGTTAGATTTTTCCTAATGTAGATTTTTACTTCCTTGACCCAGGCCTAAGCCTATCGTTGTTCATTTTAAATTGCCTTTCACAATAGAAAAATCCCTTGACAGCTGGCGGGTAGATATTCATTTACGTATATCCTTCGTGATCCAAATTTAGGATCGATTTTAGCAGCAGACAGATTTTCCGATTTTGCTTTGCTCATCCATTTCGTTCTGGATTGTTCCGATGAAAATCGCACTATAATCGTCTTTGGTTTTTTTACTTAAGTTGAAATCCGATGCATAACTTGTATACTGTATAGGTCTAGATCAGTGATTCCCAACGTGGGCGTTAACGCCCCCTTAGGGGCGATGGAATGTTCCAGGGGGGCGGTAGAAGCTACGCGTATAACATAGGATCCTATGGGCTGGATTGCGTTGGGGGCGATGGGAGAAAAAATTTCTGAAGAAGGGGGCGATGGGACAACAAAGGTTGAGAAACCACGGTCTAGATTATTGTATAGGTCTTGGATCGGTCCCAGTTCATTTTTTATGGTTTTTACAATGTGTTTAATATTTTCATCTCTGTCCTCAGGCACTCCATTTATCTCGATATTACATGCTCGGATTTTCGTTTCCAATAAAAGTTAATCTATCGCGCATCTCATATAATAACCTTTTAAGAGCATTGTTTTCCTCTTGGAAATGGAGACTTTTTTTTTTCAACGTTGTTCACCGTTGTTTTTGTTTTGTTGAGCTCCTTTCCGAGGTCCTTTATGGATGCAGCATTGAGATCTATCGATTGCTTGATATCCGCAATGTCTTTTCGTAGGTGTTCCTGTTTTTCAAGTACACTGTTTATATAGATTTCTCTATCGTCTGATTATTTTTTCCAGTTTCTGGAATACACGTTTTAATTGGAATATCACTTACCGTATATCACTGCTAATATCGGTAGATTCCTCGCATGTCACACTGAGCTTGTTTTTCAACCGTCAAATGTTCATTTGAGTTTACACATACAACGTGGAACGCTGTTTTACAACCATTATTAGAAAAGATAGTATAGGATGGGCAAAAAGTCCGTAGAAACTTTAAAAATGCATAAAAATCTGAAAAATAACGGAATTAAAAAAACGGTTTACAGGGTTAACATCGTTAGGTCACAGGAATTTTTTTGACAGGGAAAAAAATAACTAAAAAACAGCCGATAGGTGGCGCTGACATACACAAGTCAAAGAAAAGTGTATTGATCCGGTCCATCCAATCTGTCGAAACTGAAAGATGCGATCTGCCGAGACGTGTCATGTATACACCTCTCGGACCAGGACTACTGCACTCTGCCGTTGCTGGATTTGTGACTCCCCAGTGGTGGTGGTCATGTAGAACACATACTGCGATAATAAGCGATTTGGAGGCATTCTGTTCGTTATTTGCGTATATTTTCTTCGACATGTCAGCGCCATCTATCGGCTGTTTGTTTCCTCTCTTAAAAAATTTCCGTGACCTATGTAGCAATGCTAACCCTGCAAATCATTTTTTATTTAGGTTATTTTTCCGTTTTTTATGAATTTTTAAAGTTTCTACTTTATTACTACTGTATTACAGAATAATAATAATATTGTTATTATTAGATAATAGAAAAAATAATAATATATTAAACTGTTCTTTACTTTCTTCTCCGCTCTTTCAAACTTGCAAGAAATGGTAAGATTGGTCGAGCGCTGGTGTGTGCGAACCCGTGTTGAACTGAATGCAGATAAAACCAAATTCATGTGGTTCACTAACAAGTCCTCATTACCACAACAAGCACACATAGAGGTACAAGGAGTTATAGTCAACCCAGTCATTCACAATAAATATTTGGGGGTGATAATGGACAAGAGATTCAGTTTCTCCTGGCAGTGTGTTGATGCCATCCGTAGGGCGACCGTGGCCTCGGTCATGCTCAACAGACTAAGCCACAGGCACTCAAGTCTTTCAATTCGAAATAAAATTATTCTGTATAAGATGGCAATTAGACCGATTCTTCTGTATGCTGCGCCTGTCTGGTTGTTCTCGAAGAAAATGAATATCATCGCTCTGGAGAGATTTCAGAACAAGACTCTGAGGAGATACACCGGACTACCTTGGTACGTTAGAAACGTTAATATCAGACGTGATTCCGGAGTGGCTGATGTAACGTCATATGCAAAGAAACTGGCAAAGAACTTATTTGATAAATTGAACGATTCTGAATTTCCACACCTTGCGGAGATTTCATCATACGACAGTAGACACAAAGCACGATTAAAAAGACCAAAAAATTTTCTACACATGCCTCGACCTGTGTTGCCAGGTCTATGAACATTTGAAAACTTTTGAAAGAAAAAAAAAACCCTTGGGTCTCAGGTGAACCTACGTCTTCACCCACCTTATTAGAATCTAACTATCATTGCAAAGCGCACTACTGCACAGGAATTGGCAGAGTCATGATGAAGGGGGTTTGATGGATTATAACTGTCCATTGGAACCCCGTTTCACCAATTACGGTTTTCGGTTTTCGGTTTTTCTTCTCCGCTGCTCAACCGTTATTAGCTCGTGAGAGCTCTCTACCCCTGTTTACGGGTCGTCGTCTGACGGTACTTTACACGTGGCTACGGCGTGGACTTATTTGTGTGAATAAACAGCCTTGATGAGGCTCGAGCTCCCGTGGAAAAGATTCGACTCTTTCTGATCTTTCCTATTTTCTCTTCTTTTTTCTATTTCGGCCACCAGGATAGGCCAATCTTAATTTCTAAACTTTCTCAATATCCTAATTCACTGAATTTTTTCAAGTGCCATACTATATGGCACATCAGTAAAGGTAAGTTGTGGCTTACAATCTTACAGGCGTAAACATGAATGTCTGTCCCATCCGTCTGCCCGCTCCTGGTCAGGCCCCTAGCGATTTCGAAGCCTTGAGCAAGCTAGCGAAACTCGCTCTTGAACATGACGATATACGTCAGGTATACCAAAAACGTCTAATGTCGTTGTTGGGACTTTACTTAGCTGACTATGACAACCGTCTTCTTCTCGTTGAGGACAAATGTAGCGTTGCTACAAATTTCAGCACCGTTATGGTACACTATGAGGATTACTTAGCTGATGAGACTAACACTTCTAACTTAGATGATCTCATTAAGTATTCTGATTGTTTCTTCCTCGAAATCGATGAGGCCCCTGTAAGCACACGCTTGCATCCAAATTCAAGGCCCAGGAAAATTCCCCGGTATCATCGTCGCTTATTAACAAGTCTTCTCTTAGAAGTGCAAAGAAGGCTAAAAAGAAACACAATAAGTCACAGGATTCTGTCCCAAAGTTGGTTTCTCATTTTCAATCTGTCCCAGATGATGACAGTAATTTCCCCTCTGCTTCCAATGAAGCCCCTTGTGAGGTGCTGTCACAAAGTGAGGATGAAGATGGGAATCGTAGAATACTACAATCGGACCTAGGTGGCAGTAGCACGGTACCACAGGATCTCATTAGCTCAGAGGATAAGGGGATGCAGCTAATGAAGATATAGATCTTACCGGTTTTCAGAAGGTGACCCAAGAAAAAAGACAATATCCCTCCTGTCATGTTAAATAAATGGACTGGTAGGCATGAGCACTAAGATCGTTGATATGTGCAAGCACGAACCCGAGGTTAAATCGGGTGCAGTTAAATTCTTTCACGCCGATGATTTCCGTAACTGTACTCTCTTTAATGAGTTAAGGTTTGAATATCATACTTTCCAGGTGGACGTTGAACGTCCACTAAGAGTGGTTATCAGAGGACTTCCAGTAAACATGGAAGTTACTAACATACAAACGGCTCTTGTTAGTGAGGGTCATGATATTGGGAAAGTAAGCCCGATGAGACACTTCAGAACCAAGAGATTCATGCCCCTGTTCATAATTGAAACGGGAAAAGGAAACAGTGGAGTATATAAAATTAAGGAGTTGATGGGGCTTCCAGTCACGATTGAGAAACTTAGGGGTGGCCCTGGAAAGTTAATGTGCAGAAAATGTCAGAGGTTTGGCCATTCGGTCCAGACCTGTATAGAGGTTAGAGAACTTTATAGAGGTTATCCTACTAGCGACCTACTTTTTGCGAATATCAAACACTAATACGATAGCAATTAGTAACACCACTTTTACAACGACTCCTAAGCCTTTTAGAATCTTCAGCCGGAATGCTGACAGATTCCCCAATAACCTTTTGGTTAACAGGTTGCGTGATTTTATATAAAATGAAGGATTCAGGATAATTAGTTAATTTCTTTAAAATAATAATTTATTTACAACACGAAACATAAGAACAAAAATCTACGGGAGCGACATGTTACTCACTTTGTGGTTCGGTCGCCAATCTCCCGATTTTCCCGCGTGACAATAGGATGGCGTCGGCTTTACAAGTGCCGTCATCTGTGAGATAAAATACAAATCGAATCTCACCACATGAATTTCCCCCCAGTGAAGGAACATGGTGAGAGAACGATAAATGTGAGATGCGAAATGAAAATGTGATACAAAAAATTAATCATAAGATGCAAAATAATAGATGTATAAGATGCAAAATAAAATGATGCATACGATGCAGAATAAAATGATGCAGGAAATCAAATTATGTACAATAAGTATGCACTTAGAAATATACGATGCAAAATGTACAATTAAATGCAGAAAATTCAATAAGTTGTAAAAAATATATATCGGATGCATAATATAAATGAGATGCATGAAATACAAGATGCAAAAAAAATCAATGAAATGTAGAATTATATGATGCAAAAAAATAATATGATGCACGATTCGAAATTAAATGAATTTCGGTTATCAGCCTAGGACTGAATCTGACTTTCCTGCCTGACCTAGCGATATATGGTTGTACTGGCACAGTGTCATTTTTCTTTTCTTCGAGCTTGTTTTTGTCAAGTTCCACACAGACATCGTCAAAGATAAATGCGAGTTTCACTCTGTCAGGTGAAACACAGGTCTTTCTCCCATTTACATTTAAAGTGATTTTTTTCTCATTACGAGAAATCACTTCATTGGGTACAGTATATGGTTGTGTCAAAGGTGGTGTGATCTTGTCAATTCGAAGAAACACATGTGAGCATGTTTGCAGTTGAGGATACACATAAATTTTGGATTGACCATGAGCTGATGTTTTGCATGGTTTGATACCATTCATACGATCTCTGAGCTGTTGTACGTATGAGTATATTGATGAGAGCTGACCGGGTGTATCCGTGCACAGATCTGCAGGTAATCTCAAAGATGTACCAAAAACTGACTCGGCACTAGAGGCTTTGATATCCGGCTTGACGGCTGCCCTGAGACCAAGTAAGATGGCTGGCAATGTGACGGTCCACTTTGGATTCTCATGTGCCTTCAATGAGCTTTTTAGGACACGGTGGAACCGTTCGACCATACCATTGGCCCGTGGATTGTAAGCAGTGGTACAAATCCTGCTAGTGCCAAGCAGGTTGATCAGTTCTCTGAAGAGTGATGATTCGAACTGCCGTCCTTGATGGGTTGTTATGGTTGATAGACATCCAAACGGCAAATCCAACCATCGAACAAGGCACGACAAACTGTGTCTGCTGTGATGTCAGCTATAGGTATTACTTCTGGCCATCTGGTGTAGCGATCAATTACTATTAAGCAGTATGTTTTTCCTTCTGAAGGAGGCAGAGGTGCTACCAGATCGATATGAATATGAGAAAATCTTGCATTGGGTGTTGCAAAGGTGCCTAAAGGTGTTTTGGTATGCTTATGAACCTTTGAGCGTTGACACTCATTGCAACACTTTACCCAATATTTGATGTCCCGGACAAGAGCCGCACTTTCCGGAGGCAGATTCGCGACAACATAATTGTATTTTTGACAGATTCGGTTATCGGTTTCGGAACAGCGAGAGCGAAAGTACTTTCACACATTATGAACCACAGCGCTGGATCATGGCGATTGAAAAGTGGTATCTGAACTGCACTTACTTCCGCCATGCTGAGAATCCAGGAAAAGTGATGTCCCGAAAAGTCGAGTTGCGGAAAGCGAAAGTTCCCTCACGAGAAACGCCCGTAGATTGCCTGGAACTTAATACGATTGAATAATCGACGTTTGCGTAACTCCTTAAGAGTTTCAATATTTTTCTTTCTTCTTTGTTTCTGCTACTGATGAAGGAACTTCATATAGTTCCGAAACGCGTATACCCGTGTTCGTTTTGGAATTTTGGGTACACGCAAACGTCGATTATTCAATCGTATTATCAAACCCAAAAGGTAATTCATTTCTAAACTGGAACTTGTTTGAAGTCCGCGGTCACCATTCTTTAGTTGACAGGTTGCGTAATTTTGTATAAAATGAAGGATTCAGGATAATTAATTAATTTCTTCAAAATAATAATTTATTTAACAACACGAAACATAAGACAAAACAAAAATCTACAGGAGCGACATGTTACTCGCTTTATGGTTGGGTCGCCAATCTCCCGATTTTCTCGCGTGACAATAGGATTGCGTCAGCATTACAAGTGTCACCATCTGTGAGATAAAATACAAATCGAATCTCACCAGAACCTCCATGAATTGCGTGAAACTATTGATGAATTTGACCCGGATGCGGTTCTCATACAAGAATCGTGGCTTTCACCGGCACGCAACTTCAAAGTCCCTACATATGAATGCCATAGGCTTGACCGCCCCAACCTACCAGGAGGGGGTGTCATTATACTTATCAAGAGGAATTTTCATGTTGAGACACAGTTGATCTTCCTACATCCACAATTTATGAGGCCATCGCCATTAGGGTACATCACCAAAATCAACAACCGATGGTAATCTGTTCCTTCTACAAGCCACCACGATACCGACTCGATATCCCCTTATTAAAAGTGATATTTAGAAGTAACAGTAATAAGCCCATATTAGTAGCTAGCGATTTCAACTCTAAAAGCCAACTTCAATAGCATCACAACAAATCAGGATGGTAGGGTGCTCGTCAATTTTTGTCATTCAAATATGATTGATGTTCATGCACCGCAATCACCTACACATTATCCCTACAACATTCGGCATAGGCCAGACGTACTTGACTTCGGTTTGACAAAAAACCTACTACACGGAGTCACCATTGAGGTACTCAGTGCTCTCGGATCTGACTATAATCCGGTACTATTCGAGATTGACAGTGGTATCACTTATCAAATTCCATAAGTGCTTCGTACAGATTGGACTAACGTCCGTACAACACTGGAAAATGAACCAGACATTGAGATCAATAGTTTGTCAAAAGAGAACATTGATATAGCAGCAGAAAAAATTACTGAGGTAATTCAAAATGTCGTAAATAATTCGACAAGGCGTATTAAGATTTTTAAAAAATTATGGCAGCCCTGCGGAGTTGAAGTGTAAAATTAACTGCAAAAATCAACTCCGAAGACGAGTACAGCGTACGAGAGACCCCAATCTCCGTAACATGCTGAACCGTATATCCAGAGAAATAAGAAACATCCTCAAGGAATATCACTCTCAGAAGTGGAAGGATTTTCTTGAGGCGGCTGATGTATCGGATGGGTCTCTCTGGGAATTAATTAAAATTTGTAAGCTCAGAGCCATCAACAGAATACATGGTACAAATGGTCTTGTATACACTGATGAAGAGATAGCGGAGTCATTCGCTAATACATAGGAAGACCAGTTTTCACTAAATACAGTAGTAACCAACCGCCTATTGTAGAAGCACACTTTGAACAGGTGGTTAACAACTTTCTACAAAACAACCAGCCACATAACATCTTGACGGCTGCTGCCACTGATCGTGAGGAGATCCTCGAGATAACTAAAGGACTAAAAGATAAAAAGGCCCCTAGATGTGATAATATTACAAACACAGCTTTGAAGATACTTCCATCTCTAATATTATCATCACATTAGTAAACATCTTCAATGGTATGTTAAAAATTTGTCATTTCCCGTCTTGCTGGAAACATGCCATTATTAAAGTCATTCCGAAAACTAAGGAGATAAGTCTATTTGCGAATGATTTTCGCCCGATCAGTTTGCTTCCGGGATTGTAAAAGATTTTTGAACGACTCTTTAAAGCGAGATTATCTTTGTATTCGAGGATAACAGCTTTATCCGAGACGAACAACTTGCCTTTCGTAGCGGACATTCTTGTGTAACACAACTGGTCCGTGTTGTGGAATACAAACAAGATGCTGTCATCCACAAGGATTATGTAGCATGTTATGATTCAGCCATGCAGAAGGTCTTCGATAAGGTGTTAAGCACTCAACACTGATTGCCATTATGATACTTAGAAGATTGCTCTCCCACTTTATACATATGGTTCACAGCTACCTCAGGGATAGAACATTTCAGATCCGTATCAAAAACGCCCTCTCTACTCGACATCCACTTAAGGCATCTATTTGTCAAGGGTCAGTAATTGTCCCAATACTCTTCAATATTTTTATTAACGATTTTCCTGCTCCACAAAGAGGAACCTTAGCTTCTTATGCTGACGACTCGAAAATCCTTATGGCATCCAGGGACCCTCAGCAAGCTCTGAGGAACTTGCAAGAAATGGTCCAAAGGGTCGAGATCTGGTGTCAGCTACATGCAGTGGTCTTAAACCAGAGAAAATGTAACTTTATATGGTTTGCAAGAAGGCAACCCCCTCCGAACACCACTATCACAGTGGGGCAGACCATATTACAACCCAAGTCTCAGACAAAATATCTTGATGTTATTTTGGATAAAAAGCTCAGTTTCAAAGCTCACATTCATGAGGCGAAAGTTCGAGCCGCTAAAGCTGCAGGACTTCTAAACAGAGTCTGTTACACACGCTCTGCACTTAGCCTCAAAAACAAAACCATTATGTACAAGTCAGTCATTAGACCAATTATGTGCTATGCAGCACCATGCTTTTCCACAGCGAAACGCTCTATCATCAAACAATACTTCGGCGATATACCGGGCACAATATTATATCAGAAATCTTGACATAATTAAAGATTCGAACATTGAAACCATACATGACTATTTAGTCAAACTATGCAGAGGATATTTCGATAGGGCTGAAACATCAGAATATCAGCACATTAGAGACATCTCGCCTTATCCTGTGGTAGAGGTGTTGAGATTTCTTAGACCTATGAACATACTAGCCTGATATGGGTCAGTGAATTGGTTTAGTTTTGTAAAAAAAGTGTAAATAGTTCTAATTTTCTCTTCATTGATTGAAGGCATAGTGTTGCATATATACTAAAAGCTTCCCCGTATTTATCGAATTTAATCTTGTATCAACATGTAATCATATATATTGTACACTGCTGGCCACCCAAATTGCAACACCAAGAAAGACAAGAGATATCGCAACAATATTTATTTTGTAGATAACATGTTGACCAAGCATCAAATGATTAAATTTATAGACTTCTGTGAAGTGTGGTTCCTGCCAAAATCAGTAGCCAGAGTAGCCGCCATTGTTGGAGATCACCGCTGCCACACGCCTCGGCATTGATTCAAAGAGACTGTGGATGTGTTCTTGGGGTACAGCAGACCAAGCAGCTTCCACGCGTTGCCAAAGTTGATCTGGTGTGGCAGCTGGGGATGTAATCTGGGTCAATCGTTGAGCAGCCATGGACCACATGTTTTCTATCGGCGAAAGATCCGGAGAGCGAGCTGGCCAGGGAAGCAATTCAATCTGGCGATTGACGAAGAACCTTTGGACAATGCGTGCCACGTGTGGTCGCGCATTATACTGTTGAAATATGGCTGTGGGCAAGCCCTGAAGGTAAGGAAGGACAACTGGCTCCATCACCTCGGAGATGTAGCGCTGGCTTTTTAAAGTACCGGCAATGCGTACTAGAGGAGTGCGAGAGTGATATCCAATACCGCCCCATACCATAATACCCGGTGCAGGACCAGTGTGGCGGTGCATAACGCAGCTGTTCAGCATCCTCTCTCCACGGTGTCTCCAGACTCGAATCCGACCATCGTGGTGTTGCAGACAGAAGCGTGACTCGTCAGTAAAGACAATTTCATTCCATTGTGCCGTCCACATCCTTCTTTCATCGCACCATTGGCGGCGGAGACGTCTGTGGTTCTGCGTCAAGGGTAGACGAAGCAATGGACGTCTTGCGGACAGACGACTCTGCTGTAAACGGCGTCGAATGGTACGCGCAGACACTGGATGATGCGGTACAGACTGAATGTGCTGTGCTATGGTTCGTGATGTGGCTGAGCGATCCGTCACTGCCATACGCACAATACGCCTGTCATCATGTGAAGTGGTGCACTGAGGTGGATGCGATCGAACACGTCGGTCCGTCGTACCCTCCTGCATCCAACGATCACATATCCGCATTACAGTTGTTTGGTTTCGTTCAACACGACTACCGATTTCCCTGAAAGATAATCCACAATCTCGGTAGGCCACTATCCTTCCTCTGTCGAACTCGGATACTTGATCAAAAGATGATCGCTGTTTTCTACGAGGCATAATTGATCGTTTTTTTGAAAAAACCACAAGAAAAACACAATTGCCGTACTTCAAATCGTCGAAATCTCCAAGCCTTAAATAGCGCTTTGAAGTGGCGCCACAGGCGCGCGTGATGTACGTCTGCGCTGAAATTCGAATCATTTGCATATCTCACCTCCGCTAATGCATGTTGTAAATTTCATATTATTTGCATGCTTCCTTCAGGGTGTTGCATTTACGGTGGCCAGCAGTGTATTTAATCACGCAATTCATCAGAATGAACATATACAATCGACCGCCCAATAATTACACACGTGATTCCTTGTGAAAAACTAATACGGAAAAGTGTTTTCCGTTTTTCGATCGGACGAATATTAAGTGAGTTATAAGCTTTTAATATTTTGGACGTGTCATTTTTCTAACGGTCAGTTATATGCCAAACACCGAACCAAAGTGCATTTCTCCGCCAGCAGCGGGCTGCCACTTTTTAAAAATGAACTGAAATATTCAATCCCATTAGAAACCAAGTTCGCCTTCTATCTTCATGATTGGCGCTTTTACTCTCTATGCAGTGTGATAGTATAACCTCGTTGTTACGTGTAATTACGTATTAGTTTCATCCACTATATTGGCAAATTTATCACCAGATTTTTGAAGTGTTAGCCAAATGAGATCTGCTTGAATTTTTTTTCAACCAAATCAACACTTTTTTGCCAAAATGTGGTAATTTCTTTTCTTTCACTATCAAGTCAACTTTTTTTAGGGAAAGTGCATACAGTGCGTTGTGTTTACTACGCGATCGTTTTTATACGCTGTCGTTTTAATCAGATTACATATTGATCAATGAAACAGGACAATATTTTTTGAGTTATTTTAAAAATCTCATCGAAAGTCACGTGCAATGCACTTCAAAGATGATTGCAAAAATGGTTGCTTGACGAAGGTGACTTGTGAAAACACTAAAATAATAACAATGCTTCGATCAGAAACTTTCAATAAAACTAGTCATTTTATGAATTGGCATATTCAAAATAATTAGTGGTTTCTCGGATATTTTCTATTGATTATTCATCGAGTCACATTTTCATACCGATTTCTGCATGTTGCAATGACGGTTTTTCATTTCCTTTTGACTGCAATTGATTTTTATCGCGATGAAATATTATTAAATTTTTACTTTATCTTTTCACTAGAAAGATTTGGACTACTTTGAAATTTTTATACCAGTTTACATGATTCGCACAGAACTTGGTCATTTTTTTAAAATGAAGGTTTATTCAGGGGCGTATTTATTCGATTGGACTTGTCATCATCCAGAGACGTAGCTGAGACTGGACGTGAAAGGCATGGGAAGCACCAGCTAGAAGCTCTGAGAATATACCTTGAGTTTGTACACAAACTCCAGTATCATACTGTTACACACTCTCATACTGACAGTATGAGACTACCATGTTCCTTTAAAATGAAGGTTTATTCAGGGGCGTATTTATTCGATTGGACTTTGATTTTTGTAGCGCAAGAACCAATTACGTCAAACTGCGCCAAAACAAATGACCAATTGAAAATAATTGTGCTTGTCATGTCAGGAAAGGAGGCAATTGCCCTGGGACCATTCTTAACAGAGACGGACTACAGGATTTTGCTGCCCCGTTGCCCTTATATGTGTATTTCGTTTCTTAATTTTTTTCCGAAAAATCATGATTACCCCCCTTCTGGTTCTCAATTTTCGAAATTTGAGAATTTTTTATCACCATGTCTTTACTGTCTGTTGTTCCAAATATGGTTTTGAGTAGAGCATACTGTTTTATACGCACATTCATAACATAAATGAGATGCCGTAAAAATTTTAAACTGTAGTTGTTAAACTGTAATCGTGACAATTTGTAACTGTGATCGATTTCATTTATGTTTGTTGTGTTACTCAGTTAATTGTGTTGCAGAATTTCAATCAAAAGCTGTGATGCAACATGTAAATCTTCCAGAACTTCTGAATTGTGTGTGGAACTGGAAAACATGGCGAGTAACACATTTGAGCAAAATTTCAGAATTTTCGTGTGGCAGTAGTTTTTTTTAATCTTATGGATGAACTCAAAAACATCTGCAACCTTATAAAATCGTAAAAATTAACACCCACTTAAAAATTTGAAAAGTGTGCACGCAAAACAACAAAAGATGGAAAAGAAACTGGTTTACTTTCTTGATTGCATAGGGTTATACTTATATCATTGTGCAGTTTAAAAAAACGCCAAGTTATACATTTGGTGAATTTGGCCGGATTTTTAAGTGACGTCATCAGTTTTTAAAGCGTTATAACTCATTAATTATGGGTCATATCAAAAAACGGAAAACACTTTTCCGTATTAGTTTTTAACAAGGAATTACGTGTGTAATTATTGGGCGGTCGATAGTTACCACCCTGTATATATACTCTGTTGTAACCATTGGGTGCAGAATTCCACATTTTTTATTAGTTGTTTGCTGAGATAATTAACAGTTGTGACGGTTGGGGAGGTATATACGAAGCTGCGAACGGAATAGAATGGAGCATTCTTTTATTCTGCATTAACATGCGGAACACACAACCCTTCGTCATGAAGGTTAAAATCGAACTCCTCGAGAATGTCTTCGTCTCTCGATACAACTTAAATCTCACGTGTCTCGTGAGTGAAAGTATTACTGTACATCCTTGTTAACAACTTGCCTGTTACATACTCCCCTCTGATTTCGCGGACGTCTTGGCTGGATTAGCGATAGGATTAGCTTGGCTGGATTAGTTGGCTTGGTTGGATTAGCGATAGCGTACGTCGTAGGCGATTTCTGGGATAGCACAAGGTATGGTCCGTCTCGTTGTGGTGTGAACTTTGCCGACAAGTTTTTCCCTTTATTGCTAAGTGAATGTAAAGTGACGCAAACATGGTCTCCTGGTGTTTATCGCGACCTCTGCCTGCGACCTTTGTCAGCATACGCTTTGCGCTTGTCCCGTTTTTTTTCAACCTGATGCTTTACCTCATCGATGTACCTGGTGAACCTTCTCAAATATGCCGTTATTTCTGGGATGAAATTGTCACTCAGTAGCACTGATCTGATATCATGCTGAATATCATCCGGAGTGCGTAATTCACGAAACTGCAGAAAAGCAGGAGTGTGGCCCGTTGTGTCACATTTTGCAGTATTCATGGCGAATCTGATCGCCGGTAACTTCTCTTCCCATGTTACATGATCATTGCCGACAAGAATGGCCAAACGGAGTTTCAAATCCCTGTTCTTCCTCTCAATTGGATTCGCTTGAGGGTGATAATACGGAGTAAGTACCTGCTTGATGTCAAGAAGAAAACATGCTTGTTGCATGACAGCGCTCACAAACTGGGTTCCATTATCGCTTATGATTCGTCGCGGCAGACCGTAACGCAAGAAAACTTCCTCGATAAGGGTTGTCGCACATTCTCTAGCAGTAGCGTTGGGTAACATGAACAATTCAACCCAACGTGTGCTGTAATCTTCAACGATGAAAATCCATTTCTTTCCAGATTCAGTTTCTGGCAGCGGACCAAAAAGATCGATTGCTAACGTTTCAAACCTTTGATTCTGTATCGGCGTCTGCAAAAGACCTGAGGGTTTTTGATTTGAAGCCCGATACCGACAGCATTCTGGGCAATGTTTCACTTACGCCGTGATGTAGGAACGCATACCAGTCCAATTATATCTCTTAGAAATGCGATCAAAAGTTCCTTCGATTGCATAATGGCAAGCGGTTGGAACATCGTGATGTTGTCTCATAATTTCCTCCCTCTCATGTGAAGGTATCACGAGCTGTGCTTCCTCGACGTTGGTTTCCGGTGCATACCTATAAAGTATTCCCTGGTTCATGATGTAACCACGCTCAATCCAATTCTTGTAATCGACCCCATGATTAACATCCTCAAAACATTGAATAATTTTCTTATGTTCAATGTCTTTCAACTGCTCTTGCCTCATATCTTTAGGACTTCGTGACGTCAAGACGAAAGAAATTGCGGATATGGACACAGCTTGCTCCGACTTAACCGTAGGTCGTGAGAGCATATCAGCTACCACATTGCTCTTCCCCTGTATATACTCGATCTTTAAATTAAAGGACTGAATCTGCAACGCCCATCTTGCTAACCGCCCTGACGGTGATTTGATACTCATTAACCATCTGAGGGGTTGATGGTCAGAGGCTACTATCACCTCCGAGCCTTCTATGTAACCTCTGAACTTGTTCAGGGCCCAAACTACCGCAAGAGTTTCCCTCTCAGTGGTGGAGTATTTTTGTTCCGCTGAAGTGGGAAGACGGCTGGAATATTCGATCGGATGTTCATCAGCTTGCTCTCCTTGCAAGAGTGCAGCACCTAAGGCTTAATTACTTGCATCCGTTCGCAAAATGTATGGTTTAGCCGAATCATACTGCTTTAGAATAGGAGGACTAATTAATCGACTTTTCAACTCTCGAAAAGCACTCATTTCATTCGAGCCCCAGGACCAAGGGACGTTTTTCTTCGTCAAGTTACTCAGTGGCTTGCTATTTGTGAGAAACCAGGTATAAACCTTCGGTACCAAGAACACGTTTGTAAGAAAGATTGTACTTGTTTTACATTCCCTGGGGGAATGAGTTGTATAGCAATTGTCTTTTCATGATCCACTTCTAATCCAGAGTGAGTGATCCAATGTCCTAAATATTTAACTTTCGGACAAACAAAGTGTTATGTATGTGGTTATATTATTGTCAGACAGATGGCGCACATGTCATTGTATCGTATTACGGCTATTGAACATTTAGTGAGTTCGCACTGCGAAGTTGTTACGATAGCATCTTTGTAATCGTGTGTCCGTTATCATCATGTATTTGCGTATGTCTGTAACCGAATTATTATAATTAACTGTACCATTAAACAAAATAGAAAACACTGGCGATCGAGGATTAAAAAAAAAAACCGGAACCGTATCTGTTTATGAGATGAATACGCGACCTCAACCAGTTGGCACCGCACCGTTCCAGTTTCATTTTGAACAGTTCGATGAATCCGTTGAAGATTGGAATAGCTACGAGGAGCGACTGGAATCATATTTCGCCGTTCACGATGTACCCGAAGAGAAGAAAGCATCGGCTTTGCTGAGTGTCATCGGGCCACGCACCTACAGGATCCTAAAGAACCTGGCCACTCCGGATCTCCCGTCTACAAAGTCCTACCACGAGATCGTCACCCTGTTACGAGGACATCTGAATCCGACTCCGAACGAGATGACGGAACGCTACAAGTTTTACAAGAGGAATCAACTTCAAGGTGAGTCAATAGCGGATAACACGATCGAATTACAGAAACTTTCGTGGAATTGTAACTTTGGACCGAGTCTATCTGTGATGTTACGCGAAAGGTTCGTTATGGGTTTGAGTTCCGAAAGAAACTTCTGACTGTCGAGAATTTTACTTACGATACTGCGAAATCTACAGCTCTCCGTTTAGAAACTGCGTCGAAGGATGTCCAAGAAATGCATAATCAACTGTCGCAGCTCGGCGTGAAGAAAATCAGCGAAGTGTCTCGAATGGCACCTATGGGAAAACGATACCAGAGCAACGCGAACTCTGAATCGAAACATAAAGTGAAATCAGCGGGACAAAATCGTGCTTGTTATCGTTGTTTAAGCACTTTTCACATGGCTCATCAGTGTAAATTCAAGGACAGCATATGTAGATTTTGTAAAAAGAAAGGACACCTACAGAAAGTGTGTAGATCGAAAACTAATGTGAATCAGCTGAACCCGGAATCTGACGTGTTTCCTGTCAATAATCTACAGGCTAATAGAAACAAGAAGTTGATGCTTGATGTATACCTTGAGGGAAAGAAACTTTCCATGGAGTTGTATACCGGTGCCACAGTATCATGCACGAATGTGCAGGAATTCAAGAAAATATGTCTAAGTGTAAAAATTCTGAAAACGAGCCTGGTTCTAAAGAACTTTGATCAATCGTTGGTGCATCCAGTGGGTCAAGCTACCGTGCAAGTACGTTATGAAAAGCAAACTACTACTCAGAACCTGTACTTGGTGAATCAACCAGTAAATGCAATTTTCGGAAGGGAATGGCTACAAACCCTGAAAATCAACTGGCCTGAGATGAAACATCTCACTCAAGAAGGTTCGAGATCTTCAAAGCTTGAGACCTTGCTTCAAAAATATTCTGAAATTTTCACCCCTTGGTCGGTTGGAGAAATTACAGTGTCACATCGAATTGAAAGCAGGAACCAAGCCGAAATTCATGAAAGCGAGACCAATCCCTTTCTCACTGAAAGAACGTGTCGAGAAAGAGCTGGACAGATCAGTCTCTAGTCTCTGAAGACGTACTTGAACCTGTGAACCATAGTGAGTGGGCGACCCCCATCGTTCCAGTGGTGAAACGTGATGGAAACATTCGCATATGTGGCGATTACAAAGCTACCCTGAATCCGGTTCTAAAGGTTGATCAACATCCGTTGCCGAAAATACATGATATCTTTGCGGAGCTTGCGGGAGGAAAAGCATTTTCCAAGATTGATCTCGCCGAAGCTTACCTACAGATGACAGTGCAACCAAAAGATAGACACCTACTGACTATCAATACACACAGAGGGTTATTCCGATACAAGAGGATGAATTACGGGATAGCGTCAGCACCTGCTATTTGGCAGAGGAGTATCGAACAAGTTCTGGCTGGAATCCCCGGCGTTCATGTGTATTTGGACGATATCAAAATTCAGCATCAGAGCCTCTGATGCTGAACACTTTGAAAGATTGAATGCTGTGTTCGAGCGCCTGAAACAATATGGTTTGAAGGTGAACAAAAAGAAAAGTGAGTTTTTCAGGGAATCAATTTATTATTGCGGATATAAAATCGATAAGAAGGGTCTATGGAAAACCTCAGAAAAAGTGAATGCCGTATTAAATGCACCAGTACCTAAGAATGTGTCCGAACTGAGAAGTTTCCTGGGATTAGTTCAGTATTATAAGAAATTTTGTCCAAATTTGTCGACAATGATTGCACCTTTGAATAATTTGCTACGTAAGGATAGTGAGTATATATGGAATCAAAAATGTCAAAATGCATATGTGCACTTGAAACGAGAGATAGCTTCTGATCGAATTTTAGCTCATTATGACCCTAAATTGCCTCTCGTGTTACAGACCGATGCTTCCTCGGTTGGCATTGGCGCCGTACTCAGTCATTACATGCCGGATGGTTCGGAAAGACCCATAAAGTTTGCATCACGTGCACTTTCAAGGACTGAAATAAATATTCTCAGATTGACAGAGAAGGGTTGAGTATAGTGTGGGGTGTAAAAAAATTCTACCATTATTTGTTTGGGAGACATTTCTTTCTAGTAACGGACCGTCAGCCCTTAGTGTCAATATTCTCTCCACACAAAAGTTTATCTGTACTCTCGGCTACACGAATGTTGCATTACGCTATGTTTTTACAAGCATTTAATTATACGATTCAGTATCGAAACACCAAGGATCATGGGAACGCTGATGCCTTTTCGCGAATACCTGTAGAGTCTCAAGAGGACAGTTATAATGAAGTTGACTGTTTTAATGTAATGCAGATTGAAACTGTACCTCTGACTGCTCAAGAAATTTCCAGGACTACCCAACATGACAAATCTCTTTCTGAACTGTATCATTGCTTGCTAAAAGGGACTGAACTACCCGCACCTTGGAAGGGAAAAGAGATTGAATTTTCGTTGCAACATGGATGTATTTTACGTGGAAATAGGGTCATCATTCCACAAAAATTTAGGCAGAAAGTTCTTGAAGAATTACATTTAGGTCATCCTGGTATAATCAAAATGAAGGCTTTAGCACGAAGTCATTGCTTTTGGCCTGGTATAGACAAAGATATCGAGGTTTTTGTATCAAATTGTGAATCTTGTCAGAAAACAAGAAAAGAACCACCAAAAGTTTTGCGACATCGCTGGGAATGGCCAAATGGTCCTTAGTAACGAATACATATCGATTATGCAGGTCCATATTTTGGAAAAATGCTTCTTGTAGTTTGTGATGCATATTCCAAGTGGACTGAAATCATTATAACACGAAACATAACTGACAGTACGAGTACCACTATATCACAACTTCGAAAATTGTTTGCTCAGTTTGGTTTGCCTCAAACTTTGGTTTCCGATAATGGAACAAATTTCACGAGCATGGAGTTTCAGGAATTTCTCAAGTCAAATGGTATCAAACATGTAGTATCGGCTCCATACCATCCTGCGACGAATGGTCAGGCTGACAGAATGGTTCAGTCATTCAAGTATTCGATAAAATCTACCTTTCTTACGGAATCGGATCTACGTAAGAGATTGCAACAATTCTTACTGATGTATAGAATAACACCGCACTCATTAACTGGCGAAAAGCTGAGTATGTTGTTTTTGAAAAGAGAGATTCTTACCAGATTGGACTTGATGCATCCTGATGTGAGAGGGAGTGTGCAGAGGAAACAAGAATCACACACTCAAGCATTTCATCGTGAATTTTCAGCGGGAGAAAAAAGTTGCTGTTAGGAACTATCGTGGTGTTGAGAAATGGAGGTTTGGAACTGTACTGAACAGAGATGGTCCCTGTCATACAGCGTGCAAATGGGACCTGAAATCTGGAGACGCCATGTCGACAAAATCCGGAAATGCGGAGAAGCTGTGAAGGACGAGAGTGATGAACAAGAGAATATCCGAGATGTGCCTCCTCTTGCCACTGCGGGAGAACAGTCTCGTAGTAATAATGATCAGTTTTGTTTTTCAGGTTCTCACACTGATGTTGACAACCGACCTGGAGCGGAGGATCGGCAACACACGGCTGAGGACGAGACGGCTGGAGATGAGACTGGTGATGTTGTGTCATCGGGTGTCGAGCCATCGCTACCTGCCCACCCTGTGCTTCGTAGGTCCACTCGAAAAAGAAAACCTCCGGACCGACTTGGATTTTGAAGGCGAAATTTGCAATGCTAAGAAAGGGAGATGTTATGTATGTGGTTATATTATTGTCAGACAGATGGCGCACATATCATTGTATCGTATTACGGCTATTGAACATTTAGTGAGTTCGCACCGCGTTGTTGTTACGATAGCATCTTTGTGATCGTGTGTCCGTTATCATCATGTATTTGCGTATGTCTGTAACCGAATTATTGTAATTAACTGTACCATTAAATAAAATAGAAAACACAAAGTTACACTTCTCCCTATTTGCACACAACTTGAACAACAACAATCTTTCAAAAACGTCTTTGAGGTTTTCTAAATGTTCTTCAAAAGTCTCCGATAAAATAATAATATCGTCCAAATACGAAGGAATAACATGTCGAAACATGAAAGAACATGTTGGAACTGGTAGATCATTCTCTGAAAGGTGGCAGGTGCATTTTTCAGCCTAAACGGCATTCTCAGAAACCGATATGTTCCAAAAGGACAAGTAAAGGCCGTTTTGTCTCGATCACTCGGAGTAACATTAATCTGATGATAACCTGATTTTAGATCAATGGTGGTCATGTACGGGGTGTACTTCGCCTCATGTAAAAGATCATCTATGCGCGGTAGCACATAGGTGTCTGTCTTCGTTATCGTATTCAGTTTTCTATAATCAATGCACAATCTGTAAGTACCATTCTGCTTCGGCACTAGAACAACTGGAGAAGCGTAAGGGGACTCACATTCTTCAATGGTCCCTTCAGCTAGGAGTTTATCAAGCTCGATCTTCAGCACGTCCTTTCGGTTAGGATCACATCCGATACGGAGGCACTGCGACAGAAGAATGCGCTCCAGTCTCTATGTGATGCTCTATAAACGGTGTCGCCTCTCCCCTTGGACTAAAAATCGTCTCGTACTTTTCTAACAGACTGTTCAACAATATTTTTTGTTTTTCTGATAGATGTTGTCCTTCATTTTGTCTTAGTTGGCAGTACTTCAAGTCGACATGGTCTACCACATGTTGAACAGTTTTTATCCTAGATTCGTTTACGAAGTGGAATCGTTTACGAGTATTTCCCCGAAGAACAATTCCCTTCGCTTGAGATCCAACACGATACCAGCTTTCTCTAGAAAGTCGATTCCCAAAAGAGTTCTGTTACCGACGATTCCAGGCAGAACTATAAATTTCGTTCTTAGTCGCTTCCATTGGATGTTGACCAATACCGTTGTGGTCAACACATTCACCGTTGATTGCTGTCCGTTTGCAAGACGCATCTCGATCGTTTCTTGACGGAATTTGGCGTTTTGCTCTTTCAAAATCTGATGCAGAGTATCACTTGCGATACAATGCGTAGCACCGCTGTCGGCACAGGCAGTTCCCACTTTGCCATTTACGTGAATTTTTAACAATTCTACGGGTTTTGTTACAGAAGAGCATAGATTCAGTTCCAACGGACCAAACTGAGCGGTTGCCGCTGTGGTTTCAGGATTACAGGTCGGACACTGTGCTCTAATTACCCCCGGATATCCCCATCCATAGCAGCTTACAGGTCGCTGTTCATCCAGGCTGATCATGGGAAGTGTCTGTTCATCTGCACGAATCACTGATTTTGATGACGTCCATGGATATTTCCTCGGTGTTTGCTTTCGACGACCCTCGACATCGTACTGCTGATTGAATTTCTTTGTAAAGGTACTCCTGGCATCTTCATACGTTCATACATTCTTTAGTTTTGACATATGTTTAAATAAAAATAAATTTCTTATTTGGAAGTTTTTGTTTTGGAGAATCTCTTGCGACCGCCCTAGTTCATTGACGCAAACCCCCAGAGAGGTCGCTACCCACAGTTTGCGCTCCACTGCCCTATGCGATAGTGATCAATCATTCGTGGAGACTACCACAGATTTTCTGAAACTGTACTCTATACGGGAAGGGGGGTTGGCATATTAGAGTTTTTCAATATGTCGGGCATGTATCTCTCTCAGATTCGTCGTAACGGTGGCAGTGAAAGAATGGTGTTTGTATTTCTTCCATAGAACTTCCGGCGTAATATTATGTCAGAAACATTGAACAGATAAACGAATAACATTTATAGAATTAACTTGTTGACTGAATTCTGAAATCATTGATCGGATGCACGTGTGTTTGTTTCTTTCTTTTCAGTTGTCAAGAAATGATGAAGAGGCTCGATACTGGAAGAGGCCGCGCTTATAAACCGCTGATTTACAGTTCAATCGACGACGAGCTGCGGCTCAGGGCGAGAGATGAGCTCGGCGAAACCGACGACAAGGTAAAAGAAGCTGAAACAAAACTTAAGGACCTTTTGAGAGGTAGGGATAGCAATGGTCATCTCAAAAGTTTAAGATGAAAATGCAGATAACATCAAAAACAAAAATGAAAAATAATATTTATTGGTATACAGGGTGTTCTGTTAACGGACCGACAAACTCAGAATTATGGAAGGACTATTATTAATAACTTCAGAATAATTCTTGTTATTTTCTACAAGAATATTCCCCAGTAATTTATGAAAGCAGTCCTTCCAGAGAATATTCTCAAGGACTATATTATAAATAACGGGAGAACATTCTCATCAAGAACTTATAAGAATATTCTCAAATTATTTATAATAGTAGTACTACCAGATAATATTCTCGAATATTCTTGATGAATATTCTCGAGAATTGTAATCTAGTTAAACCGTATTCTTTTTCAGGGATCCGGGAAATGAGTTCAGATACCCGGGAATTTTTCGGTTGCATTTTATTTGCGGAATAACGGGAGAGAAACCCTCTAGCTATATAAATAGCCTGTCAATGCTGAAATAAGGGGAAGAGTGAGATTCACGAGATACATCTCGTCAATTCCGCAAAACGGGTTAAATATAAAAAATTTCTAACACATGTATGATACTGGGGAGTCTTTACATAACGAACCACTTTGAACCGTCTTTTACACGAACTTTTACAAAATTTCTATCCAAACTTTCAATTTTCCTTTAATTTAGAAAAAAAAATCAAAGATTTTTAGAGAGAGAGATATGGGGCTTTCTCTCAGCTCGAGATATCAAGGAAATAGTTATTTTCCGGATATTATGATGAGGTGAACTCGGAAAGAAAAGTCATCACGTCTCCGCCGGGACTCGAACCCAGGCCCTCTAAAGGGCCCTACACACGCTCAGTTATACCTGCGCAGTTATGCCTGTACAGGCCAACTGTGCAGGCATAACTGAACGGTTCGATGCATCCACACCATTCAGTTATACCTGTGCAGGCGAAGCTTCTGGAACCGGTTCTAGGCAATCTGTGGGGATATTTTCATTCTTCGATCTCTGTCTAGCGGTCTTTTGATCAGTTCGGATTTTTTCATAGTCTATAAAGTTCGAAATTTTCTAGTATGATTTCCACAGATGATGCTTTAGGTGTAGTTGGATTGGTTATGGTACTGAAAGTTATTAACTCAAGAAAAAAAGAAAAAAAACGGGTAAAAGATTGGTTAAAAAAAAGGCAACAATATTCGCACGTTCAATTATTACAGGAATTGAGATTTGCACCAAAAGATTGGCATAATTTTCTCAGAATGGATCAAGATACCTACTCAAAGCTTTTTTTTTTTCAATTGCTTTCGGAAATTGCTTCGCAAACTATTTATTTTTTTAACAACACTGTCTCTGTTCGCTAGAGGATCTATTTCTCTCATTTTCCACACCAATCTCTCATAACTATCATCTTTCTTAATTTTGTTATGGTAATCTTTAGTTTTCACCTGCCACAAGCATTTCTCATTCCTATACATTTCAATGAATTCTTCCAAACATTCGCGCTGCCCGTTTCAAAGATCACTCGTCATTATAAACCTCGAGTCGTGAAAACTAAACTGAACTCTGAACTAAACTCTGGTGGAGTGTCGAAATCGGTGTTTCCCAAAGTAGGACTATCCAGGCTATGAATGGACAGAAGGGGGTGATGGGGGGACGAGAGGAAAACCTCAGTTTTCGAAACGATTTTATCAAGGAAGCCTTTGTAAATATGGGCCTTGGGCAAAAAAAAAAAAAAAAAAAACTAATATTGCACACAGAAAAATTCGGACTTGTTTCATCAGAGCTGAAGTGTTTTTTTTTTCTTTCTTTGAATGTGCGCTGTACATTCCAGATGTATTGTAACTGTAAATTGATCGGTAAAGCCTACTGTCACAGATCTCCACACCATCTGAGGATAAACCATCTGGGGGTCCTGCATCCCCGGGGGCTGGTCTTACTAATGAATATTGTCATTATTCGAGCCATTTCCCCCCCCAACCCCCACAAAGATGGGATTGGCATCAGGATTCTGGTTTCAGAACCCGAGACGATTCCAATCATTCTTTTTTCCCACGTTAAAAAATTCACTATAGTTTCGGCTTGACAAATCGCAGTTATACCTGATGGCCCATACACACGCTCAGTTATACCTGCACAGTTGGCCTGTACAGGCATAACTACGCAGGTATAACTGAGCGTGTGTAGGGCCCTTAACTGTACAGTTTTGCCTGCGCAGGTATAACTGAGCGTGTGTATGGGCCATCAGGTATAACTGCGCAGTTATTTTTCCCCGCTTTCTTATTCGCCCTTCTTTCTTCCCTCTTCTTTTTTCACTGATAATGTAATAGAGCAATAATAACTGAATAACTTGTTTTGGAAAGGGATTCCATTTAATTAGAAGAAATTTTTCTAATGGCGTAATTTTCACGATATTTTCTTACAATTTCATATCGAATAAAAAAATTGAAATAAAATTTTAGAAATATTTTGACTATTGTTAAAATTCGCAATTTTGTTGAAATCACTCTTTTCAATAAATTTGCCCGAAATTATGCACCGAAATACACAAACTCTATATTCAAATAATGTGCTATAACTATTAATTGTTTATTGATTATTTAGAGAAGAGGTTTTTAACCAGGGTTCCTGGAGATTTTAGGGGCCCCGTGACATCAGATTATTTTAGTATTCTTTCACATGTACTTCCTTCAGAAATCAAGATTCCTGGAAATCAAGCAGGTGTTTATACGAGTCAGTTAATGTTTGCAATTGTTTGGAATTTCAAACGCAGAAAGGTCTGAACACACATATCCGCACCGTGCCAGGACCGTAGCTCGGGCGTCAGTTGGCAGTGGCTCGGCTCGTTCCTCTTCAGACCACACCTTTCCGTGTGTTGCCCGTATCGCTGCCGTATGCTGACTACGAAGCTGTGTCGATTGCTTCAAGTCTTTAACGCAGCCGGTTCGGTGTGATCAAAATGTTCAGTAAATTAATTAACAAGAGTGATTTGAATATAATAACCCTAGCGTAAATTAACAATAATTAATTGTTCTAAACATTTCTGTAAATAATCTATACATGTATATAAATTTTTTATCTGTCTGTATATGTGTGTGTGCAT
Source organism: Pholcus phalangioides (assembly GCF_987345545.1). Lineage (NCBI taxonomy): Eukaryota > Metazoa > Arthropoda > Arachnida > Araneae > Pholcidae > Pholcus > Pholcus phalangioides. Next base: position 50,155,891 of record NW_028301602.1, on the reverse strand, counting down.
GTGTTTTTTATAGAAATTTTAATTTTGTTTTTATTTTGGATTGATCTCCGATAGATTTTTTGTATGTGACAAAGCCGCAAAAAAGGATAGAATATTTAAATGCAGCTGAAAATAAAAAGACGGCCGTTTGCTTAGTTTGACTATATGCATTCTTGTTTATAGTTTGGAGAGAGGAGATTATTTACGGAGTGATAAAAGGGGAGAGAGAGAAAAAAAAGTCTTATAGAAATTAAAACAATCTGTGGGGGAGAGGGGTACTCTCTCTTCCTCACCTACACACTCGTTTTTTTTATTCAGAGTCAACGGCCATCATAAATATAATCATCTGTAGGGGCAGGTGGTGTCAAATTCCGATAACACCTCGGAGAAGTGTATCTCAGCTCAGTAGGAGCATATTGTACGAAAGAGCGAGCATATCTTTTACTCTGTGTGTGTGTTCGCGTAATCTTCTGAACTGAAAATTGGCTCCACTGCAGATGGCAAATGGATATTAAAATCAATAACAATTGGGGTGTTTAGTTTGCCGGGGCTTGATTCAATGATAAAGCCTCACCAGTATTCGATAGTAATTTAAAGCACTCATTGCCGAAGTCCCAGTCGCTGAAACACCTTTGTCAGATATTTAGCACAAAGGTGCTCGACTTTTTGGAAGGTGTGGGCCACTTCATTGTTTTGAAATATTTCGCGGGCTTCTTCAGTTATCCAGAAACGAGTCTCGATCCTCCAAAATTATCTAAAAAGTGGCACGTGCCGCTTAAGTGATCTGCAAGCACGCCGCGGGCCACTCTAGAGATCTGGAAATGTGCCACTAACCACTCAAATAGGATAATCAGCAAATGTATCACGATCCACTTAAGTGAACTGGAGGTGTGCCGTTCGTCGCTCAATTGATTTTTAAATGTGCTTGAGACCACTCGAGAGCCTTGTTTTGTTTTTTGTTGTCACGGGCCACATCAAATGCTTCCGAGGGCCGCATTTGGAGCACAGGACATGGGTTAAGCATTTATGGATTAACATGTTGCATCTGATGTGAGTACCAAATTTAAAATATCTCCTATATTTTCACATAACAAAAAAAAACCCAAAATTTTTCGAACCGCTTTCTATTTATATAATCTATGTTAAAACCAAAACAATGATTCATTTGTAGAGCATCGGAAATTAAACCCAGTTAGTTTTCCAAGTTTACATTATTATTTTAACAAAAATCTCCCCGGCAAAATTTCGTTATATGCAATGAAACATAATTTTAAACTTTGTTTTCCCATCAAAGTTGTGAAAATGTTTATCCATATGTTTTCTATATATTACGCTAGTACCACAGAGGCGGGGCCAGGTGCGTCTAAACAATTTCGGGGCACGAAAAATGTTTAGGACCCCCTCTCTTTAACAAGATTTCATATATTTTTTGGGAAGAGGGAATCGGCATACTGAATATACACGAACGCTAAGAAATACCCCCATACAAAAAAAATAATAACTACACAAATGTGAATTAACACAAAAATTAATGGAGGTAATTTTTTAAACTAATGTGAGAAACCATTTCCGAAATTAAGGAAAACTTTAGAATCGATGGATTAAAAATAATAGAAAGAAATTATTTCAGTACCAATGAAAACTCAGAATTAATAAAATAAATAATTTCGGAATAGATTAAAATTTAGAATTAACGGAAGAAATAATTCCAGAACTATTGAAAATTCAGAATTAATAAAAGTAATAATGCGGAAATTGATTAAAATCAAGAAATAAATGGAATTAATAATTCAGCAATTGATGAAAATTGAGAAGCGACATAAAATAAATGAGCGCTCTCTCCTCTTTTATAAAAAAAATCTGCGCTCTCTCTCTCTCTCTCCCGAGACCGCACCGTCACCGTAAAAATATAAAATAAACTAGTTGGTGACGGTGCTCGGCTACGGTGCGGATATGTGTGAACGGCTGCATTGCTTAGCAAAGAATTATTCTTTGACCGTGTGATGACCTACACTCGGCCGACGCACGTGTCGGGCACGGTGCGGATATGTGTGTCCAGACCTGAATTCCCACTCCTTTCTTGACCGAAAACCAGCAAGCATCAACAGGACAAAAATCACTGCAATTTATTATTTTCTTTTACATGAATGAATCTTTAATGGATCTTTCTTTTCTTAATAAATCTCATTGAATTTGTTTTTAGAATACATCTCGTCAGATTGCAAAGAATTTCAATTTTCAGCTCAAACATTGAAAGAAAAAAAATCAGATGAAATTACGCTAGTTAAACGTAAGAAAACAATCGAAAAATTCTTTGAGAGAGATACGATTGATAATATAATTATATCATTGAATAATACTATTAATATACATACTATGCTTAACAATAAGTCAATTTCTAATTGAGTTTAATTAATTGTAAGAGGTCGAATGAAAATGCAGTTTTCTTTCAAGGAAAAACACTACGTAAGTTACCATAAAAATTTTCAAGTCAAAAAAATTATTTTTTTTCAAATCAACGCTATTGCGAGAAGAAAATGCTATCATACGATGCTGAAGGCGCATGTATCCCCTATCTGTATATTCAGAGGAGAAACGACGCCCTCGTTATGACAACTTCACGTTATAGCGACAAAGACTGGTAGGGTAAGTCCCAAATGTTTTATGTTTTACTTATATAACGACCGTCCCAATCAGGCCCGACCACACCCCCAAGTCTCCCCCTCGCTACGACCTTGCTCCAAAATATAACGCCCATTCTCGACGGGACGAACGAAGGGGTCGCTATATCGGGCGTCGATTTTAGTACCAAAATTTCTCTTTTATTGCCTATATTGTCATAATCACTGTAGATATGGATAGCATTCTTGATAAGCATGAGTAGGCAGTAGTGCCTTTTACTTAAGTCGTGAAAATCGGTCATTATGAGAGGTTTTAGTAACATCAAAATTTTGAAGGAGTAAAAAATACATTATTGTACTTATGGTGTAGATTCAACAAACATCTTCCGTTACAGCCGTCTTCCTCAAAGTGTGCGTCGCGGCTCTTGGGCGTCACCCCCCCCCCCCGTCCCTCCCCACCCACATCCTGCCGCAGGGCACAGAGGCTATTCTCTTTGCTGAGCCGCCACTATAGTGAATTTTTTAACGTGGAAAAAAAGAATGATTGGAATCGTCTCGGGTTCTGAAACCAGAATCCTGATGCCAATCCCATCTTTGTGGGGGTTGGGGGGGGGAAATGGCTCGAATAATGACAATATTCATTAGTAAGACCAGCCCCCGGGGATGCAGGACCCCAGATGGTGTGGAGATCTGCGACAGTAGGCTTTACCGATCAATTTACAGTTACAATACATCTGGAATGTACAGCGCACATTCAAAGAAAGAAAAAAAAAAACACTTCAGCTCTGATGAAACAAGTCCGAATTTTTCTGTGTGCAATATTAGTTTTTTTTTTCTTTTTTTTTTGCCCAAGGCCCATATTTACAAAGGCTTCCTTGATAAAATCGTTTCGAAAACTGATGTTTTCCTCTCGTCCCCCCATCACCCCCTTCTGTCCATTCATAGCCTGGATAGTCCTACTTTGGGAAACACCGATTTCGACACTCCACCAGAGTTTAGTTCAGAGTTCAGTTTAGTTTTCACGACTCGAGGTTTACAATGACGAGTGATCTTTGAAACGGGCAGCGCGAATGTTTGGAAGAATTCATTGAAATGTATAGGAATGAGAAATGCTTGTGGCAGGTGAAAACTAAAGATTACCATAACAAAATTCAGAAAGATTATCTTGATCCATTCTGAGAACATTATGCCAATCTTTTGGTGCAAATCTCAATTCCTGTAATAATTGAACGTGCGAATATTGTTGCCTTTTTTTTAACCAATCTTTTACCCGTTTTTTTTCTTTTTTTCTTGAGTTAATAACTTTCAGTACCATAACCAATCGAACTACACCCAAGGCATCATCTGTGGAAATCATACTAGAAAATTTCGAACTTTATAGACTATGAAAAAATCCGAACTGATCAAAAGACCGCGAAGACAGAGATCGAAGAACGAAAATATCCCCACAGATTGCCTAGAACCGGTTCCAGAAGCTTCGCCTGCACAGGTATAACTGAACGTGTGTAGGCCCCTTTACATATAGGGCAAGCATGCTACCAACTACACCACTAGACATGACCCTGCTTTCCCTATTTCACGCACTGTGGCGTGAGACGCTGAAGTAGAGGCATTAGTAGCCACTCTTAACTTCAGGAAATGGCCCCCGGGTGGGACGGTTTTTGGAGAGAGATATCTGTAGGGTCATGTCTCCAGTGATGTAGATCGTAGCATGCAAGAGGGCCTTGGTTCGAGTCCCGGTGGAGACGTGATGACTTTTCTTTCCGAGTTCACCTCATCATAATATCCGGAATATAACTGTTTCCTTGAAATCAAAGATTGTTCCTCTTACGTGAATTTTCTATACAACGTTTTTTTTGGATAAAACGAAGCGATTCCATTATGCCGGGCGATTCACTATAAGCGTCCAAAAAAAAAAATAAATGAATTTATTGAATTAAAGATTAAATGACAGGGCCGTAAATAGGCTGGGGCAACCGGGGCACTGCCCCTGGACCCCGAGCCCCGGGGCCCCGAGAAAGCACACTACAGCACTACGTAAATGGAAACAATAATACTGAATAACTATTTTCATTGGCCTTGGCCAAAGTATCGGCCTATAAAATGGAACTGAAATAATTAAAATACTTATGTTCACTCTATCTATTCAACTAAGCTCTAGCTTCTTGACAATTCTGTTAATTTGAAAATATAGCCTATTAAAAATAAACGTTTTACACTTTATGGAACACACAGGGCCGCAACTAGATGCTTGGTCAGTGGGGACAAGAACACATTTTGGTGCTCCTTTAAAATGTTAAAGGAGAGATTAAAGTGTCGAGTTTGAGCCACCTTTGGTCCACCACCTGGGGCACCAGACCCCAACTGCTCATATCCCGCCCCCCCCCGAAGTTGTGGCCCCAGAAACACAATTCAACTCTTCAGCCGTAGATTTATTACAGTTAACTAGAGATGCTCAAAATAAAATTTATCAAAAATGTATATTATTTTCAGTGTTGCTTACCGTTTCTTTGGGTTAGAAAAAACATTGTCGAAGATTCATTTACGTGGAAAAAAAATTAATCCTTTATGTACGCACTCCACGCACGACTAACTTGCTAAAAGATTTCGAACAATCCAATTACTGTATTTTGCCAGATGTGAACGATAAATATTTTTTGGTACAAAAGTTTTGCGGGGAGATATGTTCTCAAAGACAGTACACCGCCTTAAAAAAGTCTGATGAAGCCTTTTTTTCAGAAGCAAGGAAAAGAAACCCCTTGATTTTTTCGGACTGGGGGGAAGGTATTGTTATACAAAAGCTTGCAGCAAAGCTGTCGCTTTATCATGGTCCCCCTACGAGGGTGAGGTTGACGAGGCTCTAGCCCTGGGGTCTGGACCATTCTCATCATTTTTTTGTGTTTCCACTCTATGGATTCCCTATAGAGGGGCTCCCCTTATTCCAGGATTGGGGGGAGGTGTCATGTGCTATATCGGCACCAACAGGCATTTCACTGTGGACATCTGTGTTCATGGAAATTTTGATTTCATTCAGACATTATGGCCTTCTACTCATTGAAAAAGCAGGGGTCACATTATAGCCCTGAGGTCACATATACCCAATGCTGTTGTAGGGAAAATACTGCGATTGTAGCTTTCGTTGAACGATAATCACAATGTGTTTTCTTCCTTCCTCGGAGAAGGACTCTACATGTATAGCGTTTAAAAAAAAATGCAGTAAAAAAAAAAAAAAATAGAAATACTTAGTTCAAGATATCCGGCTGATACGCATACAAATTGATACGACTGATGTCAAAATGTCCTCTGTTTTCTCCTGGGACATATCTGAAAGAAAAAAAAAATAAAACGGTCATCTCACGGGCCCCAGGGCTGGGGCCTTGTCAGCCTCCCTCCCCCCCCCCCCGCATGCGGAGCCATGACTGACAGAATCATTAACTGCAATCTACAACACACTCAGAGGGTTGTTAGGGGACATCAAGAGGAACAAAAATTGCAAGGAACATGGTGTCGCACACTACGTTGAGATTATGAAAACCACGGAAAACGCATGCAGGTTTCAACGTCACGCTGGAACGACAAAAAGTACAATGATAACTAAAAAAAGATTTATTTGATTAATTATTACAAGAATTGTTGGAAGTGACGTCATTGCACAGTCAACAACGACGTAAAAACGATTCCCGGACGCGCTCGAAGATCCCAGGTATGCTTTTGATGTCTGCCACAGCGACGACAATCCACACTATGAGATCCTCCGGTGTGTCCACAGGCGTCGCATAAACGAGTGATTTAAGATGACCCCACAGGAAAAAGTCACACGGATTAAGATCCGGCGAACGTGGAGGCCAAGCAACAGGTCCTGCGCGTTCAATACACTTCCTTGGGTATGTAACATCGAGGTGATTACACAACTCGCGGGCAAAATGTGCAGGAGCATCATGCATGAACCACCTGCATCGTTGCACTGCGATCGGCATACTTTGCAGCAATTACGGGAGGACGTGTTGTTGCAGAAAAACAAGGTACGTTGCTCCATTCAGGCGTTCGGGCAGCAAGTACGGCCCCAAGAAATAATCACCGAGAATTCCTGTCCACACGTTGACACTAAACCTGTGTTGAGATTTCCACGGTACATTGGCATGGGGATTATCCATCACCCACATGTGTGCATTATGTGTGTTGACAATGTCTTCTCAAGTAAAGCTGGCCTCATCAGTAAATAAAGCAGTGCCAAGAAATTGAGGATTGATTAGAATGTGTGATGACGTCAAGCATCCAGCGCACGAACTGTTCACGACTGGGATAGTCGTCTTCGGTTAGGAGTTGTATTTTCTGGATGTGGAAGGGTACATCGTTTCACTATACAAAAACTATGCAAAACATTCCAGACCACTGTGTGCTGGTGCCGCCATCAACTGCAACCGCTCGCGTCCACCTCGACGGAGAATCGACAAACCGTTGCAGCACGGTTTCTTCCATTTGAGGACTGCGTACATTGCGTGGTCTCCGTGCATTACGCCATGCTGGATGGACGGTCCCCGTCTCCAGTAGTAGTCGATCGAACGTGGTGAAGGTAATATGGTGCGGATAACGCATCATCGGATATTGCTGTTGGTACATCCATTGTGCCAAGCACCCATTGCCATCTGCTCGACCGTAAATCAGATTCATACCAGCGTATTCCTCGTTCGTGTAGTCAACCATCACAATAGGGAGACATTAATTTTCATGCTTGAGTAGATACAAATAAAAAGTTTAAATCAATGATATTTCACGAATATCCAACTCAAAAGTAGGTCCGGCAAATTACTTCATATTTAGTCTCCTGGGCTTCGTATAAGCGAACTGAATATTTCAAAAATCGAGAGTTCAATACAATTTTTTAAATTATTGATGGGGCGGAAAACTCCACCGGATTTCCGTATTTCTACAGTAAAATCGGCAATTTTAAGACTGAAGTCTATGGGAATCATCCTTTGTCTGACCCTCAAACTGTTGCTGATGATGATTATTATGACGTCATTCAAAAAAGCCTCATGTGGCAAATCATTATAAAGGCATAAACTATTATACGTACATATACACATACTAACAGGATTAAAGAAGTGACAAACCGTTGTAAAGGCATATACACGTCTGAAACGCATTGCTAGGGAGCCACAGTAACCAAAGTAAACGTTCGGAAAGGGATTGTTGAGGCCCAAAAACCATTGTTGCCGACAGTTTTTTGTCTATTTCGGGAATTTGCCCAGCTCTGACGAAATTTTAAAGTAGCCTATCGTTCAAGTTAGGTCCCATCTGGTATATACATGCAAAATTTGGTGACGATCGATCTAAAATTGTAGATTTGTACGAAAAACACACACACACAGACAGAAAATAAAGTTTATATATATAGATTTATTACTAGCTATAATACCCGGCGCTGCCCGGGTTTTCTTCAATGAGGCTGTTTGGATCACGTGATATCTCTCTCTTTCTTTGAGGGACATGCAAACCGTGTCTAGGTTAACCAATATGGCGACTTCCTGCGCGACTTCATGAAATAAACAAATCCAGATTTAAAGAAACATAGAAACGAATATATATTTTTTCCTTTTTTTAAGGGGCGCTAGGTATTTCGATCCTTCCCCTGAACTTTAAGTTATCCATCTGCCTGTTTCAGCCAAAGCCGCTTGAAAGGTACTTAAAGAAACTCTTAATGCAGCTTTGGTTTCAGCTTTCAAAAATGCTTAAAACCATCCACCGGGCATGAGTTTTTCGTCGAATCGTTCTCAAAATGGCACGTCAAAAACACAAAATAGTTCCAAAATGGGCAGGCTTCTCTAGTAAAACATGATGCCTACCCCCCTTGCGAACAACGGTATATAATACCCCGGACAGTGTGGTGATAATAAAGATTGACATTTCGGTACCGCCCAGTCAGTAACACTTTTTTCCTCTTCGGTACGAAACAAAGCTGCATTAAGCGGCTTTGGTACGAAACGTTTTCTTTCCCCTACGGTATTTGCAATACGGCACATTCAAAGGCGGTAAAAACGGAAGTCTCCTCATTGACTCCAAAAACTGGTTGAAAAGAACTTCGAATTCTCTCAGAATTCTGTTCATTTATTGACTTTTCATTTCTTTCAGATAAAAATTTCATAATAAAAATTCTTGGAGTTTCGGACACACTCCAGTTTATATATATATATATATATATATATATATATTTTTTTTTTTGCAGTAAAAACGAACCCTCGCTTTGAGGGAAGAAAAGTCTGCCCCCCCCTGCAAGAAATAATCTTGCTCACGCTACCGCTCGTACATCTGCAACATGTAACATGTTCTGTAAAAAACCGTCGGGTAAAATAAACATTTTCCATTCTTAAATTTTGATAATAGTGAGGGGAAATAAAAATGCCGTTTCTCTCATAAACAACGCGGTCACTCAATTATTACGTAAACTGTGAGCTCTGCAATCCCTTCCCAGGGCAAGCGTGGGTCCAGAAGGGGAGACAAATAATATTGGGAAAATTTGTCTGTCCCGTAAAATACGGGATTATCCGATGCACCTACACAAAAAAGCCGGATACGTACTGGACCCGATATCTATTCACAGTTGCAGATTTATTTATTCATTTACATCCACAAAAGGCTAGTTGCATTTACATTGCGGGGAAAAAGCAAGAAAAAACGAAAAGAACATGATAAAATCAAAAGAAAAGGACCAAATAATGGCAAACTGTACATACATGGGGGAGCATTAAATTAAAATGGATATTTGATCAAGAAACTCGAAATGTCAAAGCTTGATAGTTGTTTGCAAAATAACGCGTACATCGGTGTAAAAGATGCCTCAATTTATAATACTCACAATGATTATGTATGAATCCAAGTTCATATTGGGAAATATGATAATCTTTCAATTAATTATTTGATTAACTGAACATAACTCTGGTCCATGATGATGATTCCGAATAGCAACGTTGGTTTTGTTTGCGCATGTTGATAGGCGTGAAAAAAGCCAACACTACAAGACTGATAAAGGTTTTATAGATGTTTTTATCGTCTTCACACTTACGTTAACTTGATTAAATTTTTATTGTAAAATATGTCTGAACCACTGAACAGGTGTTCACTTTTACTGTATAAAACGGTTAGAAATTAATTTATAATGTGTATAGGGCATTTTAACATTAAAATTTAGTATAGAAACCAATTGCGACCGAATTCAAACGTCGAATAAATGTGAAAGTTGTATAAATGAGATTCCACTGTTTTTATCGTACCTCCCATAAATCGACACTTCCCGTCAGGGCCGCAACTAGGGGGGAGCAGGTGGGTCTGCTGCCCCGGGCGCTGGACCAGAAGGGGCGTAAATTTCACACTTTTACCTCTCTTTCAACATTAAAAGGGGGAGCAAAAATGATTGCTTGTCCCTACTGCGGCTCTGCGTCCCGTTAGCGGACAAAATTTTTGGTCCCATGGGTGACCATTATCGAGATGCTGTACTGTATCTGCATCGGCTTCATCCGCTGCTGAAGACATCCGACTCCATTCCATTCGAAGCTGAAGATATTTGCCTCGACTTTATTAGCCGCTGAAGATGCCTGTCTTCACTCAGGCGGGGATCGAGGAGGCGAAGGGAACAACCACCCCCTACCAAGAGCCAAATAAAACGTGAATATTTGTCTGTCCCATAACATATCAATATGGGACGGTGAAACAATTTCGCCCCTCCCGTCACATCGTCCTGGGTCCGCATCTGTCTTGAGTATTATATTTTATGGCCTTCCTGAGTAGCATGGCAAAATCAAACTATGGTTCACCTTTTTTCCTCGGTTCAATCGGTCATTTCGACTGCCCGTAAAAGGAGAAAGAGGTAGTTTTTTCCATTTGTTCCATCTATCTATTTTGGCTTATAAGTGTCACTGAATACGAGAAACAATTATTTCCTATCTTCCCGTTCTTTGATGGTGTCATTTGATCATTTTTCACGCATTCATTCTTTTACACCAGCGTTTTTTAACCTTTTTTTGCCTGTGGCTCCCCTGTCTTACCCAGTGTCTTCGATCCTCATCTAGAAGCAAGGTTCTTTATACGTATTGAATTGATTTTTTCAGTGAATTTTTACTGAACGAAAATTTTGCAAATAAAATTGGCTTCCAGACCACTGGCCTAGAATTTATTGAGCTCCCTGCTAATCCGACTTCTATTCAGGACTGTCTGAACATCATGGGCCCCCTAGGCAAAGTGATGCTATGGTAGTCCTATACTTAGCCGGAAATAAACAGCCTACATATTTCCTACTTATTTACAAAATTTATTGTACTATACAAAATATTATAAGGGATTCACTTATGGACATGAGACTCCCGAGCATGACCCTTCACAAGTGGGGGGAACCTACTGCAAAATGTAGGTGGTGAGGGCCGGACGGGTCTATGCCCTAAGACAGCCCTGGTTTTGTGGATATGTAAGTGTATATAGTTACTAAATATAAAAGCTTTATTTCTTTACACCTTAATTTTTCTTCTCAGCTCTCTGCAGCCCTCCAAACCACCTGTCATGGCCCCCTTCTAAATTTTCTTCCGTGGCCCCCCTGAAGTATCCCAGTGCCACCAGGCGCCCCCCCCCCCCCAGTGAGAACCATTGCTTTACACGACGATTGGCCAAAACTGGCCAGTTTATTGAAAGAATTTCAATTGTTTTGTTCCATTAACAGAATAAGGGCAAAGTGTGCGCGGGAAAATATCCAAAGAAGCCGTTTATAAGATTAGGGGTTAAAAGCGGACGAGACATATGCGGACATGTCGGAAATCGGGACATATGCGGACATTTTATGTTTACCAATAATCAAACGTTACTGGCGAGTAATTCTGGCGATTTTTAAGGTACGTTCTCTGGTCGCGATCGGGTCAAAATCGGACATTTTATGTTAACCGATAATTTAACACTTATTGGTGAATGATTCTGGCGATTTTTCGAGCTACATTTTCTAAATGTGTTGAATGGAGGGGGGGGAAGAATAAGTTCCTGGAAAGTTTGAAGAAGAATCAATGTATGTCGGCTGCCGACCCCATGGGAGATTGTACTATGAAGAAGAATGAATTGACTGAGAGCTGGGAGGATTAGAGTCAGTTGTCGCCTTGTTTTCTTCTGAGAAACGTCGTTTTCTAACATTGCCGTCCGTACCTCCAAATAAGACTCTTATCCAGCCCATGGATAAAAATGTAATTTTAAAACTTTGAGAAATTTCAAATCAAAGGACTTTTAAGAAGGTGTTTTGCAATAATCTCTGCCTCAGAATTAACAATCGCTGACTTCTGCAAACATAATTTAATACACTAATACACTACATTCCTCATAATTTTTATTCATGAAGCTTGGCAAAAAGTGACTTACACAGGGACGCCGTTATCAGACACGGGGCCATCTCAAAAATTTCGAGGCATCAAAAATGTTTAGGACACCCTTAGCCCCGATTTTATATATTTTGTGGGGGGTGGGGGGGAGGGATATCATCAGCTATTATTTCAGAATATGCAGGAATGCTGAGAAATATCCTAACAAAAAATTTTAAATACGCAATAAAATGTAAATAAAAAAATTAATGATAATTCAGTACTTAAAGGTAATTTCAAAGTAATGAGAGGAAACAATATTCCAGAAACTGATGAAAATTTCAGAATTAAAAATAACTAAAAATGGATCCAACACCAATGAAAATTCAGAATTAATTAGAAAAATAGAGAAATTTAGAAAATTAGAAAATGAACGGAAGAAAAATTTCTAGAATTGATGAAAATTCGGAATTAATGCGAGAAATAATTTAAGAATTGCAGGGTAATTTTGAGTGCTGATTCTGTGTGTGAATCTGACATTTTTTTTCAAACGCTCTAATTTTTAACATAAAGTGAAAACTAAATTTCAGTAGTACTACATAAGCAGCAAACAAATCGCATTTAAATCTGCGAGCAGAGTTTACATCACTAGAAAGCTTGAATCAATGGAATAAATCAATTTAATTATGAAAAGTAAGCAATTTAATCATGAAAATCAATACATAAATCGGAATATAAGTCAATACTGATGATACTTAGGGCCGGACTTGGGTAAGTGTGAAGGTTGGCCGCAACCGGGGCGTTAAATGTTAGGGGCCGCAAAAACATGATGAAAGAAAATACTTTGATTGCATTTTAATTTAAAAACTTCGTTTTCAACAAAGCGAATGCATTTAAACCTCGCTACAACGATACTCAATATAACGATAAATTACTCTATAACGATATTTTTTCAAGTCTTGTTTGAAAATGCCTATACTCTAATGTTAAACTGTTACCTCTCGACATAACGATATATAATCCCTACATAATCTACAACGACATTTTTTCTTGGTCTGCAGAGTCGTTGTATCGAGGTTTCGCTGTAGCTTAAAATTTTGTCTAAAACCTTTAGACATCGAACCCTATTCCTCTTGCCTAGGGTTTTCACAGAACCCCTTCCTCCAAGTCAAGTAAAGGATGGAGGTGGATCTAGTGCTCCGGACGATGGGTTGCTAAATTGTTCTTTTAAAATTTAAAAAATTACACAAGGCATACATAATGCATACTTGCCCGGCTGAAAGAGTATGAAGTTGAGGTCCTGGATAGGTAATCGATTCAATGGCCCCAACAGCTCTCCAACCTTTAAATGTCTGGGAGCAGCGTGCAATACCGTTTAAATTTATTGTCGAATAATTTTTTTCTATTACCATGAAATAGTAGTTTGATGTTCATTCTGCCTATGTAAACCTGGCTTGCTCCAGGGTGTTCATGGTTACTCAGGGATTAGGAAACTCCGTTTTCGAGGGCCACAAAATGCTTAAGCCCGTCCTTGATAATAAAATAATGCGTATTTGTAAATCAATAAATGCACATCTTTAAAAACACTCCACTCAATTATCAGATTTCAATATGCAGGCAATGCACGTCACACGAAATTTCTGGTACATTTATGTTCAGAATAAAAGTAAAACAATATATGTATGTATAATATACATTATACATATCGTGTATACATTTATATATCGTATAATATATGGAATGAAAACAAAGGAATATATTTAGGATATCTCAGAATAGATCAATGCAGTAATGATATGCTCTATAATGTTGCATTTTGTCCACTAAAATGAACACAAAATGATATTAAATTAATTCTAGGAGAAGCACTTGCATGATTTTCTGTTATGGGTTTTAAATGTCTTTCATAGGAGGCTTCGGTAGAGTAATCAGCCATCATACGCGAGGCTCGAGCTTGCCTTGATACTTTTGTTCCATTACTTTCATATCTTGATTAAACCGCCTCTCTTGTCATTAAAATGACTCAGATTGTCTGTGAAATTGAACCAAGTAACTAAGAAGAAAATGCGCCTTTGTGCTCATATTAACAGTCTATTTTTCAAACGTTTGAAAATTTTTAAATTCAAATTACAAATTAATCGTATTTTACTGCAATTCTTCATCGTTCTCTGCTTTGTCAAAAATTCTCAACAACCGATACGAAACATGATCAAACTGAAGATCGACCGGATTGGAAGGACATTGATAATATCCGTCAAAAATGCTGAAAATTTCGAATCTTTAAGAAATTTATGAATTTGAGAACCATCAAAAATCCCTGCTCACAGCTTTTCATTGTTCAGTCCAGGAAACGTTTTACAAATTAATTGGAAGCACTCGCCACTTTATTTATTGAGTACCTTTATCGAATTGCTTCACTAAGCCGAGTTTTATATGAAGTGTTGGGAGATGTATTTTGTCTATGAACCACTGGCTCTCTAAAAATATTTTCTTTGTTGTCCCAGTAAGAGGTTCATCAGCTCAAGATCATGACAAATAACGAATGTCTGATGATGTGATATACGTAAATTTTGCGCATAAAATTTCGAAATTTCGCAAAAATAAAATTTTCTAAATCGGAGATTTCGCATGTATTCGCAAAAATTAACAAAACTAACGATACATTTTTCCTTCAGGTTTCATTTTGAAGCGAAGTAATAAAGTACTTAATTAAAAGCTAATATTTCAGTAGTCTCTCCATATCTCCTTCAATAGTACTTCCCTCTGTGAGTAGTAATGGCGTTGTAGGTACGTAATACAGTCGACTCTCGGTTTACGAAGTTAATTCGTTCCTGAGGTAGGTTGGCAAACCGAAACACATTTGCCCATAGGAATTAATGTAAAAATAGATTCATTCGTTTCTAAGACCCAGAAGATTCCTACAGTGTCAATTTTTACACTTTTTCACGCTCAAGTGAATAACTCGAAACCTATTGAAATAATCATACTGACCCTAAAAACACTTTTTTCCAGAGAAAATCCAGACTTTTCGAAAAGACTTTTCGTCAGCATTCTTGCTATTAGCGGGACTACGAAGACTTTGAATAACTGCCTTTGCAAATTAGGTAGTAGAATTTCATGTGCATGGCCATCAACAGAAGTATTTTAGATGACTACTGACAGTAGTATGATTCTATTTATCAATGACTTCATACCATGCCATAACGTTGCAAAAAATATTATCTTGGAGAAGCTTTCCAAAGTACAAAATTTGGGTGCAAAGTTGATGTAAGTGTTGTCACGGCGTCAAATAGGCCCAGCATAAAACCACTGTATATGCTGCAGAGGTTAATTTGTCGCGTCGAATATCGTGTAAAAAATAAATGTATTTAAACTCTTCTGCTGCTGTCAAACTTTTTTCTGTCTTTTCGAAAAAAATGGCTGACTTTTGCGTTCATGAGAAAATTAACTTGATGCGCAAAACGTGCGCGAATGGATATAGTTTGGTCCTTCTATAAATAGTCAATAAGATCCATAATTTTCGGATAGAACTCAGAAACGGAAGGCAACTGAACTCTTAATTCCCGAGTTAGAATTCAAAAGCATTTTGCTCAGCATAATCACAACCTATTTTCGCTTAAAATTGTAAAATCTCGAAAGTTTGAGGAAAAGTTATAAAAATCAAAATTTTCGTATTTATTCATCTGCATCGGCTAATTTCACTTTTATCGCATTTATTCCGTAAATATGAAAATTGCGCTTCCTTAATGATATGAATGCAATAATATTGAGAATAAGTTAGGAAAATAAATAAAAAAACACAAAAGTAAAAATTTGCCGCAAAAAATAGTGATTACAGACTGCATTGGAATGTTGAGAATATGTACTATCTCAAAACTAGTCATTTCGTCAAAACCAACACCAGTTTTGGAATCAGCAGCCCACTAAAACCTTTACCCTAAAACCGTTGAAGTTTCTTTGGTAAACCGATTTTTGTTTTGTTTTGAGCAGTGTTATAGAGGATATTTTAACACTTCTAACGAAATTAGACATTCCCTGTGTCTGCCCCAGTCTGGCTGTCTCTCTCTGAGGGAATTCGCGCGTTTTTTGTTTATTCAAAGTTCTTTAAGACTTTTTTTCAAAAACGCTATAAGCGGGATCCGAATTGGACAAAAACCGAGAGTGTCATGTAAAACCAACAGATCTATCCACCCTATTTTGTAGGTTAACTATCATTCTCCTTCGACGAAGAAAAAGTTTACCCTCCCCCCCCCCCGCACTCATGAGAAAATCTTCCGTACACTACTGAATGGAATTCACTGCACACACAATGTACTTACAGTTCCCGTTTGAACTAGACTGGGACAGAAGGAGTCTTCTCCTGAACTGGGGTCTTCGGTGTACCTATACTGATTAGCTAAAATTTTTCACAAGCATCTTCATAGTTAATTTACTGTGCAATCAAACAAAAACTATAGCATTCATATATCTGCAAACCATGTCAGTCTCCCTTATAAAGATTTCATGGGTCTTCGCAGTCCTAATCTGTAACGAATTAAGTTATTGAATTAATAACAAAGCAGGGGAGATTGTGTCTGAATAGGCAGGTCGAAAGAAGAGAAACTAAAAAATTATTGTTTTAATGTAATTATTATACAATATGTCATCAAATGGAAGTAAGTTCCTTATGACCGTTAACTGTTCATGTTTCAAATGCCGCTACACAAGTAGAACGTGGATGGGGCTCCAGCTTTGTGACCCAGGATAAACGTAGTATTTTCTTAACATTTTTTATTATATTTACCTTTAAATCAATGTAGCCCCCCCCCCCTCGAGAGTCGTTTTCTATCGTTTTTCGGTAATCCGAGTCAGTGCTGTGGGTTCTGAGCACCCATGGTAATTTTTGGCATGCATCCGATACCTGCAGAATCGATCAAAAAGCAAATTTATTTGTTTAAAACAAAGATGAGTACCTATTGGTTCGAAACACTTCCGAAACTTCTGATCTCAGTCCTTGGTAATTTGATGTAGTCTCGGTGCCATTCACCCCAGATTTTCGACCAGTGACCCCAGTAATTTTTCTCGAACGATTGAATATAAGCAAAGGGTGTCCGGCCTCCTCCTCCGGTCCATACTGCTCTGGAGCATTTGAAATAAATTTCTTAGTAAATGTAGTTATTCGTGCTCTTTACCCATTTTCGGACAAGTGTAACTAATGATGGTTCATCAATAAAAGCTGCAATGTGGATCAAGTTATCAAGCATAATCAAGAACAATAAAAAAATCCTGGACCACAAAACGGGTAAGTTTATTTAAACGGGGGACGTATAGTATAACTAAAATTCAATGTCAATCATTTGAAATTACAAATAATTTTATTTTCAATTAAAAACACCAATTTTATTTATGATTGTGCTGAATTTTAAGAAAATACATATTCGGCCGCCGAGTATTCGGTTATTCGCTCAAATCACTATTCGTCCCATCCTTAATAAGACAGTAATAGAATTTCAATTCTGAATCAATTAAGCATGAAGATCGCATGTATCTACTTGATATCTATCATTTCGATTCATTATGCTCAACTCGAAGATTTTTTAATAGACCACCTATTATATGCAAATGCATAAATATTATATAATACAGTGGATCCCGCTTATAACGTTTTCCAAAAAACTGTCATGGAAAACGTTGTAAGCGAGAACCGCTTTAAATGGGAAATCTTAATGAGAATTACAGTCGATCCTGCTTATATAGTTTTCCCGCTTAGTACGACTTATTCTGGTGTTTCCAACTCACTAATTCGCTCTAAGATTTTCCATTTAAAGCATTTCCCCGCTTACAATGTTTTTGTGACAGGTTTTCTGAAAAATGTTATAAGCGGGATCCACTGTACTTAGAGTTGAGACCACAGAAATAAGTCGTACTAAGCGGGAACGTTAAAAACGGGATTGACTGTAATCGGAATAAGTGTGTGTGTGCATAGTTTTAGATCACTTCATTAGAATAAAATCTTTTTTTAATGTTTCTGTCGAACTAGTTCACATGTTTTCTATATTATCATATTTCTATGCACGAGTGACATCTGTGAGTTGCCGTGATTTTTATTAATTAAATTTAGTTCAGTTGATGTAGTTATTTTTCTTTTCCCACGATATATCTTGCATGTACGATCAATCGATATCGTTTATGTATATGATTGTATAAGTGCTCATTAATTTATGTATGATTTTACTAATTTTCCCTCTTATGAAACAATCAACTTCCTTTGGTTTGACAATGCCGTAGTCCACGAACTGTGCTGATAATACTCAGGCGACATTAGTTGTAGAGACTCTTCCTAGGATAGAAATCCCTCGGGATAAGAACTTATGATCACCTCCGCGCCGAGCCCAGTAATAATAATGACAATAGTTCTACTGAAGCTATATATTATTATAGTGTTGGTTATGTCGGCGTTTTTGTTTTTTTTTCGTGTAGCAATCCATCACTTGTCAGTGGTTCAAAGAGAGGACAGGTTTTTTTAACTTGTTCTGGCGACTGGTAGACGACTCACGTCTTTCATTGTTCAAATTTCATCAAAAGTTTCTCTGTATGTCTTTTTAATGTCCATCAAAGCGAAAATCGCCACTTAGCAGCTTGGTGGAAAAATTAGGGATAAACCGCCAACATCGCCGGCTCGGCAAAATTTGTCCGATTTTGACCCGGTTTCTTGTTGTATCCATTTTGTCGCCATTTAACAGGTTGGAGAAACAAATGGGAGATACAGCGCCAACATCGAGGGCGCGGCAAAATTTGTCCGATTTTGACCCTATTTCCATGTTGTCCGCATATGTCCCGTCCGATTTTGACTCGCTACCGTTTATAAACTGTTGACATTCTTTACTTCCATTTTCAACAACAAAGACTGACGGAACATCAGAAGTAGTTTTTTCCCCCTTTGCTCAGTGGCCATTCCACAATAGAGATCCTACGCCTCAATTTGTTCAGTAGGACCTAGACAGAGCTAACAGGTGCGTGCCGGGTATTTCTTTCTGAAGTGAGAGAATGAGATATATATATATATATTATGCTCGTGAGGAAGCTTTATCGATTCTGAAAACTGATAAGAATCACTGTAGTACCGACACAAGGAACTACATGAAAATAGTAGAATTTCCTTCATCCTTCGTCAAGTCGACATTGTATATGGAGGCAGAAAAGCAAAACTAATTTTTTGTCTCAATTTGTTTTCAACTAGGAAGCCATTATGAAGTATAGACGGTACCAATTGCTAGAAGCAATGGCACCCCTCCAGTTACAGACTGGCCATGAATTGAAAGCTACGCCGCTGATTGAACGCTTGTGCTATCAGTGTCGGATTTATGGTTTGGTCGCCTGTGGCGTAAATTTTGCCGGCCTTTCTTGTCTAATTTTCTTGATTTCACATTCTTCAAATTCGCCACATTAGGCTGCAGCCCGCTAATCCATTCCTCCCGCTCCTAGTAAATATGTCTCTGTCTCTAAATCACTCTTATGGTCACTCAAATGTTTGCAGATTTTCTTGGTCATTTATTTGGTCACTTACTGCCTTGGCTCTTTGCTCTCAAGGGCACTCTTTTTATCATTCACTTGCTTGCACCCTGTTTTGGTCGCTCGTATTGTCATCAGTCAAACTATTATCATTTTCTTTTTTTTTCATAAATTTTCCATTGGTCGTGTTTACTTCCGGGCCTTCCACTCAAAAAAAAAAAAAAAGAGGAATCAACCGGGCGAGCTTCTAAAGGTTGAAAACCACTGCTCTAAATCGTTATTTCGGTTGGTCCCCCTTTTGGTAACTCACTGACCAGCTCCCTCACTTTTTCAATCACTGACAGGCTCAGACACTCTCTAGGTAAGCGGTTCTCAACCGGTGCTCCGCGGAGCCCTTGGGCTCCTTGTGCACTCTTCAGGGGCTCCGCGGCCGCTCGAGGAAAATAAAAAAAAACCCAGTAAAATTTAAAAAAATAATAATTATAAATATTTTTAAATAGTAAAAATAAAACTATAACGATTTAATGAGATTTTTTTTTTTTTTTTAATTTTTCGAGATCCAGGTCTTTCATAACTAAGGTTAACGTTTCCTGGGTTTTTCTCCCAATCCCAAAAAATATAGAATCAAAGTGATCCGATCCGAGAAATTTTCCTGGACTTCAATCTCATAAACGTAGGGGCATGGCCCCCACAAGGGGTGGGCTGACAAGGCTCCAGCCCTGGGGCCCGGAGTGATTTTAATCTTTTTTTTGTTTTTGTTTTTCATGTTATAAATTCATCATAAACGAATCCCCGTGAAAGTCTGGTTGGGGGGCCCGTAAAAGATCCCAGCCTGGGGGCCCTGCCATGTGGGCAATTTAAAACAAAAGTAGTAAATGAGAATAAGTAATCAAAAAATACTCGTAAAAAATTAAATATTATTAATTTATTTTAAAATTGACATTGGTTTGTAGAAATGAGTCCTTACCGGTTGCACTTGCATTACGTTTGCTTTTCGTTCGTGATTCGCAGCTTTGGTTTCTGATTGATGAAAATTATCGCATTTGCTGCCACGTAAATTAGGCTGGAAATCGGGGTTCGTCATTTGGGGGGGGGGGGGTCAGGGAGACCGTTGAGGGGAGGGGGAAATCAATGAAACTATATGTAAAGTCCCAACTCGGGGCACCATTGTACTTTTTTTGTGCTGTATGCCATCTATTGTTCCTCCTGTTCCTTTTTACATATTTTTCTTACTTTCGGGCTTTCTTATATTGGTCTTTGTGTGAATATAATATGTTGTACCAAATTTAAAATGTTACCATGCATAAATAGTCTTGACTCTTTGACTCTGGTGTCGGATAAAAAAAAAATTTAAGAGCACTACAATGATCGTATTATTGGCCGAATTTATATTTCTGCCCCCCCCCCCCCTCCATAATTTAGCTGTCTTTAACATATATTATTTTCGTAGGATCATGACAGTAAAAAACGATTTCGTCGATAATATCTGAGTGAGAAAAAGAAAAACTAGAAAAAAATGAAGCCCGGCATGTGGGAGGCTTCAGCTGCTCTAAATAATCATTTCCCTTTGAAGGGAATTGTGTGTAATTTGTGTTTCATCCTTATATTTCTTGGAAATAGCTAGTTCCCATGCGTGTGGAGAAAATGAACTCTAAACAGACAAGTACAAAACTCTTTTCCCGCCATTTTTAGAATGAATAAACAACTTACAATTGTAGTTGCCGATTAACAAAACTGGGCATCTCGTGAACGATGCCGAAGTATGCAGCAGTCTACCGAAGCCATTTTATTGTATTTATGGCTTGGGAATGTCTATAGCCTGTCGTCTGCGGTACTTGAACATAAGCAGGGCGGTCTTGTTGAAAGGACACAATAAAATACGCACTCTTTCCTCGAGTATAATTTTCTGCTCTTGTGAAGTAGCCCCAAAGGGACACCTGAATGAGAAGGGGTGTTACAGCTTGTCAATCACGACACAAAGGGTTTTGGGGGAAGGAACTAGCTTTCACGAGCGTCTAAAAGCGCTCCTACCGAAAAGAAGGTTAATTGAAGCTGTTGGAATTTCTTCGATATACTTTACGGGCCCGTAATTAATTTTAAACCATCCTAAACTATGAATTTATGCAGTCGAATATCAAAAGACAATACGGAGACATTAATTTTCATGTTTGAGAAGATATAAATGAAAAGTTGAAATCAATGTTTTGCATGACTGTCCGCTGTTCCAGACTCTGCCACGAAGCTGGGCTGGAAGAGATCTCGGCAACGGTATAAGTCCAGTGGCAAAGTTCTGGCGTTCATTCATGCATGAATGTCCAACTCAAAAGTAGGGCCAGCTAATTACTTAATATTCAATCTCCCGGGCTTCGTATATCTCTAATCGAACTCAATATTTCAGAAATCTAGAATTCAATACAATTTTTAAAATTATTGATGTGACAGAAAACTCCACAAAATTTCAGCATTTCTACAGTAAAATCGGCAATTTTAACACTGATTTCTATAAGGATCACCCTTTTCTTGACCCTAAAAGCGATGCTGATGATGATTATGATGTCTATTCAAAAAGCCTCGTTACTGGCAGGATTGAAAATGTGGCAAACCATTATAAAGGCATAAACTATTATACATATGCATATACTAACAGAATAAAAGAAGTGACAAACCGTTGTAAAGGCATACACACGTCTGAAACGCATTGCTAGGGAACCACGGTAACCAAAGTAAACGTTCGGAAAGTGATTGTTCAGGACCAAAAACCATTGTTGCCCGACAGTTTTTTGCCCGTTTGGGGCATTTGAAGAACATTTCTGTCTGTCTGTCTGCGTGTGTGTTCTCTATACAAATCTACAATTTTAGATCTATTGTCGCAAAATTTTGTATATATACCAAATGGGACCCGACTTGAACGATAGGCTACTTTAAAATTTTGTCAGAGCAGGGCAAATGCCCCAAACGGGCAAAAAGCTGTCGGGCAACAATGGCTTTTGGTCCTGAACAATCACTTTCCGAACGTTTACTTTGGTTACCGTGGTTCCCTAGCAATGTGTTTCAGACGTGTGTATGCCTTTACAACGGTTTGTCACTTCTTTAATGCTGCCAGTTATGTATAATAGTTTATGCCTTTATAATGGTTTGCCACATTTTCAATACTCTCAGTAATGAGGCTTTTCGAATAGACGTCATAATTATCACCAGTATCGCTTTGAGGGTCAGGAAAAGGGTGATCCTCCTAGAAATCAGTGTTATAATTGCCGATTCTATTGCATAAATGCGGAAATTTAGTGGGGTTTTCTGTCACATCAATAATTTTAAAAATTGTATTGAAATCTCGATTTTTGAAATATTGAGGTCGCTTAGAGATAGATATACGAAGCCCAGGAGATTGAATATGAAGTAATTAGCCGGACCTACTTTGAGTTGGATATTCATGCAATAACATTGATTTCAACTTTTTATTTATATCTTCTCAAGCATGAAAATTAATGTCTCCGTTTTGTCTTTTGATATTTATTTGCATAAATTCATGTGGGTTAGGATATTTTAAAATTAGTCATGAGCCCGTAAAAAGTGGATCGAAAAAATTCCACAGCTTGAATTAAGCATTTTTAGAAGCTGGAACAGCCAGATGGCTAACTTGAAGTTCGAGGGGGGGGGGGGGAATTATCGAAATACCTAGCGTCCCTTAAAAAAGATAGATATATATTTATTTCCACGTTTCTGTAAATCTAGATTTGTTTATTTCATGAATCACGCAGGAAGTCGCCATATTGGTTAACTTAGACACAGTTTGTATGTCCCTCAAGAAAAATAGTGGGAGATATCTTGTGATCCAAAAAAGCCTCATTGAAGAAAACCCGAGCAGCGCCGGGTATTATAGCTAGTAAATAAATAAAATGAGCCAGTGTCACTATGAATAGGGTGGAATATACGTGCTTCATTTTCTTCCGTATTTTTCGGAATAGTCTAAAAATTTTTCGCTTTTTTTCTCTATCCCGAATTTTTTGAAAAAATGTACTGGTTTCTCCTATTTTTTTAGTCGAAGTTTTCTTTAATTTGTTATTAAATCATAAACGTTGATACAAGTAATTTTCAACGGATTGATTGAATGCAATATTATCATATAAAATTTCTGAAACTTCATGAATTATCACATTTTGCTTGGAGGGGGGGGGGGTGATTGGTGTGACAACACCCCCCCCCCCATATCTACGCTCAGCTTATGCTATTGCCATTGAACTAACTGCTATTGCCAACTTCACTTTAACTCATAAACTACACCCGATCTGATAAAACCAATGGCAGATTCGGAATCAATGCCACAAAAGCACCCTAATATCACGGAAATAGCTTTGAGAACAAAATCACTGTTGAGTAGTATACTCTCCGAGACCATCCATCCCTTTCGGAAAAAGCGCAAACCATCCCAAGATGGTCTCTCTGGGCGGTCAGCGGTCATGTCTGTCTGTCTGTTGAGTAGTATAATCAGTATAAAAATTTGAAACCAAAAATTTTATTTTGAATATGTCAATTCATAACATAATAAGTTTGATTAAAATTTTTTGATCGAATCGTTGTTATTATTTTAGTGTTTTCACCAGTCACACCTTCGTCAAGCTCTATCATTTTTACATCCTTCATTGAAGCTTTTTACGCCAAACAGTTTCCACGAAAGTTCAAAAAACCCTAAAAGTATTGCCGTTTTATTGATCAATATGCAATCTGATTAAAACGACAAAGTAAATTAACGTAAAGGTAAGTCGCACTGTATCCCTCAAGAAATTGAACTTGATAGTGAAGGTAACCAAATTGCTATATTTTTGGTAAAAAATCGTTGATTTGGCTAAAAAAATTTCAAACGGATCTCATTTAGCTAACACTTTACAAATCTGGTGACAAATTTTCCAACATACTGGACAAAGCTAACACGTAAGCTATACGTAATGGTAAGGTAATAATATCACATTTAATGTAGAGAAAAAGCGCCAGTCGTGAAAGAAAAAGTCCGGAATTGGCTTCTAATGTGATTGAATATTTCAGTTAATTTTCAAAAAGTGACAGCCCGCTGCTAGCGGAGAAATGTACTTTCGTTCGGAGTTCGGCACATAATTTACCGTTAGAAAAATGACACACCACAAAATTTCAAACCATATCGTTCTTACAGGTGTAAGAAATTATGAGAATTTGCAGACTTGGTCGATTATCTCTAGAACTACTGTACCGATTTTAATGAAATTTGATATGTACATACATTGATACAATACAAAACAAATAACCATTCAATAATTGTAATATACACGCATGATCGTGCGTAACACTCGTTGGAGTCGGAAGGTATGAAACAGCGGTTGCAAAATAAACAGAAAAATGGGTTAATAGGGGGTATGGTCCCCTCTTACAGATATACAGGTCTCGCAGCGTGATTTCATACTTGAAATAAGGCAGTTTATCATTTCCTGTGGCAATTGGTCCCATTCGTTCAGCAACGCAGTTTTCGTCCCCTGGATGGTTCCCGGAGGGGGGGGGGGGTTTACGAGTTGCAATTGCCCTCCCCAGAACGTCCCAGACATGCTCCATAGGGTTAAGGTCTGGAGATCTGGCTGGCCAATCCATCCGGCGAATATCCTCACTCTCTAGAAAATCGCCGAGCAGAAGAGCTCTATGTGGCCTCACGTTATCGTCCATTAAAATGAACTCAGGACCAACTGCAGCTCTTAAAAGGCGAACATAGGGCTCCAAGACCTCATCCCTATACCTCACACCAGTCACAGTGCCTCTTTCAAAGACATGGAGAGGTGTGCGTCCATCCAACATGATGCCTGCCCAGACCATTAAACATCCTCCGCCATAATGGTCGATTTCGCGGACATTGGAGGGTAGGTAGCGGGTCCATGGTTCTCTCCATATGAACGTACGGCGAGAATCGGTGCTTAGGCTGAACCGGGACTCATCAGTGAAGAGAACGAT
Source organism: Pholcus phalangioides (assembly GCF_987345545.1). Lineage (NCBI taxonomy): Eukaryota > Metazoa > Arthropoda > Arachnida > Araneae > Pholcidae > Pholcus > Pholcus phalangioides. Next base: position 50,130,507 of record NW_028301602.1, on the reverse strand, counting down.
CGTCCATTGATCCATACTCCAATCTCTATGCTCTCTGCACAATGATAAACGGATTCTCCTGTTCGTAGAAGTGAGCGGGACGCAAACAGCAGGTCTTCTTGCAAACAACCCTCTCTCATGAAGTCTTTTGGAAACAGTCACCCTTGATACACGAGTTCCTGTGGCTGCATACAAGTCACGAGAGAGCTGAGAAGCTGTAGCACTCCTGCTACGCCTCGCTATAATCGACAAATGGCGATCTTCTCTGGCCGTCGTGGCTCTTGGACGACCTTTCCCAGGCTTTCTCTCGATGGATCCGGTATCGTGGAACTGTTTCCATAAGTTACACACGACGCTGGGCGTTAAATTGAACTCTCTACAAATCTGGACTTGAGATTGGCCTGCTTCTAGCCTCCCCACAATTCGCCACCTTATTCCATCTTTTAAACGTTGGTGGTTACTCATTTTTACTGTTACAATTTGAAATTAACCGATTGCTGCAAAATAACACCAAGAAATTCGCCGAGGTGTGCTAGCGCGCTTAGAAAGCCTTTTTCTCTACTGGCTCCGCCTATACACACGTGTACGCTTACGTATTTGACGTACAAGGTTTGCATTTTTGTCTAGAAGCAGTGGTTTTACATTCAGTTCAGTTCTTTTCATGAAACTCGATAAAATATGCAAATTCTCGTAATTTATTTCACCAGTGTATATTTCAAATCAATATTCGTTCGATCCAAAAACGGAAAACACTTTACCATATCAGTTTTTCGCGAGGGATCACTTGTGTAATTATTGGGTGGTCGATAGTTACCACCCTGTATATATATATATCGATGATTCCCTCCTCACTTAAAATCAATTACCCGAATTATTTTGGTAGGATTTGGTAAAAAAGTAGGAATAATAGGACAAAAACTAGAGAGTAGGACGTTTTACTATAAAGTAGGAAAAGTAGGACGAGTAACAGATAAGCGATTGGGTAGTCACGTTAGTCACCCCGGCTCATTCCCTTAGGACATGCAGGTGTTGTAAACTTGACGCCGCTATTCTTCTGAGCGCAAACTCCGGCAGGGCGAGACGGGAAATATTTCCCCGAATCTAGTGCCATTGAAACCAGGTTCGAAGAGGGGCGGGATGTTACTCCTATTTATTTATCCCATTTCAGTTTTTGTGCGATAGATACTTATACTCCATTTTCAACCAGTACAGGACCCCCATCCAGCGCTTTAGCCTTGGACGAGCCTACTTCACCATCGGGGAGAGGCCCCTTCCGACATACATTCGCCCGGACCAATGTATGGCCAAGTTATCAGGGGTAATGTATGGAGGTAAACTCACTGGTTTGCCTTCGGTGGTGTAGCACCATTTTCCCCCTCCTCACAAAACAATTGGGTGTCCGTTTTTAGATAATTTCGTTCTTAACGAATACTCTTGTCATGAAATTGTTTTATGGTCTCACAGCAGTTGTTTCTCTAAGGCCTGATTTCACTATAAAAGTTTGATACAAGGTCTTTTACAAAACTTGGAAAAAAAAACTACAGATAAGCGTATTGGTTACATTCATTCCTGATATGCTTTTGGTTGCATTTGCAGGGCTCCCTCTCAAAAAATTAGAAAAAGTAGGAATAGAAAGTAGGATGGGAGAGGGTACCCCCTTCCCCCCCCCCCCCCCAGGCAACATAATCATAGCATAGCAAAAACATTCCTTAAAAAAACTTTTCTTATATAAGTATTTTCCCCCACATAGCACTATTTAAGTATCATACAAGATTGACTCAAGTCAAAGCGCAAAATAACCGAAATGACTTGGTTACAAAAACAATTTTTGGCCAAAACAGTGCACTAGCAATCACACAGATAATTATTTTCTGTTTCTGCTCACAATATACATTACATTCACTTTTTTTGGAGTCTGCCACACACACACACAACTCTCTTCGACAATGCACGCAGCAAATTATGAAGACATGTAAGATTTTTAAGAATGACGCTCCTTCGAGACCACTCTCAAAAGCACAGTGCAGAATGTGTAAATTACAAGCTCCGATGTAAATAAGTCAAGGTGAACCGGATGGTTTTACTGCATTTCCATTCCTTTTTTAAAGGGATTTGTTTACATTTTACTGTTCATTAGGGGCCATTCAAGTATTACGTAAGCATATTTTCTGCTAAACACTGACCCCCTCCCCCCCCCATTCCTGTCAGTAAAATTTCGTCAGCAGCTTAGAATATTTCATATAATCAAAAAAGGGTGGTTGATGACGTAAGCAACCTTCAAACCCCCCTCCCCCCTTGTCATCAAAAGTCAACAAATCCGAACCCCCCCCCCCCCCGATGCTGACGTAATACTTGAATGACCGCATGTAATCGTTTTTGAAAAACGATATATTATCATATAGAAGTTTCGAAAATTTCATGTGAATTATCACATTTCGCTTGGAGGAATACCCTCTTCCCATAGATCCGCCCTGATTGTATGGAGGGAATAAAAAAAAATTCATTTCGTCATAACATAATGTTGCAATGAAAATGTATCCGGCTGGGAAAGAAACAATATTTAAGTACATAATACCGTATGTGCAATTTTTATTTATAAAAATACTGTACATGGCCAAAAAAATTGTTTTTTATTTTTCCGTCTACCGGAATATTCTTCGATCGCATATTTTTACTTTCGACAACAATTCCTTGTCAACTTCCGCCAAAACTTTCAATGAGATCTAAAGATATTGATCTAAAGCGCTCCGTTTATTCAAGATAGCCCTGACGGATGAGTCATCTTCAGTATGAAACCCTAAGTTCACACTTGCTTATACCGTGTATTCTCCTATTGAGAAATCAAGAAATTTGCATAATGAAATTTAGAATAAGATAAAAAAGTGGAAGTGAGCCACCACGTGTGTGAGAAAATAAAACAGAACGGTGAACAGGGGGGGGGGGGAAGGAACACCACCATCCAGCAGGCCATTTTATAAGAAATTTGAACTGGTAGGGCATTAGGAAAAAAAGGGCACTTGAAGCGGAATAAGTTCCATTGTGTTCGTACAAATGATATAGCAGTCGAAAATTTCAAATTTTAATGAAAATATTACTAAAATATTGAATAATAAGTTATTAATTACTAAAATATTGACTAATAAAGTTATAAATTAATTATTAAACTCATTAATTATTAAATTAATTATTAAACTCATTAATTATTAAATTAATTATTAAACTCATTAATTATTAAATTAATTATTAAACTCATTAATTATTAAATTAATTATTAAACTCATTCATTATTAAACTCATTAATTATTAAATTAATTATTAAACTCATTAATTATAACTATAATTATTATAACTAAATAACAACTTATAATTATTATAACTAAATTTTGCTAATGATTCAATTTTTTAAATTAATACTCTATTAATATTAATTAATCGAAATTATTACATTTATTTCATACTGATGTCCAAAGGAACAAAAAAAACTATTTTCATGATTCATCATCGGTAGCAAGTAGAAAAGAACAAAAACTAGGTTCAGTCACCACGGCTATATACACTCCATGCCACAAGGAGTGTGGCCAGTTGAGTTATTGACTCGAATATTAATGATATGATATACTAGAGAAGAAAACGGAGCAAACATTGCATAACATGTGCAAAACAGGGAGAGCGGAGATGTAAAACTTGAAAAAAATCATAGCAAGAAATCTAGCGGAAGTTTACAGGGCGTGCTGCAATCAAAAATTATGCACAATGGGGATAATCACACATTGTGCTGGCATTGATTCAAAACAATATCGAAAAAACATATGCGAGGTAGAAAATTATTGCATGTACAAAATGAAGCAAGGTGAAATTGTATATGCAGAACAGGAGAATATATAACCATTTGCAAAAATATATACTTGAAGGTACGCAAAAAATACATTAAACAGGTAAAAAACAATAGGGTGCGTGGCCTGATCAGAGAGAAACCGTAAAAGAGTAAACTATCTGAATAAGCATCAAAAGCGAGCTTAATAAGAAATCCCAATACTTTTGCCGAATGTTTTTGGAATTGTTTCATCCATTCTTTCTCCAGTTCATGATGTTCTGTGACTTTCTTGTGGATCTCTGACTGAAGATGTTCAACTACCAGTTTCAATTTTTCTTTAGAATCCGCTCGAATTCCTTCAGCTATGGGTACCATACCATTCCGAGAGTGTTTTTTGGATATATACTCGTATTCGCGGCATATGTTACACACAACATAAATACGAATTCGTTTATTTCCCGTTTTTTTCAATGTATTGTGTCTTAGTAGCCATTTCAGATCTAGTTTCATTCCTCGGCAGCACTCATCTCCATCTGATTTTTGCAGCTCCTGCGTTACAGTTTGAAGACAACTAGAAAAAACAGGGACAATTGAAACAACCGTGTTGGTTGATTGGTTCTGTAGATTTGTTCTGATGACGTAGATTTATTTTCTAGCTGCCGCGGAGCCCCTTGGGAGTTCACCGTAGAGCACCGGTTGAGAACCACTGCTCTAAACAATCTAAGTTTTTCGTTTACTTCTTTCTTTGTGGATATTATTAGATATACAGAGGAAAAATCCTTTTTGATAACATTTCGCCGAACGTGACAGTTGTAATTGTTAAAAAGAAGTGATTATTATACTATTTTAATTTATTCTCTCTCAACCTGTGTCACAATTAAGGGGGAACAATCGGGTCTAGCGTTTCATCCTTTAACTACTCTTCTTCGCAATACACGAGGGAAGTGCGTGTTTTCCCCAGCTTACAGAGTATTTAGTTGCGGCCCGCTCTCAACCACTGTTCTCTATTTATGCACATCCCTGTTCTATGTATATGTTACGATAAATATGATAAATCCGATAAATATGCATAATCACAAACCATTTTGGTAAGTTTGATCAATTTTGTTCATGTATTGCAAGTTTATAACATTTACATATGCCCCCGGAATGTTATAAATATATAGACCAGCGTATATACTCCATACGATGGATGGTATTGCGCCTTGTCGGGGACAGAACACAAGGGAATTACCAAGAGAGCATTAGAAACTACGAATACAGTATATCAGGGAGTTCAAAGTATGGGTTGCGATCCTCTGGGGTGGGGTGGGGGTCGTAAGATAACGTCAGTGCCTCTGCTCATGACGAGTGGTAAAAGTGGCCACACACACATACAGCTCTGAAGAATTAAATCTTTCAAGTAAAATATGGGGAAGGAGAAATGTGACTATTTTTCAAAATGCAACACCGCCCCATCTTAACCTATGGGCCCATGTGTGCACGACCCGGGATTTCATATCCGTTAGTAGTGGGATCCGTCAAGGGCGTAGCCAGGGGGGGGGACTTGGGGGTCTGGTCCCCCCCCCCCCGAAATGTGAGAAAATGACCGAAAAAAGGGAAAAAGATGGCCAAATCCATTGTTCTGTCACTTTGGTCCCCCCCCGAAATGAAAGTGGTCCCCCCCCCGAACGAAATTTCTGGCTACGCCCCTGGGATCCGTACACAATGAGATCTGGGGTTACTATGATTTTTAAATGCGAGTATGTAAATATAAGTGAGCTGTAATTCCCAACTAAGTATCGGACCGCAAAACATCACTCTGCCTGATGTTGAGACGGTCAAACATAATCCCCCCCCCCAAAAAAAATGAAGCTTACTGAACTCTAACCCAGGGTAGGCGTGGACTCAGGGTGATGCGTCGGGAAGATCGGTTTAGCTTGTAAGTTCGCTGCATCGCCCAGTTTTGCACAGACCTATTTTTCCGATACAATTCGGTTCTTTGGGAAGGGATGGTTACCCACCTTCTGGAACCATGCCTGGCCCAAAGTTCCAGAGATCGATCTTATGTATAAAATTTTTGTTCATTATTAATTTAGTTTCTATTAAATTCAATTACTGCAAAGTGTCTAGCTCTCTCACTATTGGATGAGGGTTGGGGACGAGAAGGACGAGAGGAAAATATTGTCCAAAAGGGGCTGAAAGATGGATGGAAGAGGTATTTTTGCTGGGACAGTGGGGAAAACTGATAAAAACTAGGGCAAAACTGGCAAAAATTGTTTTCATGGAAAAAATATAATTTTGACTCAATGTGAATTATATGTAAATGAGACATAGAAATCATTACAACAATCAATTTTATAATCTGATGGAAAATACATATACAAATAAATGGAGATACAGTCGGTGCTCGTTATGATGACCCACACCCACAATATAGCGATCATTTCATTACAATGACCTAGGAAAAGTCCCCACACCCTAGCCCTGGGGCCGAGCAATTCTCATCAATTTTTGGCTTTTTTCGCAATAAATAAATTATAGAAGGACCCGTCCGGGATGATCATGGTCGTCATAACAATATACAATTCTTTTGCATTGATTTTTTAATGATCCTAGACATGGATATATAAATGTGGGAAGTATGGATTTGTTTTATGCATGGCAAAAACCTATTTTTTTATCAGGACTTTTTCATTCTAGTTTCTCCTGCTATGGCAAAAACTTACCAACCCTAAAAATGATTGTTAAACCAAAATTTGAGTTCAAACTGTCATTTTCACAATAAATAGAAAAATAAATGTATAACAATGCCTTGGATGCATACATGGGGAAAAAAATCTATTTTTCCTGACAGTTTTTACCGAAGTTTTTCCCATCTATGGCATAAACTTGCCAACCCTGATACAGTGAAATTTTTTATATAATGATGCTCTATGGATAAAGAAAAAAATATTGTTGTGGAGGGATTTATTGTTATATCGGGCATCGTTACAATGAGGTTTCACCGTACAGTAATACCCAGACTTACACTACTACTCAGGGGCGTGGCCAGAAATTTCGTTCTCGGGGGGGGAGGACTAAATTTATAGAATAATAGATCTGGCCATCTTTTTCCGTTTTTTCGGTCATTTTTCTCACATTTCGGAGGGGACCAGACCCCAAGTTCCCCCTTTCGCTAGGCCCTTGCTACCACTATTTGCACAGTTTTAGAGAGTTATGCGATTTTCGGTGAAAAATGTTCATTTCTTAAATGCAAGAATAATCACTGGATTATTGTTGAAATAGTGCAAATCATTAAATAATAATCAAATGATCTTCATCGAAAACAACTAGAAACCGAACTTAAGCAACCAGAATTAATTTTAATCATTATTTGGATGACCATACGTCCATACCGGATTAATGTCGGCTCCAAGTGCAAAAGAAAATATTGGGCCCCCCTTAAATTAGAAAAAAGTGTGAAGTTTGGGTTTTTCGAGGTGTTTTAGGAGTCGGGGCCCCGGTTGCGCGCTCGGTGCGTCCGCCGTTAAATCCGCCTCTGCATACGTCTCGTATTTCCCGGAACATTCCTGTATTTTCACGTGATTTAATAATAGGCTACTAGTGCACAGAAAATTTTTTGAAAACGATTAGACAAAAACAACTAGCAACTGGATGGGTTTTTTACATCCAAATGGCCAAGAAAAAGGCCAGATCTAGTTGGAAAATTACTAAATTGTCAACACTGTCCTAGCTTGAGAGCTGGCACTAAAGAAACACATCAAGCACATAAACTTTAGAATGGAGAGAAAATAAGAACAAGGAAATATTTTACCTTTTTTCCGATGTTAAAATGTAGATGTTGATTTCTATCCTTTTTTTTCAATGATAATAAGACAGCAATACAAAAAGCACACAACAAGAGATGTAAAACAAATACTCAATTTAAAAAAAATCTGAACAAAAAGTAATTTTACACGAGTCCGCATTTGCGAATAATCAATTCTCAACATGAAATTCCCGGTTATAATCATTTCGAATTTCATCTTACGTAACACTGATCCTCCTGAAAAGGCGTTGACATATGATACTCCCCAGGTCTTGATTGGTATTTTTTTATGGTTTTTTATTACTGTACGGCCCGTTTGAGAGTGACCATTGACTAGCTTCATCACAAAGAGATACTGTCACCAACACATCCCCCAAAGACAGACCCATGCCATTCTCTCCTTCCCTCTAACTTTTACAAACATTGGAGATTCAATAATAGCGGAATCACTCTTCAAGTATTGCATATTCACATAGTGGGGTTCAATACACACAGAAACACTCATAAAACCACAGTACAGTGGAACACTCGTTTATACGACTCTCATTCACATACGACTTTAACTTTACTCATTCATTTATACATGTTTGGCTCCGGTCGCAGTTCATTCCTATACATTTTAATGCTAAAATATTTAATTCATTAGACGCAAGGCATCAATTACACGGTGTTTTCATTTCGACTTGAACCCCGAAACTCCGTAAAAACTTGATTTTTGTCAATAGGATTTCAATTTTTTTGTAAACAGCAAAAGACGTCGCTGAAATTGATATTTTTACGAATATTATCGCCGGAAAAAGTAATAATTTTTAGTATGATTGCAAACGCATACATAAAAATTCAGCAAGCTGATGACCCCTTTAAAATGGGCTCTAAAATGGTTTGTTTATTGTAAGTTTTTGAGAACTCTGGAAACGTGGCGAGCCATAAACAAAATAATTTACATTTTTCGAAATGCAACTATATTAGATGTACAGACCATACTTCTTCTTCCCATACTACATGTTCCTTCCGAGTTTTTCCATTGTGTTAGTGCTTCGTTTCCCAGCGTTATTCCTGGAGCATTTGCAACTGGTCGGCTGCTGGCATGTGCATTTGTGCAATATATCAGTTTCTTTTTTTAATTTCCAGTAGAATTTCCTTGCCGCTGTGGTGGTGAAGTGGTTATAGTGACGGACTCGCGATGCGAGGATCCGGGTTCGAACCCCACAGTGGTGGTCGGCTGAAGTTGGTTTTCTGTGGTTCCCAACTTCAAGGCGCGAATGCGAGCCGATCTCCCCGTTAAAAAGTCTCGCCACAGAGAGCAACAGGCCGACAACGTTACAAATATTCAATCATTACACTTCACTCACAATTTGAAGTATAGATGGCAGCACTGAAATATCATACACAACACTAGCTACACACTCAGACTGTTAGGTGCACTCACTTTGTTCCAGACTCTGCCACGAAGCTGGGCTGGAAGAGATCTCGGCAACGGGATAAGTCCGGTGGCAGAGACCCTGGCGTTCATTCATTCAGTAGAATTTCCTTTGGTTGTGGTATCTTGTATGTTAGCTGGCTACGTGGAATCATCTGAAAAAAGAAAAGCGCCCTCCCCTCTCTTGAACCTGAAATTAAAGTTTCGACAAAAAATCTGGATGTATGAAAGAGTGAAGCTTGTGAAGAAATTAAATATGCCGAGTTACTTTTGGAGACGGTTGCAAAAAAAATATAATAAAAATAAATATGTAAATATAAACACTATTTTTCACAGAAAATCTTACAAATTTGTTTTTAATTTTCTTTTTTTTTTTGTCATTTGTAAATTAATCATAAGGATCCTGAGAAAGAGGGCAAAGTAGGCAAAGTCATATTGGATTAAATTTATCAAAAAATCGCAATCTCATGACTCTCTCTTTGTTTTCTTCATATTAAGATACGTTTAAGCACAATCCGAAAGTTAAATAAAAATTAATTCCCGAGAATTTGGGAGAGTTCCGGCTAAATAAAAACTGCCGTGATTCGGTCTCTCGAAAGTCGTATAAACGGTGTTCTCTCTCTCTCCACTGTATTTTATTTTCTTCATTCCCCTCTCTTCAGATCTAGGGACCACTGATGTTTATCTATCTATATTGCTCTAAGGCTACCGGCACAATACGGTTCCGCTGGTGCGGTTGATCTTATCAGCAGTCGTAGAATTTCGCGTGGAACACACACTGCTGTTAGCAACCGGGTTTTTTTTATTTTTTAATATCACGTCACATCTCGGGATTGGCTAAATTATTTTCGCCAAGCTGAAGTTGGCTACGATTATCATGCAAATTCGTGCTCATAAGTTGCATTGCCGTGAAATCCCTCTTAACGGACACCCCCTCAAATGCGGTCACCCCCTCTTTTACGGCCAAATAATAATTTACAGTTGTATAATATATAAAAGTATATATTTCAAACCTCTAATAAACGGTCACCCCCCCCCCCTCTTTCACGGACGAATTTTTAAGTTCTGTCGGTGTCCGCAAAAGAGAGGTTTTACTGTATATACCAATAAAATTTTTCAGGTAATTAAATTATTTAATTTTCTGTAACAATATTTGCCGTTTGAAATTATTTGATCATTTTTGTCGCACCACGGTCATTTTCTGCACACGAGGGCTAATTAGACCGGGACCTACAATTTATTGCCGATTCCGAACGGCAGGCTTGTTTTTTATACTCGTCGAGAGGTTGGTGCACTAACCCCTCGATGGGGGACTCCCTGCGGTAGCAGTTTTTGCTGCGGTCATGTCGCCATTTTTGTTGTACCCCTGTGTCAGGAAAGTGTTCTGACAAGGACGAACCGGGTATCGAACTCGCGATACCTCTAAACATCCTTTGGTACTTTAGGCGAGTATCTTACCGACCTGGGCTACCGCGCCCCGTTTGAAATTAATTCGGAGTTGAAGAAAGACAACCCAAAAGTTGACCCATTTCTGACCGCTCTTACAGTTCGTGACCAAATCGCATAATATTTTTTATATATGATGACTAGCTATTCAATTAACATATTTTTGAAGTTTCAATAAATTGGACATGAATTTGGCACGTTTTTCTTTGTAATTAAAGTAAATTTCCAATTAACTAAATTTATAATTAATGGAAATTAATCATGATAATTATAATTTTGGGAACCCCATGTAACAAAAACAATTATTTCTGTTGATGATCAGGAAAAAAATTCAGATAGGATGAGGGTAGAAGGTCCTGGAGAAAGGTGGGGTATGGGCAGCAAATATGGTGCAAAGGGCCATTGGGCAAAAAAAAAAGTTTATAACCACATTGGACCATATGATATTTTATTTTAATTTAATTTTTTTTAATTTATTCAATCATGATATAACGCTGTATAATTATACTAAGAACATCCATCAATGGATCATTAGCGGATTCGTTCTCATGAACACAAAGAACCGTGGTAATGAAAAACCTTCATAAAAACTTCTTCATCATTTTTCCCGATCAGTTACCAAAAGATGATTTTTTCCAGATGATGCGATGACACGAAGGGAATGTCCTTCGTGTCACTACGCCACTACGGCGCGGTTGCAAGTGGTTGAGGTTGGGGGGGGGGGGAGGTATCATCTTTAGTTTTATACTGTCAACGCACAGATACAACAGCGACCGCTGAGGGTGGTTTTTTTCAACCGAGAAAATCCACATTTTTTGGGACGGTTGGGGTAACCGGAAAGCTGCCATCACGTATTGCAAAGGTTTGAACACCCTGATGACGGTTCGGCTGGACCTGCGGTTGCTGTCTTCCATTGTCTATTAAGTGATTTGACAAGGAGGTTGATGGGATTTCGGATGCACTGGACAAAGGAATCGCTCTCCTTCTCAGGTTGCCATAAAAATGAGGGGGAAAGACAAATTCGAGGAACTGTATGGTGAAGTTCTATTCGACAGAAACTAATTCTTTGTTTGGCGCTTTTGCACTGATAACAATAAAAAAAGCCAATGAAGGAAAAATTAAATTTTTCTAACTAATAAAATTTTTTTGCTTTCCTACTTGAGCATACATTAAAACTCGGTTATAATGACATTCATAAAGTAACGTGATTACGCCGTTAAAACCGAGGTATATATTTTAAAATACTTGAATGAAATGCATTGGATCCCGATTATAACATTTTAGCAAAAAACCAATTAGTTACCTCCTCCAAAAAAGTACAAATTGCTAGGAGGCCCAACCATTTCTAATAAATTCATAAAAAATTATCAGAAGTAAAACTAAATAGACATCTGAAGGAACAAGTTTTTATATTTGCAAATTCCATATTAAACTTTTGAAACATTTATTAAAAGCCTAAGTATGAACCGGGGAGGAAATACGTCCCTAAGAGCTGCATTTTGTGTGTTTTGTTTTCATTATTCTGTCTTTTTGTTATTTATTTTTGTATCGTATATGAATGTGGCTGTCTATCTGTTGTTTTTGCAATTAAAAAAAACCATCTAGGCCAGCGGTTCTCAACTGGTGCTCCGTGTGAACTCCCAAGGGCTCCGCGGCCCTCGAGGAAAATAAAAAAAGAACCAGTAAATTTGGAAAAAATAATAATCTACACTGCTGGCCACCCAAATTGCAACACCAATTGTTGTTTTTGCAATGAAAAAAAAAAATCTAGACGACACGTTGTATGCGGGTAATATCGAAAAGTGCACTAAGACAATTTTCACACCTACCGTTCTTTTCAAGCAGTTTATGATTCACATACACACACAAAGTCGCAACTAAGGAGAGCGGGTCCATTGTACAGGGTGCTAAACTAGAGAGGGCGCTGAATTACCCCACCACTCCTTCCAACCTTTCCTTACACAGGGACGCCAAAAGCTTGCCAGCTCCAGTTAAAAAAGTATCCATGTGCGGCCCTGTATGTACCTTAAACCTTGCAACATACATATTGATGTACTGGGCCACAACGACATGCGTGGTCAGCCGGGGCAAGCACGCAGTTTAGCGTCCTCTTTTAATATTGAAGGAGAGATGAAAGAAAAAAAGGAAAAAAAGAATCCCTCTGGTTCGGAGTTCGGGGCATCAGTCAGTGCCGTCTTAACGCATAGGCCCACCCGGGCACGGCATCAGTCCCGCATGCTTGTCCCCATTTGCAGCCCTGGTGCCGTATGTACATGGTGTTAAGCGGGCCGGGATAGCAAGTTCGGTGGGGCGGCAAAATATTTTCCTGACCATCAACAGAAATAATTTTTTTCTTAATTTTTTTTTGGCACATGGGGTTTCCCAAAATTATAATTATTATGATTATTTTTTTTCCATAAATTAGAAACTTAGTTAATTGGAAATTTATTTTAATTACAAAGAAAAACGTCTAAATTCATGTCCAATTTTTTGAAACTTCAAAAATATGTTATTTAAATAGTTTTTTAATATATGTTATTTAAATAGTTTTTTAATATATGTTATTTAAATAGTTTTTTAATATATGTTATTTAAATAGTTTTATAATATATGTTATTTAAATAGTTTTTTAATATATGTTATTTAAATAGTTTTTTAATATATGTTATTTAAATAGTTTTTTAATATATGTTATTTAAATAGTTTTTTAATATATGTTATTTAAATAGTTTTTTAATATATGTTATTTAAATTAATTATGATGATTCCAGTCATCATATATGTAAAAAAAATATTATGCGATTTGGTCACGAAATGTAAGAGCGGTCAGAAATGGGTCAACTTTTGGGTTGTCTTTCTTCAACTCCGAATTAATTTCAAACGGCAAATATTGTTACAGAAAATTAAATAATTTAATTACCTGAAAATTTTTATTAATATATACAATAAAACCCCTCTTTTGCGGACACTGACAGTACTAAAAAATTCGTCCGTGAAACAGAGGTGATATTTAATCGCGGGTTTGAAATACATACTTTTATATATTATGCAACTGTAAATTATTAGGAGACGGACTTATTATAGTGACGGACTCGCGATGCGAGGATCCGGGTTCGAACCCCACAGTGGTGGTCGGCTGAAGTTGGTTTTCTGTGGTTCCCAACTTCAAGGCGCAAATGCGAGCCGATCTCCCCGTTAGAGAGCAACAGTCCTACAACAATAAATCATTCAATCATAACACTTCACTCATAGTTAGAAAAACTAGTGGCAGATGGCAGCACTACACATAACAAGCATTACAGAGAAACAACAAAACTTCACGCCAGGTTTCACTACACGTACACGCACATTCCCGCATGTACCGATTCGTTGGGGGGTTCCGGGGGGGGGGTGTGGGCGGGGCACATGTGTGGTGTAGTAGTAGTAGGTAGGGCCTCCAAAAAATGGCTCGGGGATCCATGATGTTCTTAAGTCAGCCACCTCGTTGGGCAATTTGCCTGTTGTGGCGTTGTATTTGTATTTGTATTTGTATTATTTGGCCGTAAAAGAGGCGTGGGGGGGGGGGTGTCCGCATGTGAGGGTTGTCTATTAAGAGCGGTTTTACTGCAATGCAACTTATATGAGCACGAATTTGCATGATAATCGTAGCCAACTTCAGCTGGGGGGAAAATAATTTATCAATCCCGAGATGTCACGTGACATTAAAATATAAAAAAAACCCCGGTTGCTAACAGCAGTGTGTGTTTCACACGAAATTCCACTGTGTTTCCACGAAAATTCACCGCCATGCAATTCACCGCTAGGAAAATTCACCGACCAACAATTCACTGCTAGGAAAATTCACCGACCGACAATTCACCGACCAACAATTCACCGCCATGCAATTCCCCGCTAGGAAAATTCACCGACCAACAATTCACCGCCATGCAATTCACCGCATGGAAAATTCACCGACCAACAATTCACCGCCATGCAATTCACCGCTAGGAAAATTCACCGACCAACAATTCACCGCCGGAAAATTCACCGATGACAGTTCTATGCGAGTCAGTTAGCGAGGGAATAAGCGATTGAGTTACTGAGTGAGTGATCCAGTGAGTAAGTGATTCAGTGAGTCAGTGAGCGACTGAGTTACTGATTCAATAAGCGAGTAAGTCAGTCCGTAAGTGAGTGAGCGATCTAGTGAGTGAGTGATCTATTGAGTGAGTAAGTGCCATATCCTAAAGATATGGCGGAAATTTAAAATAATGACTTTATCAGAAGAAATTCAGATGATACGGATTTGGGTTGCTGTATTTCTGAAATATATGACATCCATATTTATTGTGGGCATCTTTTTCTCGCTGGGCGTTTTGCCTGTTGTGGCCTTGTATTTGTGTAAATTACAAATTGCTGTTGCCCAATACAAGATAGTATATTCAACAAAATTCCATTAACTCGGTTTTACTCAGAAACTTCTAATGGAATGTTAAAAGGGATAATAACAGAATTAAAAGATAATAAAGTAAGTGGATACGCGATGAATTAACTTCCTAAAAATGCTTAAAATCATCTCCTGTTATCACTTTGATGTTATAAAAAACATCGCTGATCATCAGTAACCAATGGATTTTTTTTATGCTGAACTAGCTGTTACTCGCGATTTCACGTGATGAACTTTCAGGAATCCCGCCTTAGTGCGTATCTATATGTACTCTATATTTACTATATACGTATATATATACTTCCTATGCAACGGAAATTAGTGACGATTTTTTTATTACGGGAGTCGGTGACGTTTTTTGAGTGATGGAAATCTGTTACGTTTTTGTGTTACGGAAGTCGGTTACGATTTTGGGATCAAGTTTTCATTTAACTCTTGCATATATCGGGACCAAGTTATGTGCATGTACCCAGAGGTTCCCACATCCTACAGCAGGTCCCCTAAGCTGAAATAGATGGCGGGCCCCCAAACCAGCGTTTTCACGGGCCCCTCTGTGCTTAATTTATAGTGTGAAAATATCACAAAGGATAAGAAACGTTCCGGCCCCTGTCAGCCCTGCCATCGTGGGGGTCATGCCGAGAGGTATGTATACGTAAAATATACATATATCACCAGTGCTCCCAACATACAGGGTCGGGGTACCCGGGAGATTGCACATACACCTTCATGGGGAAGTTAAAAGGTTTCATTTCCAGGGGTTCTTGATGGAACTCATTGTTTTCTTGCTGGTTTAACATTGACAAATTTGCGATAGCGGAAACCCAATGTATATCCAGTCTGGGGTCCCATAAAATTTGCGAATTTGGTCACGGGTAATTGCGTGAAGGGGGGGGGGGCTGGATTTTATTCGTTGGTAAAATGAATATTTGCAGTGGCCTTCACAGCGGATGCCCGATTAGCTTCCGAGTCAGGGGTCCCGTTCCATTTTGGGGGCACTGGATGAATCTCATTCTTTTCTGTTGTTTAACATTGTAGAATTTTCAACAGCACAAGCCCGAGATAAATCCAGTGTCTGTGTGCCCCACTAAAAATCTGCGTATGGGGTCCCCGTTACTGGATGTGGGCCCTGGATTTTATTCGTTTTAAAATTGATAAAAATTAAAAATTTTCGTGGCCACTCACAGGGGGTATGTTCGACAAGCCTTCAGGTCGGGGCCCCATGGAAAAGTTGATAGGTTTCATTTCGGGTGTCCCTGGATGAATCTCATTGGTTTTTGTTGTTTAACATTGTCAAATTTGCAACACATCGGTAGCCCGAGATAAATCCAGTCAGGGCCCCCACTAAAATTCAACGAATTGGAGTTTGGGGACCCCCATGGGGAAGTTTTCTGGGGTTACTTGATAAATCACATTTGTTTTTTGTTGCTTTATTATTATAAAATTCGCTTCTTCAGTAAGCTGGTGCTTTCACGTGTCCCTTTCCATAGCACGCTGATGAAGTGGGACGAAATAAATAAGATATGTTGTGAATAGAAAAGGGGGGGGGGGGTGTTTGACAGATGGCAGGGGGGGGCAGAGCCCCCTAGTACTGTATATAAAATAACATATCATGCCTGATTCATCATCGCCGAGCCAAAACCGCTGAAGCTGTAAATATATCAAATTTTGTGAATAGTTTTTTTCACGACGTAAAGACTCACTAAGAAATGGTTTTTCCATATTCGACAACCTAAGGGCGTCATAAGAGTGGGGGTCAACGTTGAAATCATGCCGAGCCGAAACAGCTGAAGCTATAAATATGACATTAGATCAATATTGTACTGAGAAGGGATATGTTTCGGAACAATCGGATTTTTTAATCATTTGTGACACTACTACGTTAAAAAAATTAACTAACTAACCAATTCACTCACTCCCTCACTCACTTACTGAACATTCACTCACTCCCTCACTCACTTACTGAACGTTCACTCACTCCCTCACTCACTTACTGAACATTCACTCACTCACTCCCTCCCTCACTCACTTACTGAACATTCACTCACTCACTCCCTCCCTCACTCACTTACTGAACATACATTCACTCACTCACTCCCTCCCTCACTCACTTACTGAACATACATTCACTCACTCATTCCCTCCCTCACTCACTAACCAATTTACTCGCTCGCTCAATCACTGACTCGATCACTCGCTCAATCACTTACTCACTCGATCACTCGCTCAATCACTTACTCACTCGGTCAATCACTTAATCACTCTGTCACTCGCTCAATCACTTACTCACTCGGTCACTCAATCACTGACTCAGTCACTACTGGGTCACTCAATCACTGACTCAGTCACTACTGGGTCACTTAATCACTGACTCAGTCACTACTGGGTCACTCAATCACTGACTCAGTCACTACTGGGTCACTCAATCACTGACTCAGTCACTACTGGGTCACTCACTCACCCGCTCAATCACTTACTCACTGGGTCACTCGCTCAATCACTTACTCACTCGGTCACTCACTGGGTCACTCACTCACTCAGTAACTCAATCGCTCACTCCCTCGCTAACTGACTCGCACTAAAACTGTTGTCGGTGAATTGTGGGTCGGTGAATTTTCCTAATGGTGAATTGCACGGCGGTGAATTGTCGGTCGGTGAATTTCATGGCGGTGAATTGTTGGTCGGTGAATTTTCCTGGCGGTGAATTGTTGGGCGGTGAATTTTCCGGCGGTGAATTGTTGTCGGTGAATTGCTGGCGGTGAATTGCTGGCGGTGAATTTTCCGGACACGGCCTAGAATACAATGTTTTTAACATCGGCATCTGATGACAACCCGGTAGTTTAGATCCTTTCTACTCCCAGGGTTATATAATTAAATCGTTTCCCTTTAATGAGCGTCAAAAAAAAATCAATAAATTGTCATATCCTTGGCTTCCGCCATCCCCCATTTGTTCTTTGTCTTTTTATGAAAGAAAAAGATCTATTCCAGAGAAGTTGGTCCCTGGAAAACTTATCTTTTCAGTTGAACTTTCCTTTTCCTTTTTGAAAAAAAAAGGTCAGTCGTAAAACATCTATCTCACAAATGGCGGAATCATTTTTGTGCAAGTTTTTTCTTTGACTCCCTTCATATTCGTTTGAAGCTGAAGCTACTTCAGGAAAACAAGAAAAGGGCTTTGCCTCACCAGTGGTCATTTTTTAATCTTTACTGGTGGGGCAAATAGAAAGGCTAGCGGGACAAAATCCCCCCCCCCCCCAGTTAACATGTTAAAAAAAGGCCGAGAACGACTCGGACCTTTGAGGAGTGAGGTCATGCTAAAATGAGCTCCCGCCGACGTGGGCTTCCTTTTTAACTCTGCCGACGTGTGGTGTTAAGGCATTGGCCTAACTTCGTCGTGAGCTACTCGACAACGAAAGGATAAATTTCCTTCTTTCGCGAAGTGATTTTTTAACGTAATAACTCGTCGCCAATTGGATATTTCCTCGTTCTTCCTTCGCGAGTGTGTAAAGTGATCCTCCGACCATCTTCGTGTCGAAGTTTGTGATCCTGCGTTCAACGTGGAAAAAGCTACGTGTATTTTCCCGGATCGCCTCTTTTCAGCGGATTTCAATGTTTTCCTATGGACGATGAAGTTTGCCCTCCGCCTGCGTCCCTTCCCGAGAACGACCGCTCCTGTGATTCCTACTGAAGGTAAACAATTTGCTCCCGTATTTTTTACCGTTCTCCGTTTCCTGCTGCGACCAATGGTTCGTCAAATATTCCGCTTTGGAATCCTGTGCGCATCGGCCACCCACGCCACTTCGCTCTCTTCACACAAAGACTGTATTGTCCCCTCTCCGGATATCACCAGTTTCGTAGCGTCTCTTCTCGGCCATTGTAAGTGTCATCATAGTATCTACATTGTGCGTGTGTATTCATCGGATAGTTGGGTATTATACGAACTTTTTTTTTTTTTCTTTCTTTTTTTGTTTTTTTTGTTTGACATGGTCTACTCCTCCCCCTCCGCCTGGGGCTGTAGGAGCTAACTTCTCTCCGGCTGATCCGATCATCCCTGTACTTGGTGAGGAGACTGCTCACATCGTATAAGGGACTGTCAAAGTTGTCCCATTCAGATTGCTCGTCCCGCTCCTGAGTTATCTGGATTTTTTTTTTAATTTATTTTTTTATTTTATTTATTTTTTTTTTTTTTTGTGATATTGTACATATTTCTGTGTTTTTGCATCGTGTCTTTTTGCAGTGTATATTTTGCATCGTGTCTTTTTGCATCGTGTCTTTTTGCATCGTGTCTTTTTGCAGTGTATATTTTGCATCGTGTCTTTTTGCAGTGTATATTTTGCATTGGGTATTTTTGCATCGTGTCTTTTTGCAGTGTATATTTTGCATTGGGTATTTTTGCATTGTGATAATTTTCTAGTGCCCCACACCTATCATTCTGTGCATTTCTGTGTACCCGCCCCCTTGTTTTCGAGCCCGTATTTTCTCCACCCCCGTTTTGCTCTGCTCGATACGTTTCCTCTTGCCCGAACGGCATGTACTCTAAGCGCTTCTTGAGCATTGTTGAGGGGAAGACCCCTGCCCCCGCGGATAACAAGCAAAATCAGGACTATAGGATGATGAAGAAGCGCATGCGGGCACGCATCCGATCACAGGTGTGGCCCAGTGAGCTGAAGGACTCCCTTCACATCCCCACAGCCTACGAGGATGACAGTGGAAGTGAGTCATCAACTGCTACTGTCGTCTCCATTTCATCGATCTCGAGCTCCAATGGATCCCTCCTCCAAGACGTACCACCAACCAATACAATCGCTGAGATCGTGCTTTCCCCAGTCTCTACGGACGCCCGGCCGTGCCAGGCCTCCCCGAAAGACAATAGCAACGGATCACTGGATCTCTCGCGAGAGCTGGACGAGCCTGGCCTGCAACAATTCTTCTGCTCAACCCCCCCCTTTCGCCCGGGGGTAAGCTACCCTCGAAACGCACTTCACCAACCCTGGCATCCTCCCCGATTCTCCCGGAGAGTCAGAAAACAAGATTACACACCGAAGACGTGGCCGCCGTTGTCTCAACAGCCATGGAGGACATCCTGTCCCGGCCCCCCAACACTTCCCAAGCGCCTGCGACCTCCGAGACCCAGAGGAAGGTCGAGGCCCGGTCTCACGAGCCTCGGGAGTCGTCGAACGACCCAAGGGGCGGACCCCAGAAGGAATCAGCTTCACCAACAACGCCCACTGGGGATGTGAGCTCGTTCTTCGTTTCGCCGCTCGACATTCACGACGAAGAACGATCAGAAGGAGAAACTCACGAACACTCGTCATCTTTCCCCCCGCCCACATTGTGCGTTCGCACAGCCAAGCATGTGTCTGCCCCCCCGCAGGAAGCCTCGTCATCGGACTTCCTGGCAGCAAAGATACACGAAGACCCGTCATGCTCCCCCGCCGCCGGGAGTCTAAGGGGCGAGAGTCTAAGCAAGAAAGCCAAGAGAAGGAGAGCCCTGGACAACAACCTGGGAATCCCGTACTCCGCTACGGACTCCGGAGAAGACTTTGATCCCCCCCGGCGGACTCCCCCCCCTCGTCGTTACACGCTCCCCCACATAGATCCCCCTGCAGCGAACGCCCCCAGCCCCAGAGATATGGCACGAACACGCCGGACGACGCTGCCAGCTGACCCAATTACCCCCCTGGAAAGGCATAATGGGCAATCGAAAATCACTGCGAACTCTGACGCTCCCAAGCCGGGCCCAGATCAGATTGCGACCTCCCCTACGCGCCGTACGCTGATCAACGTCTCGGATATCATCCAAGAAGTCAGGGAGATTGTCCTGCACGCTTCAGGGAAGGGGAAGAATCTCCGCTACGGCGTCCCCTCAGCCCATAGGAAGACTGCCCTCCGGCACGTAGATACCCTCGCTCTGTGGGCCGACAAGGCGGACCAGATGCCTGTCCCCACGAGCTCAGCGACACCGCCTGCCGGAACAGGGTACTACGTCACCTCGCCAACGTCAATGAACTCTGGCGCCCGCCCGAAAGAGTACAAGCGCAACCAACAGACCCAGACAGACGAAATAAGGGAAAGAACTATCCAGGACATCATGGAAGGAGATGGAATCTTCAGTGCTGCCACCCGCCTACAGGATAACACCCTCAAGGAAAACGTTCCATCACCCAGGCCTCAGAGACCGCAACGAAATCGCATTAGGGGCCGCAACGTATCAACTATGCACCCTACGCCCCCCTTGCGAGAAAGCCGGGCCCTGGGACTTCTGGAGAAAACTGGCACGCCTCCACAGGACGCCTTGAACCCTCCAGCGGACTCGCCAGTGGCGTACGAGGACGATGCACCCATCCCTCCCCCCCCCGGAATTTGCGGACACCACTAGAGGGCCGACAATCATGCAAGCGACAGCAGCGGACGAGACCTCCAACAGAGCCGCGGACACGACAAGACAGGACAATCCCCCAGCGAGTACACAGGGCCATGTGTTACCTCAGCCGACCGCCTTTCAACTGAGACTTTTGGAACTGGCCGACAGATCGGCACCGGATTTACAATACCGAAGGGAGAACCCTTGGACCGAGGTCACCAGCCAAAAGTTCCGTCGTCGACAGCGTCATGCGCCAAAGCGATCCCGCCACGTTCACTTCGAAACGCCCAGATACCTGAAGGAACACCCCTCGACCTGCCCTCGGAACCCCCCCATTCGCAATAGATACACGGCAACCCCTCATCAAGAACAGAACCTTCGTCAGCACCCTGACCGAAGGCGTCAGCAACAGGAGCGGACTATTGACCCCAACCGGCGCCCCAACATGGTGAGAGGCAACGACTGGGCCCGAACAACACCCACGCATGGGCAGCGCCCGAAACCAACCAGAGCGACGCAATTCCAGAGGGACCGCCCTCGCATTACTGACCACCCCTCCAGCGCCCCGCATCTGAACAGCCGCCCCCAACAGTCTTTTACAATGGATCCTCCTCGCTATACCACGTATGCAAGGGCAGTGGGCAACGCCCATCAAACCTCGCACTTCTCCAGGCAGTGGGCCCTCCACGCATACTTCTTCTCCCCGGAACAGGGCACCAATAGGAAGGTTTACGACGACCTCATGGAGCAAATCCTCCTTTCCAACATCATTTCGCTGGAAGCCAAACCACTAGTCGCTGCTAAACTTACCTCAAGTGGCATCACCATCACGGGACAGACCACAACATTCCGTCGCCAAGTGGTACAGGAGATATCAAACAACTTTAAGCTTAAGCATAACATCTACATTGCCTAACTTTTTTCTGTTCTCCTCCCAGCCATTATATGTCTTCATCAACAACTTCCTCAAACTCTGACTCAGACTCCCTACTGGACCCTTCCTCGCTTTCTGGGAGAGGCCTTAAGATCCTACAGATCAATCTGGACAAGGCACATGCCGCCACCTCCAACGCCTACGTCCACGCCAGGAAACATGAATACGACTTCCTCCTTGTGCAAGAGCCAGCCCTACTGCACCACAGAGTGGACTGCCCCAATAACTGGCGTTACTGGCAGTCCCGAAACGCAAAAGCGGCAATCATCCAAATCAACCAGTCCTTTTCCCCCATTTTCCTGTTCCACAGCCAAGGGGCAGTTGCCATCAAGTTGTCCCTCCCATCCTCTACGGTGGTCCTCTGCTCGGCATACTGTTCGCCATTAGCGGACATTGACGCGTCCATTGCCGAACTGGACTCTCTCATCCAGGCAGCAGGCCCGGCAGACACTATCTTTGCTACAGACCTCAACGCCCACAGCCCTGTCTGGGGTTATAGAAATCAAGATGACAGGGGCAGAAAAGTCTTGGATTTCCTGTCGTCTTTTGACCTTTTCCTGCTGAATGACCCCTCTTCACCTGCCACATACACGCATGGAACGGGCTCCGGCTGGCCAGATATCGCATTCACAAGTTCCAAGCATATCTTTGATCGCACGAAGTGGGCCGTGGACACGAGGAATAAATCCCTTTCCAGCCACAAGTACATCGACATTCACGTCCACGATCGCCATCTTCAACACAACCTGCCAGGACCTATCCGGTATAAAGACACGCAACGATGCCTGCTCAGACTCCGCGCTCATCTCCCTGCAGCACTCAATCAACTCTGCCGGGAATTGCCCCTCATCTCCACAAAAGCGGATCTCGACACGCACGTTACCACGCTGGTTTCTGCTCTTCAAGCGTCCTGCGCATCCAATCTCGGAGTCGAGTTACCCCCAACCTTCACGCAGGGCATACGCTGGTGGTCCCCCCAACTTTCGACAGAGAAAAGGGCCATCAGAGCCCTGGAGAGGCGCATCTCCAGATGCAAAAGGCGCCAACAAGACACGACGGAAGAAACTCTCTCCCTGCGACAACTTCGCGCCAATTTCAAACGGTTGGTTAAACGTACTCGGATCGAATCCTGGAAAAAGCTCTGCACGACGACAAACACAACATTCGGAACACCTTACAAAGCTATCTTTCGTTCAAAGAAACCGTCGCCATCGCCTCCTACGCCTCATCCCCATCTCTCAGCAAAAGAACTGGCAGCCATGCAGCTCAGGGACTTTTATCCCGACGTGGAGACAAACATACACATCCAAGCACCGACAATCAATACACACCATGAGCCGCCTTTCCACCCACAGGAGGTCCTCCGCATAGCAAAGGCACTGAAACTCAACAAGGCGTCCGGTCCAGACGGGCTCTCCAACAGAATTGTACAGGCGTTTGTCCAGACAATGTTGGACTACTGGACAGGAGTGTGCAACAAGTGCCTGGATTTTTCCCTGTTCCCATCCATCTTCAAAAAGGGCCGCCTGGTACTTGTACCTAAGCCTGGTTCCGCACTAACAACGTCATCCCGGCCTATCACGTGACCTCGAATCTGGGCAAGATACTGGAAAAACTAATCGCACAGAGGCTGACGTTTTACTTGGAGCAAGGAGAGGCGCTTCATCCGATGCAATTCGGCTTCAGGGCAGGAAGATCAGCAGACGACGCCCTTCGCCACCTGCTGACTTCGATCGAGGCAAACCGCAGGGAGAATCTCCTTACGGCAGTCATCTCGCTGGACATCAAGGGAGCCTTTAATAACGTACGCCACGAGAAAGTCATCAGCGCCATCCGCAACCTTGATGTCCCAGCCCCATTTAGTGCGCTCCTAGAGGATATCCTGCCGGACAGAGAGGTCACCCTGTCTACGGACATGGGCATACGCTGCAAGGTTCATGCACCGGTCCGGCCTTCTGGAACCTCGCATTCGATCCTCTTCTTCACTCATCGTTCCCCCTTCCCCCTGGCACAAAGGCGTTCCTTCAAGCCTATGCCGACGACCTGGTGCTAGTCCTAGCCGCTCGCCAACCGGAGAATGTCACGTCACTGGGACGCATCGTTCTCCCTACGATCTCCAGATGGCTCCAGGAAAACGACCTTCAGGTGGAACCATCCAAATCACTGGTCCTGTGGCCAAACAAGCGCCTGAAGAAGCCCTCGTTCAAACTGAACAAGGTCAGGCTAAAGCATGCCTCATCAATTAAGGTTCTAGGGATAATTATTGATAAGAACTTTAACTTCCTCTCGCACGTGTCGTACTTGCAGAAGAAGACGGCAAAGATGCTCAAAGACTTCAGGCGCCTCTCAGGCTCGAATTGGGGCTACGGCAAGGAGTTTCGGAATACCCTCTATCGTCAGATAATTGTCAGGCAAGTGGCCTACGGTGCATCCATATGGTATTCCGACCCCGGCGTCAGGCTCTCAAGGGCGGTTCAGGCTCTTCAGCGCCCGCACCTCCTGTTCATCACTCGAGCATACAGGTCCACGTCGAACAAGGTACTCCAGTTGGCCACCCACAACCCTCCTCTGGGCCTCGTTCTGCAAGCGGAGAATCGCCAGGTTCGGCTGCTTAGGTTCAGGGAAGACGTCACGTTTTTTAATACGAGATTCCTGGCCGACAGGTTTGAACGCCCGGTCCCCAGCGTTCCCCAGCACCCGTCAAAGGAGCTGCCCACGGACCAAATTGCTCTTTTCCAGGCGCCATTCAACGAGCAACAGTGGCAGATCTTCACAGATGGCTCCAAGAACTCCGACGGCGTGGCCTCTGCATTCGTGGCATTCCGCAACCATGTCCGAGTACAAGACTGGAGCTCCCGACTCAACAATTTCAACTCGATCTTCCAAGCCGAGATTTTTGCCATTCTCCAAGCGGTCCGCTTCGCTTCATCATGCTCTGAACCTTCTATGATCTTCACTGACAGCCTCTCTTCCCTCCACGCCATATCAAACCCGTTCAACCGAACCCAACTGGTGAACGACACTCGCAATACCCTCCTCCTGCACCCACGCATACGCCTTTCATGGATTAAAGCCCACCAAGGATTTAAAGGCAACGAGGAGGCCGACACCCTAGCAAAAAGCGCCACGACAGCCACTTCTGCCATCACTCTCCCGCTGCCAGCTTCGCACGCGAAGTCACATTTTGCTTCGCTGGTCCTCCGCAGGTGGCAACTCATATGGAATGCGGAGGAGACTTCCACCAACGTTAACCTCATTGTCCCAACGGTCTCACGTGGTCGGGAGGTGTGGTCAAGGACGAAAATCATCTTTTACACGGAACATGGTCCCTTCCCGACGTACTTGAAGAGGTTTAAGGCCTCGAATAACTACTTCTGCGCCTGCGGGGGAATCGGTGATCTCCATCACTACGTCTCCATATGTACCCTTACGGAATCGTACCACTCCTTCTTCTTGGGAGACTGGAGCGTGCACCAATATGCATGGAAACGACGTATGATGCGCAGCCCCTTCAACTACAACAAAATTGCTGCACTAATTAACTTCTTGGAAGCTTTTTCGCACCTTCTATGTCAAGATACCATGTCTGACCCCCCGTCTAGCGACTCTGACAGCGGAAATACGGATGATCTTGACCCGCCAGTTACCAGATCACGCTCCACCGGTCAACATTTTATGCTGGTGTAATCCGAAACCCCTCAACGAGATGCGATACGACCAACTCACCCACTCACCACACCCAGGGCTTGTGTAAGCTCCTGATGTCGACGCCGTAACTATAGGATCACATGTGTATTATCGTGTGTATATAGTGTGTATTATAGGATCTCCTGTACATTTTGTATATTTGTATACTGTTCTTTCTTGCACTATTTTTTTTTTTTCATCATTTTGGAAATCTGCACAGCACGGGCACTCTGCTTCGCTCAATCTTTTTTTTTTTTTTTTTTTCTTTCTGTAACCGTCGTAGAGGGACGGCGCGGTGTCCCCCCTTGGTAAAACTTGGCTCTCCAGCTTCCTGGATGGGAGCGCTCTCTAGCAACGGCTAGATGGGAGCCATCACTCTCTGGCAGACGGCCCGGGTGGGAGCCTAGGTCTGGACACCAAGCTCCCTCGAAAGCGGACGCGCTGCTCTGTCACCTTTCCTTTTCTCACATATATCTATCCAAGAATCTTGGACTCGTGATGGGACAGTATTGTCTTCCACGGTTGTGTCCATTCTGTATGGCTCTTGCAGTCAGATTTTCTTTTACTCAATAAACGGTCTCCGGCGCGTCTCCAATACGTTAGAGGTTCTCACGAATATTAACGTGGAGGCGCGTCTGGTCTTTCTGTTAAAAAAAGGCCTGCCATCCAGTCCAGTTGTTCTGAACCTTTGATATACTTTTGACCAGTCATATAAACGGCAAAAGGTCAATGTGGAATGTGACTCACTCAACTCGATTTGACCGATGTCAGGGGCCCAGCGTGCGTTTAACAAACGCTGATCTAGTAGACTCGCGCAAACGCAGTGTGCCTTGCCTTATTTCCGTTTCTATCTCGTTTCCAATGACGGTGCTAATTAACCATCGACTTTTTCGTAAAAGTGACAACGTTTTCGCCTTTAACCATCCATGTTTGATACCCGTTTTTTCCAAGCATCAAAGGCCAAGGTCAAACACACTCCAATGGATTGAATGATGGTTGTCGGTCGTTATATTGGATAAAAATAATATGGTGGAAATAGGAAATTTTTTTAGTACTTATCATGACGGTCGTTAGAATGGAAGTCATTATAACAAGCGTCGACTGTAGTTTTTTGTCTTTTTTGTGCGTTTCCTTCTTTAGGGAAATTTCATTGTCTATTAATATACAGGATCTTTATAATTAAAGTTCCACTTTGAAATGGCCATAAAAAGAAACCTACTGGACAAAATGTTATCACACTTGGTAATAGTTTACAGGAGCTCAATTTTCCGTAAAATTTTTTTCACAAACTCACCACCAGCGGGGGAATGACGCTGTATGCAATATTGTTAAACGAAATAAGGTATGAACACATCGGTTTAAAATGTTTTTAATCGTTTCTAAAACGTGTTACAAAGCACATTCCATGTGACGTCCACCATGTGGCATAGAAAGCGCATTTGCATTATTCTAATTTGAATTCCTCTTGCCGTAAGCCATGTAGCCATTGCGACTTTGCATAACCCCACAAACAGTTTCGTTTTAGAAACGATTAAAAACATTTTAAACCGATGTATTCATGTCAACAATATTGCATACAGCGCCGTTCCCGCTGGTGGTGAGTTTTTGAACTATTTATTTTTTGCGGGAAATTGAATTCCATGACCTCCTGTAAATTATTACCAAGTTTGATAACATTTTGTCCAGTAGTTTTCTTTTTTATGGCCATTTCAAAATGGAACTTTAATTATAAAGACCTTGTACATCACAATATCACACTTCTGTCTTTGAATATACCGGAATATATTTTCTTTTGTTTCCTCTAAAACGGCGCGACCCTCGATGCTGTCGCTGAAAGCCCGTTTACACGCGGCAAGTGCTTTAATTGGTAACTTAATTTTTAGTTGCCAAGTACGATACAATGTATGCGGACGATAAGGGCCGTTTACACGGCTTTGGTTGGCAAGTGCACAAGTGATTTAGTTGGTAAGTGAATATAAACGGTTCTATTTTTTCCGGTTAAGTAGACCTATGCGCATGCGCCAGTGGGCGTGACCTGCCGCGCTGGAGGGGTCTTTTTGCTCTCTCACGGAGGGGTTTATTTTGATCTCAAGCGTGAACCTGTTCATACTCTGTCGTCTCCTGAAGTTTCGCTAGAATTCCGCGGAAATATTGGATGGTGAGGTTGCCAGAGGACACAAGCTTCAAGTTTGTTGAAAAATATCTTCGCCATTGAAATCATCCACTATTGAAATGAAAATTACCTTAACAAACAAGCTAAAAATTATTCGATGTTGGAAAAAGTTATGGAATATTCTGTCGACGTGATCTCAGGAGTTGAAAAAATAATTTTTGTTTAATGAGAATTTTCATTATTTAATTTTTAACCCTTAGAATTTCCTACGAATGCCAAGAATCTTCCCCCGTATTTTCGGCTTCCATAATTCCTAATTTATCTCCTCTTCAACTTCGATTAAAATATCATATAATCGATATTTACAACTTAGAGGAGAAATATAGAAATCTTATATTTCTTCTCGATGACTTACATAAGTTTATAATATGTTGTGTATAATTTTTTCCCCTGTGGCGTCATCTCTCGCCCCCCTTACGTGGGTGGCAGAGGCGAAAAAAGGGGACAAGCGAACTGTTTCCCTTGCGTGACCTACTTTTTGCTCTCGCGCAAGTGAGAAAAAAGTTTCTCCTTTTTTATTGAATAAATTTATTCAAGTGAATAAATTTATATTCTTTAAAAAAAAAAACTTATAATGTGGCTGTGATCACAGTATTCGTAAGTTCTACCTGATCATCTTCATCCATCGTTACGAAAGCTATGAGCTTTAAAAAAAGCACCTCTCTGAATGCCAAATAAATAAAAAATTATTACTATTATACTCCCGCGCGATG
The DNA here is from genome assembly GCF_987345545.1 of Pholcus phalangioides. Classification (NCBI taxonomy): domain Eukaryota; kingdom Metazoa; phylum Arthropoda; class Arachnida; order Araneae; family Pholcidae; genus Pholcus; species Pholcus phalangioides. The sequence continues at coordinate 50,101,770 of NW_028301602.1, read as the reverse complement.
CGTCTGTCTCTCTCCGTGGATTTGAGTAGACTGAAGCACGCATGCGCTAACTGCGCTCACCTCCGTAAAAATTATCCAATGATCGCCTACTTACCACTCATCGTGTGTACAGTTTCAAGAAGAATCGGGAATTTAGAATTAAGTTACCAACTAAAGCACTTGCCTCGTGTAAACGGGCCTTGATACATGGTCACCCCTGATGCAGCTTTCTCTTTATGTTGTAGTTTTTTAATTTTTTTCCCTGCATTTTTTTGAACAGCGAAGAAGATGCCCTATCACGATAACGACGCCGTCTTGATCGAGTTCCTGCGCGTGAAAAAATTCAAGCCCAAGGAAAGTTTTGATTTGCTCATGAACTCAATGAGGAGCCACCGAATCGTCAGAAAAGCTTACGGCATGATCGACACTGACATCATCAAGAAGGCGCTTTCCAAGGATGTTATCGGTCTCTTGCCATATAGAGACGCTGACGGAGCCGCTATCGCTTTCTGCCGATCTGGTGAGTAATCAAAGCTATTTATTTATTTCACACTATCCTCGAAAGCATGTCTGAATCGAGGGTACCGGAGGGGGGGGGGACGTTGAAGGTCATCGCTTCTTCTTGATATCGGAAAAATTTCGTCTGAATTGTAAGGTACGGGATGACCTGGCGAACCTTTACAATAAGTCATCCACCCATCGTGCTGCATTAGCACCCCTAGAGATAAAGGACCTCCGCAGTCTGCTTGTGACGTCAGCAAGTAGTCCATTTTCCCTCAGAATATTCAGGGGGAAAAAATTCCCTGCTTGTGCCAGTATCATCGTCGTGAGGAAAAGAAAGGATCGGGCTCATAATTGGCGATTTCTACGCTCCACATCCAATCACTATGCTATATTTGTGAGCTAATCAGGAAGATTCTACGCCAAAATAAGAAGAAACGAAATAGGATGCTGTGTTTCAAAATGTGGCAAATTTGCTAGGTAGTCTTAATGACGTTTATGGCAAACAGTGCAGAGGCCTTCTATCTCTAGAAGGTGCTGGCTGCATCCGCGCCTGCTCGATAGAAATAAATTCGCATGGGCAAATGAATGGAGCATGACGGTTAGCGTTGATAAGTGCATGGTAGTTCATTTTGGTTCGAGCAACCCACGGTTCTCTTACGAGTTGAATGGTGTCACTATCCCGGATGCAACTAGGGTCACCGATTTGGGAATTCTCATTGACGAGCGGCTTAGGTTTTCTGAACATTGTTCAGCGGTGGTCAAAAAATCGAATAGAATGCTTGGTTTCATTTTCAAGAAGGTCTCTTCGCCTTCTCCTAAAGTCATTCTTCCGCTTTTTCGAGGTTTAGTTCGTCCTGGACTGGAGTATGCTGTAAGGTTTTGGAGACCATACCTACAGAGAGACATAGACTTGGTTGAAGGGGTGCAGAGAAGAGCTACACGTGTTCTTATTGGAACACGGGGCTTGAGTTATGAAGAGAGACTTCATTTTTTGAATATGTTCACATTGGATGAACGCAGATGGCGAGGAGGTATGATCGAAGTGTTCAAAATTTTCAATGAGATGGATAGAATGGACCATGAACTTTTAGTACACCGCCAATCGACTGCTTTTACAAGGGGACACCAGTATCGATTGGTAAGGGACAATGCAAGGTTATGGTGTCACAGGGAATTTTTCTCTAATAGGGTTGTCAATAAATGGAATGGCTTACCTCCGGAGATAGTAAATTGTAACACAACTGACGCGTTTAAAAAGAAGTATGATAAATAATAAGGGGTAAATCGAGAAGCTATCCATACTTAGAATAAGACAACCATAAGTATGCTTTATGGGCATTGTATAATATTCTATCATGTGTATATCTACTCTATAATATAAGATCACAAACTCGAAAAGGGCATGTTTCTAAGCAACCGAAATTAGTGACGATTTTATGTTACGGAAATGGGTGACGGAAATCTGTTACGTTTTTGTGTTACGGTCGGTTACGATTTTGGGTCGAGTTTTCATTTAACTCCTGAGGACATCGGGAACCGCTTGATCTGTAGGGATCAAGTTTGTGCATGTACTCAGAGGTATGTATACATCACCAGTGCTCCCAACACACAGGGTCCGGGTACCCAGGGCGGGGCATTGGACAGATCTCTTTATGGGGGAAATTGACAGGTTTCATTTTGATTCGGGGATGAATACTTGCTTCTCATTGCGCATTGTGCTGCATTGCTTATTGTGGCACTGCAAAAATAATGGCGCATTACTTATTGCGGTGCATCGCGTGCTGTATTACTCATTGTAATGCCGCGTTTAATGCACATTGTGGTGTATTGCGCACTATAGTGCTTTGCTTATTGCGATTCATCGCATACTATGTTGCACTGCTTATTTGTGGTGTGCAATATTACTGATTACACACATTACTACATTACTGATTGTGATGCTTTACGTGTTGTAGTGCACTGAGTGATATATTGCTTATTGTAATGCACTGCTTATGGATTATTGTAGCTCATTGCGTATTATGGTGCTTTGTTTAGTGCGATGCATCGCATATTATGTGGTATTGTGCTGCATTGCTTATTGTGGTGCTCTATAAATATTGGCCAATTGCGCATTCTTATGCATTACGTATTTTAGTGAATCACGTGCCATATATTGCTTATTCTAATGCAGTGCTTATGGTGTATTGTGGTTCATTACGTATTGTGGTGCATTGCTTATTGTGCTGTATTGCCTACGGTGGTGGTGTATTAGTTATTGTGCTGTATTGCCTACGGTGGTGGTGTATTAGTTATTGTGCTGTATTGCCTACGGTGGTGGTGTATTAGTTATTGTGCTGTATTAAACGATGGGGATAAATTACGCATTGTGTTGTTTTGCTTTTTGTGGTGTATTGCGCATTGTGCTTAATGTGGTGCACTGAATATAGTGGTGCATTGCTTATTGCGGTGCTTTGAATATGGTGGTGCACTAATTATTGTGCTGTATTGCCGATGGTGGTGCAATAAGCACTGTGCTGTATTGCCGATGATGGTGCAATAAACACTGTGCTGTATTGCTTAATGTGGTGCCCTGATATAGTGGTGCATTGTTTTTTGTGGTGGCCTTAATATAAGGCTGCACTACTTATTGTGCTGCATTCCCTAAAATGGTACATTGCTTATTGCACCGAATCGTCGATGATGTAGCATTGCGTATTATGCTGTATTGCGCATTGCAGCGCATCGCGTGATTATTTGCTTACTGTAATACAGTACTTTTTGCGTATATTATGGTGCTTTGCTTATTGCGATACATCGCGTATTGTGCTGCATTACGTTTTATGCTGTATTGCGGGGCACTGTAAATAGTGATACTTTGCTATTTTTGGTGCATTGCGTATTGTAATGCATCGCGTGCTGTATTGCTTATTCTAATGCATTGCTTATTATGGTTCTTTGCTTATGTGAGGCATTGCCTATTGTACTGTATTGCATATAGTTATATGTATTGTGGTGCATCGCGTGCTGTATTGCTTATTGGGGTGCATTGCTGATGGTGGTGCGTTGCTAATTGTTTTTGCTATAGTGTATCGCGTACTGTATTTCTCATTGCAATGCAGTGCTTATTGAGTATTGGGCTGTATTGCTTATTGTGGTGTACTGCAAATAGTTGTGCATTGCTGATTATAGTGTATCGCTTACTTATTGTGTTTCAGTGGCTATGGCGTATTGTGGTGCTTTTTTGCGTATTGAGCTGTATTGGTTATTATGGTGTGTATTGCGTATTGTTATGCATTACGTGTTGTAGTGCATCGCGTACTGTATTGCTTATTATAATGCAGTACATATTGCGTATTGTGGGGTATTGCGTTTTGTGCTACATTGCGTGTTGTACGTACATCGTGTGCCGTATTGCTTATTATAATGTCGTGCCTTCTGCTTATTGTGGTGCACTGCAATATGGTGAATGTGGTGCATTGCGTATTGTTATGCATCAATGCAGTATGCGCATTGTGTTGTACATTACGTATTGTGGTGCACCGCTGATTGGGTTGCATTGCGTATTGTGGTGCATTGCATGCGAGCCGATCTCGTGTGCTCTCGCCACAGAGAACAACAGGCCTACAAGGTAACAAATATTCAATCATTACACTTCACTCACAATTTGAAGTATTGGTGGCAGCACTGAAATATCAAGCACAACACTAGCTACACACTCAGACTGTTAGGTGCACTCACTTTGATCCAGACTCTGCCATGAAGCTGGGCTGGAAGAGATCTCGGCAACGGGATAAGTCCGGTGGAAGAGCCGCTGGCGTTCATTCATTGTGGTGCATTGCATAATGTATGCATTACGTAGCACATCGTGTTCCGTATTGCTTATTATAATGCTGTGTCTACTGCTTATTGTGCCGTAGGCCTTATTGTAGTGCACTGCAATATGGTGCATTGCGTATTGTTATGCATCACGTATTGTAGTGCATTGCATGCTGTATTGCTTATTATAATGCAGTGCTTATTCCGTGTTGTGGTGCATTGTGTATTGTGCTGTATTGCTTATTGTAATACATTGCGTATTGTAGTGTATTGCTTAATCTAATGCAGTGGTTATTGCTATTGTGCTGTATTGCTTAATCTAATGCAGTGGTTATTGCTATTGTGCTGTATTGCTTAATCTAATGCAGTGGTTATTGCTATTGTGCTGTATTGCTTAATCTAATGCAGTGGTTATTGCTATTGTGCTGTATTGCTTAATATAATGCAGTGGTTATTGCTATTGTGCTGTATTGCTTAATCTAATGCAGTGGTTATTGCTATTGTGCTGTATTGCTTAATATAATGCAGTGGTTATTGCTATTGTGCTGTATTGCTTAATCTAATGCAGTGGTTATTGCTATTGTGGTGTGTGCCGTAGTCCTTATTGTAGTGCACTGCAATATGGTGCATTGCGTATTGTTATGCATCACGTATTGTAGTGCATTGCATGCTGTATTGCGTATTGTTATGCATCACGTATTGTAGTGCATTGCATGCTGTATTGCTTATTGTAATGCAATTGGTATTGCTAATGTGCTGTATTACTTATTGTAATGCAGTTGGTATTGCTATTGTGCTGTATTACTTATTGTAATGCAGTTGGTATTGCTATTGTGCTGTATTACTTATTGTGGTGCACTGCTGATTTTAATGCATCGCATGCTGTATTGCTTATTATAATGCAGTCCGATGCAGTCGTCTGTATTGTGTATTGTGGTAAATTGCTTATTGCGATGTTTCGCTGATTGCAGTGCATTGCTGATTTTGCTGGTTGTTGATTTGTACTGTTATGCATTACGTACTGTAGTGCATAATGTGCTGTATTGCTTATTGTAATGCAGTTCTTATTGCGTATTGAGGTGCATTGCGTATTATTCTGTGTTGCTTGATGCGATACATCGCGTTTGCGTATTGTGGTGGATTGCATATTATACTGTATTGCTTATTGTGGTGCACTGCAAATGGTGGTGAATTACTGTAATGCATTGCGCATTGTAGTGCATCGCGTGCTGTATTGTTTATTTTAATGAGTGCTTATTGCATATTGGGGTGTATTGCTGATTGCGGCGTACTGCAAATAGTGGTGCACACCATATTGTAGTGCATCGCGTGCTGTATTGCTTATTGCAACGCAGTGCTTATTGAGTATTTTGGTGCATTGGGTATTATTGTGTTTTGTTCAATGCGATACATTACGTACTGTGGTGCATTGCATATTGTGCTGTATTGCTCATTGTAATGCAGTGCTTACGGTGTGTTGTGGTACATATTATGCTGCTCTGCTTATTGCGATGCATCGCTTATTGCGCTGTATTGCGTATTGTGGTGCATTCCTTATCATGGTAAAATAAGTAGTGACTTATTTTGCAGTATTGCTGATGTTGGTGCATTGCTTATTGCTGCATTGACGATGGTGGCACATTGCGTTTTGTGCTGTATTGTGGTGCACTGCATATAGTGGTGGATTGACTATTGTGCTTTATTGCCGATAGTGGTGCTTTCCGTGTTATGATACACCGTATATAGTGGATCACTACTTAATTTGCTGTATTGCTGATATGGTAGTGCATTGCATATAGTGGTGCATTACTCATTGTGCTACTTTGCCTATCGTGGTGTATCACGTATGTGTTGCGGTGGATCGAGTATTCTGTTGTATTTATGATGGCGGTGCATTGCTTATCGAAATCAGAATGGGAAACTGGCAATGAATAACTATTTCGCAGGCATTTGCAGTGTCTGAGGAATATTTTGCTTTATAATTAAAGATGTGACGAGTAGTTAGCTCCATTGGAGGAGTTGGACGCCGTAGTATTCACATAAAACTGCTTTGATTCTATTATAAACCGATAAACTGGTGAAGAATGGGTTTAATCATCAATCACACACACACACAATGATGGTTTTGATCATCAATTCTTTAAAACCATGCTAATGCGTATTCTGAAATCGATTAATTCTATCGTATGTATTTTACAGTTTTTGGATTGGATTGTTGATGATATAGTTGAATTCGCGTTTCAAGTTCTCCGATAATTCAAATTGACAACCATCATCACAGAGTAAAGTTGCGGGACATTTGAGTATAGTGTTTCAGAATATTGGGCGAAGATTACATTGAAATCAGAAAGTGATACAAATACTAAATGCAGGGGTTCTCGCACTGTGTGCCGCGGCACCCTGCAAAAGTTTTTCGAAGAGACTCTTTGTTAAACTGCTCTGGGAGCTGCGGATAAGCGTTGGTTAGGGAAAGAGGTGCCGCGGGTGGGAAAAGTTTGAGAACCCTCTGACATAATATATAAGTGTATAAGAGGCCCCACACATCATCCAACACTGCCGGCGCTAAGATCTTTGACGGGCAAAGGCTTTGGTGAAACAAAAATAATTGAAAGAAATAATTCCAGCACCAATAAAAATTCAGAATTTACGGGGAAAAAATTTCGGAATTTTGAAAGTAATAATTCCAGAATTGATGAAACTTCAGAGTTAAAACTATAGCCACTGTTAAACCATCGAGCTTATACTACTAGGGGGGGGGGGGGATCACCCAGTCGCGCGCTGCGACGGCAGCTACATCAAATGCATGGAAATCACGTGACTCCATGAAACAAAGTTCCCGGCTGGCACTTTGCCCATAGAAATGTACAGTTCGGTCTCTAAACATTGGGTTTTATAGATTAAAAAAAGGATAGAGAAGTCATCTAAAAATGAAAGAAGATTAAATTATTTATTTTTCATTAATACTGGAATCATTAAAACTTATGCTGGAATCATTAAAACTTACGCTGGAATAATTTCTTTCGTTAATGCTGAAAAATATCTTTCATCAATTCTTGAATTTTCCTTCATGAATTCGGGATTTTCCTTCATTAATTCTGGAACACTAGGGGGGGGGGCAACCCCTCTCTTCACAACATATCTTGTTTATTTCGTCCCACTTCATCAGCGTGCTATGGAAAGGGAAAGGTGAAAGCAAAAAAGAATCAGATTCATCCAGGGCCCCAAAATGAAACCTGTAAACATGGGGCCCCCGACTTGGAAGCTTGTCGGTCATCCCCCGGTGCGAGTTCCATGAAAAGTTTTCATTTGTATTCGTTTTACCAACGAATAAAATCCAGGGCCCCAACCAATTACCCGGGACACCAATTCGATACTTTTAGTGGGGCCCCAGACTAGCTTTGTCTCGGGCTTCCGCTGTTGCAAATTCTACAACAGAAAAGAATGAGATTCGTCCAGGGCCTCCAAAATGAAACCTGTAAACGTGGGGCCCTCGATTTGGAAGCTCGTCGGTCATCCCCCGGTGCGAGTGCCATGAAAAATTTTCATTTGTATTCGTTTCACTAACAAATAAAATCCAGGGCCCCCAACCAATTACCCGGGACACCAATTCGCATACTTTTAGTGGGGTGCCAGACTGTCTTTATCTCAGGCTTCCGCTGTTGCAAATTCTACAACAGAAAAAAATGAGATTCATCCAGGGCCCTCAAAATGAAACCTGTAAACATAGGGCCCCGACTTGGAAGCTTGTCGGTCATCCCCCGGTGCGAGTGCCATGAAAAATTTTCATTTGTATTCGTTTCACCAACGAGTAAAATCCAGGCCCACCCACGCAACTACCCCTGACCGAATTCACAAATTTTATGGGGCCCCCAGACTGGATATATCTTTTGCATCCGCTATCGCAAATTTTTCAACGTTAAAGCAGCAAGAAAACAATGAGATCCATCAAGGGCCCCTGGAAATGGAAACTTTTAACTTATATGTGTAATCACCCCCGGGTACCCCGACCCTGTGTGTTGGGAGCACTGATGTTGTATGTATATTATACATATACATACCTCTCGGCATGACCCCCTTCCCACAAGGGCAGGGCTGACGGGGGCCACAACGATTCTCATCACTTTTTGATTTTTCACACTATAAATTAACCATAGAGGGGCCCCTGGAAAGCTGGTTTGGGGGCTCGCCATCTAAATTCCATCCTAAGGCCTCTGCTGTAGGATGTAAGAGCATCTCGGTACATGCACATAATATGGTCCCGATGGGTCAAATGGGTCCCGATATATGCTAAAGTTAAATGAATACTTGACCCAAAATCGTAACCGACTTCCGTAACACAAAAACGTAACAGATTTCCGTAACATAAAATCGTCACTAATTTCGGTTCCTTAGCAACAGGCCCTTTTCGAGTTTCTGATTTTATACCATAGAGTAGATGTGATAAATCTATTATCAAGGTACAGTAATGCTAAATAAAAGTCACACACACACACAGAGTTTCAATTTTTTTTTCTCAGGAAATTTCAGAGGCATTTCAAGAAAGCATGCTCAACAGTGTTTCTTGCCCCCCCCCCTTCATCCAGGAGATCCATGAGCAAGAAACTTTGCTACTCATTAACTTGATTTTTGAATAAATACACAGTGTACAAAAACTTTATGTGCAAGGGTGGATTCCTGAACCCCAGGGGGTCCGTCAGCATCCCTCTGGGATTTCTACAGGTTGTTCGACTGGATTCTAAAACTAGTTTTACTTTGTAGACTAGGTAAATATAAAGAGAGAAAAAGTAGTCATACTTTTTCTCTTTATATTTCCACTTAAATTCTTCACGTCTACGCTTTTCACGGGTGTCTGAGACTCCCTTCATCACTTGCCTTGCTTTACGTCTACTTCGTTTTACTCATCAGCCACCCCCTTAATATTTTCGAGGCCTCCACAGAATCGGGTCTAGATTATAGTGTTTGAAACGCATTGGTTCTGCTAACATCCTTCCCAAAAATCTTTTCGCCAATAATTAAAATTAAATTCGCCTCAAATTTCTCACGGATGTCGTAGTGAACTGGCTACATTGAAATGTACGTGTTCGGTACTTTGAATTGGTTCTTTTTTGAACTATTTTGGGGAGCCGCGGATAACCGCTATAGCAATAGAGAAAACTTTCAGAGAGATTGAAAATTTGTACCGTTTGTAAGCCTGTTAGTCTCTGTGGCGAGATTTTTAACTGGGAGATCATCTCGTATTCGCGCCCTGAAATTGGGAACTATAGAAAACCGACTTCAGCCAACCACCACTGTAGCACCGGTGGGATTCGAATCAGGGTCCTCACGATGTGACTCCGTCACTATGCCACTCGACGATCACAACTAGAGTTACCAGATTCGAAAACTGCGAAAGCAGGACGCCTGCGCCACGCTTTGTAACGTAACTTTTCCCACTTTTCACAACAGATAGCGCCACCGCCATAACTTTTCCCAACTAAAACAGAAACGCTAAAAAAGAACAAATAACGATCCGATTCTCCTCGCTTGTAATGAATTTTTCAAAACAGTCTGGTCACGTTTATTATTTTGCCTGGAGCAGGGCGAGATATTTCTTCCTATACTCTCAGGCTCTTTTTCTTTTGGGAGCGTTGCTTTTTTGCCAACGGTGATTTTGCCACAGGAAACAGCTAGAATATTGTTTGCATCCCGTTTTCTTCATTTCATAATGAAGGAGGTAACACCCCTCTTCATTAACTGTTGGTGAGCAGACAGTGGTATTCTTAAAGTGGATATAGCAGTTTTGTTTTTCCAGAGCTGTTTTCTGACTGTCTTTTTCATGTTATCCTGGGGCAAACTACGTTCTATAGCGTAAAAGCTGCTTCCAACCTGGGCAGACGCTATATTCTATAGGAATATAGCACCTGCCCAGCTTGGAGGCAACTTGAGGTCTGGAAATTTCGACGGTGACTGGTCAAAGCATGTAAAAATGTGCGGTGATAAAAAGCAAGAGATATATATGTGTATATCGGAATGGAAAAAAAAATCCTAAAAAAAATAATTGCCGGAAACCTGAAAAAGAGGACAAAAGGGTAAATTTTCTAAAACGTAGGAGGACGTATGAAATGACATCAAAAAGGAGTACGTCTGTAACCCTAACCACAGCGGCTTTTAAAACCCACTGCTTTACTGCCCTTTCAATAATTAATAAATACAAAATGCAATGCACCCCTTCTCCCTCCTGCGTATGTGCTCGAGTTCCATGTACACGAAACAACTTTCAGCTTTCAGTCCCCTTCAATGTTTTTTTCAATGTCGGTGCCTCAGATACCGCCCACTATGAGAAACACAGGTACTGACGACGTTGATAACAATCCAATTTTCAACATGCGAGCCGCTATAATACACTAATCGCATTTCATTCTTACGTCACTATATCCGAAGCAAATTAATTCCCCATAGAACCCCCCTATATACCAGGGGGTACAGCAAGGCGCCTTAAGGCCTTCTATAAAGAAGAGTAAGCTCGTCATCCATTTATGAGAAGGTTTGCTGCTCAAAGTGATGTCTCGGAAATCTTGGAAAAAACAGAATATGCAAAAACAGAAAAAACACACAATTTTTTTCAAAAATGACAGATGAGTCAGCTTGGCGTTTAAGCTGCTCTAAAGCGAATGTCTCAAACCTCGAAAGTGTTTTATGTTATTATTCAACCTCAATTTTTTTAAATGTATCGCAATTAAATCAATATATGGAATTAAATCATCTTACAAAAATATATCAGGAAAGAAAGTGACTGTTTTTAAACTTTTTTCACCCATGTGCTGACGGATATGTAGCCTCGGGGTACAGACGAATAATGGATTTTTTTTTTTAACATCAGTATATCGCACAGCGATAATATTTATTTGAATACGTAATTGCAGAAAAAATTAAAGTTGAATTCGTAAAATTTGACATTTTGGCCCGATAGGCCGGATTACACTATAAAAGTTTGATAAAAGTCCTTTTAAAAAACTTTAAAAATGCTACCAATAAGATCATCGGTTGTATTTTCTAGAATGTAACCATTAAACTTATTGGTGGCATTTTTCAAGTTTTATAAAAGTACTTTTATAGAACTTTTCTAGTGTAATCCCGGCCATATTCGTATTTTTGCGAACATATTAGTTTGCAAAAATGCGTCAGGGGCGTAAGTAAGATTGATCTATGCAGGGGGCACACAGGATTCGGAGGGAAGGGGCCTAAGTAATTTCTTTCAAATAATTTGAGTTTCTAATTTTCAAAAAGCGTAGTATTAAATTAACAAAAATTCGTTAAGGTAGCATAAAAAGGCATTTTCATCTGATATTTCTTTTTTTACGAAAATTGGCAAAGTTAACGCGTGTACTGTATTTCAAAATAAAATTTGATCATTTGATAACTTTTGTCGCACTTGTAGACTCTGCCACTACATTTATCCCGTTTTCCAGATCGCATGTAAAGAAAAAATGTAAAGAAAATGTAAAGAAAAAATGTATATATCAACTAAGTGGGACACCTAGCCTATTTGATTGCAAAAATTGTTGTTATTAATTTATTATTATTATTATTATTATAACGAGTCGCGGAATGGCAACAGTATGGCATTCAAATTGTCGGCTCGGTTGTTATGGTAACGGATTCTCTGCTGGATGTTTATTATTAAAGTGTCAGTTATGTTCTCGTTCGTAATCGATGTAGCATCGCATCATTAAACATAGTGGCAGCGGTGTTTAACTCCATCTTAGAGGAAGAAGCCGAATTGCTTCAGCACGAACGAAATAGCGGCTATATTTCCGTAAATATTTCGGGTTTCCTGCCAACTTGGCGAAATTTTTTTCTCGCCAATGTGTGATACTTATTTATATGTGGTATCTGTGTTAGAATAGCTCTATGTGACGTCATAGCATCTTGTGACGTCACGAAAATGCACACAAGTCGATTTTACAATTAAATGAGAACTAACGAATTGAAATTGATTTATTAAAGTCAGATTATTAATAATAATTTATATTTATTAATAAATGTTATTATTAACAATTGTAATTAATAATTTATACCAATAATAAGAAATAAAAATATAATAATACTAATATAATAATAATAATAATTTTGATGTATATAACCTATGTTATATTTATAGTAAGTTATTATAGTTATAAATTATTTCATTGGACTGTCGGTACTTTCCTTTCGTCGGGTTTTATCGTTATTGAATTATAGATATCTTGGTGCTGTTGGAACAAAATCAATATTTACCCAGGGAGACCGAGCGTAGCGAGCGGGAATTACTTGTTGGTCGATTTTCTTGCTACAGGGGTTTTCTACAGATATCATGGTCATTTTATCAAGAATGACCATGAATGACCATCTTGCTTGAACCAATCAAGCAAAAAAATCGACCAACAAGCAACGCGGCGCGCTTCGCTTGCGCCGCGGATATATTCGCTTCCCGTTCGCTACGCCCGCTCCCCTGCCGCAGCCTGCTGGACGACCCGCCCTTCCGGCGTGGGGATCGCGGGCACAGCTCCCCTGCTACACTCGGTCGCCCTGGGTAAATATTGACTTTGTTCCAACAGCACCAAGAGATCTGTAATTCAATAAGGATAAAAACCGACGAAAGGAGAAAATAATCTTTAAAAGTTCTTTACGGATCAGTGCGACCCTTTTCGTGGGTCATACGAAGTACAGCCTACAGGTGTCAGAGCATGCAATATTATTTGTACTTAAAGATATAGGTATAGATGCATTTATTAATGACCTTTATACTGTTAGGTATAAAGAACCCTAAGACTGAGTTACGACACACCGTGGACTTTGTTATAGCCGACCAAGAACTGTCACCACTCCTGGGGCTTCCCACATGTGAAGCCATGGATTTGATATCTGTACAACACAGCAATTTCATCAGAGTTGCCAATGTTATGCTGGAGCCAGAACTGGAAAGCGTTTTTTCTGAAGGAGTCGGTTAATTTCCGGGACAAGTCATTTTGATCATTTTTTGTCGCACCACGGTAATTTTCTGCACACGAGGGCTAATTAGACCGGGACCTACAATTTATTGCCGATTCCGAACGGCAGGCTTGTTTTTTATACTCATCGAGAGGTTGGTGCGCTAACCCCTCGATGGGGGACTTCTTGCGGTAGCAATCTTTTTCTGTGGCCATGTCACCGTTTCTGTTGTACCCCTGTGTCAGGAAAGTTTTCTGACAAGGACGAACCGGGTATCGAACTCACGACACCTCTAAACATCCTTTGGTACTTTAGGCGAGTATCTTATCGACCTGGGCTACCGCGCCCTCCGGGACAAGTCAAGCTCAAAGTGAATCCGGAAGTCGTCCCCGTGGTCTCCCCTCCTCGAAAGCCACCCATTGCTCTCAGAGAAAAACTCGGGCAACAGCTGCACCGCCTCATGGAACAAGGAATCATCAAGCGAGTAGAGGAGCCAACCAGCTGGGTGAATCAGTTCGTGATAGTTCCTAAACGAGATGGATCACTGAGACTTTGCATTGACCCCCTCTACACCTGAACAAAGCTCTTCAAAGAGAACATTACACACTTCCAACCATAGATGACGTGTTGCATGAACTTGCAGGGTCTGAAACATTCACAAAATGTGATCTGCAATGGGGGTTTTCTGCATGTAGTGTTAGACGAAGAGTCATCACTTCATTTCAGACTCCATTAGGACGCTTCCGTTGGTGCAAATTCCCATTTGGCATCAAGGTGGCTCCAGAAGTGTTTCAGAGACGTATACATGAACTTTTGATGGGCGTAAAAGGTGCCATAGTGGTAGCTGATGATACCATCGTGCATGGCAAAGGAGAAGCAGAACATGAGCGAAGATTTAGATCTTTTCTACACAGATGCATAGAAAAAGGAATCAAGCTTAACAAGAACAAGTTAGAGTACAAAGCACCCCAGCTAACATTTTTAGGACATCGGTTGTCGAAAGATGGCATCTCTCCTGATCGAAGCAAGATAGAAGCTATAGAAAACTTTCCAGACCCAACCTCAATCACCGAGCTAAGGAGATTTCTGGGTATGGTGAATATTTTAGGAAGGTACATACCTAACCTCGCTCATATTGCTGAACCACTGCACAACCTTCTGAAATCTAAGACTATGTTCAACTGGGGTCCATCACAAAAAGCAGCCTTAAATGCGATTAAGGCAAGATTGGTTGATCATACAACGCTGGCAACATTCGATGAAAACTTACATGTCACACTGGAATGTGATGCAATGAGTATGGAATAGGAGCTGCCATGTTCCAGATGGATAAACCAATTGCATTCGCAAGCAGATCCCTGTCGGAGACCGAGCGCCGGTACGCACAGATTGGAAAAGAACTAGCAGTTGTTGTGACTCTTGAGAAGTTCCACCATTAAATTTATGGATGGAATATCACCGTTAACACCGACCACAAACCCCTGGTGGCTATTGTGTCTAAACGTTTGTTCAAGGCACTATGACTTCAACTTGAAGTTCGTTCCCGGAAAGCAAATTCCTGTGGCAGATGCTCTTTCACGAGCTCCTTCAAGGGACTCACTCCTCATTCACTCAACTTCATCATACAGCAGATGTGGTGGACTCGATTAAGAACATCAGCTTCTTACCAGTGTCTGTCCATTACTTACCTATCATGCAACAGCACACGCGGAGTGATTCTACTTTGCACTTTGCAGGAAGTTAAACGCCTTATATTGGAAGATTGGCCAGAGACTAACACGAATATCAGTGCCATGGCGACGGCATATTTTCCATATCGAGATGAATTGGCTATCTCCAATGGCATTATTGTAAGAGGAGACTGCATTGTAGTGCCAACAACACTTCGAGCTGAAATGAAGAAAAAAATACATGCCGGGCATCAAGGTATAAATGCATGTCTCAGACGAGCGAAAGAAGTTGTCTTTTGGCCGAACATGTCAGGAGATATTCGGCAGCATGTCGAGTCGTGTGGCACATGCGCTGCCTTCGCACCAGCCCAGCCAACTCCAACGATGATAGCTCATGACATTCCTCCAGGCCCGTGGCTTAAACTGGGTGCTGATATTTTCCAGCTGAAAGAGTGAAATTACTTGGTCCTGGTAGATTACTTCAGGAAATTCATAGAAGACCGCTGTGGTGGTCGAGTGGTTATAGTGACGGACTCGCGATGCGAGAATCCGGGTTCGAACCCCACAGTGGTGGTCGGCTGAAGTTGGTTTTCTGTGGTTCCCAACTTCAAGGCGCAAATGCGAGCCGATCTCCCCGTTAAAAAGTCTCGCCACAGAGAGCAACAGTCCTACAACGATAAATTATTCAATCATAACACTTCACTCATAGTTAGAAAGGTGGGCAGTTTATAGGTGGTGGCAGATGGCAACACTACACATAACAAGCATTGCACAGAAACAAACTTTACGTCAGGTTGCACTACACATACACGCACATTCCCGCATGTACCGATTCGTTGGGGGTTCCGCAGGGGGGGGGGTGTAGCAGTAGTAGGTAGGGCCTCCAAAAAATGGCTCGGGGATCCATGATGTTCTTAAGTCAGCCACCTCGTTGGGCAATTTGCCTGTTGTGGCGTTGTATTTGTATAAGACCTACACGGACGACCCTGCCGACCAGCGTCTACGATTCACTCTACCGCAGGTTCCTAAAGTCCATGCAAAGTTGCTAGAAAGGCAAAATGAAATGACTCAGCGACACAATAGAGCATTATACTTCAAGGCGCGAATGCGAGCCGATCTCCCCGTTAAAAAGTCTCGCCACAGAGAGCAACAGACCTACAAACAGCACAAATGTAATTTCAATCATAACACATCACTCACTTCACTTCTGAAATGTAGATGGCGGCACTGAAAAATCAAACAACATTTGGGGAAAAAGCTGCGTAACAAAACAGATCAGTTCGTGCTCATATAAGATCCGCACAAATGAGGGCTCCACGTTGAGAAGAAGCAGGCAATTCATTACACTACGTGTCCAATAAGATATGGAAATCAAGCAAACAGCTTCACAGCCAGCCTGTCACCACCAAGACAATGTGACATCCCTACCTGAGATACAAGAGCCTGAGTACAAGCCAGAAAGAAGTGGTCCTAAATCTCCAGCAATCAAAGATGAGGTATATCCCCAATGCTAGGTTCCAGCACCACAGAAACAGGTAGCATGTCCGTCATCACAGACAATCCGGGATAATGGATCTCACATGGTCACAAGATCGGGTCGCCTGGTAAAGCCTCCATCCAGGCTCACAATGGCAACAGTATGGCATTCGAATGTCGGTTCGGTTGTTATGGTAACGGATGTCTCTGCTGGATGTTGATTATTAAAGTGTCAAATATGTTCTCGTTCGTAATCGATGTAGCATCGCCTTACTGAATGACCTCAGATTACAATATGTGGAGGTACGAAATACTTGGAGACGAATAAGAGGAAGATATTGGAAATACCTGGTTTGTGGAATATACTGATTTGGTCATCATCGTTTGGAAGATGAGGACCATATGTGGATGAATTTTACAGTCACTGATCATACATTCATGAGGCAAAAGTTCAAGCCGCTAAGGCTGCAGGACTTCTAAACAGAGTCTGTTACACACGCTCTGCACTTAGCCTCAAAAACAAAACCATTATGTACAAGTCAGTCATTAGACCAATTATGTGCTATGCAGCACCATGCTTTTCCACAGCGAAACCCTCTGTCATCAAACAATTACAAGTGCAGCAAAATAAAATACTTCGGCGATATACCGGGGCACAATGGTATATCAGAAATCTTGGCATAATGAAGGATTTGAACATTGAAACCATACATGACTACTTAGTCAAACTATATAGAGGATATTTCGATAGAGCTGAAACATCAGAATATCAGCACATAAGAGACATCTCGCCTTATCCTGCGGTAGAGGTGTTGAGGTTTCTTCGACCTAAGAACATACTGGCCTGATATGGCCCAATGAATTGGTTTAGTTTTGTAAAAAGTGTAAATAGTTCTAATTCTCTCTTCATTGATTGGAAGCATAGTGTTGCATATATACTGAACGCCTACCAATATTTATCGCATTTAATCTTGTATCCACGTGTAATCATATATATTGTATTCACGCCATTTATTAGAATGAACATATATATACTCTTTTGTAACCATTAGGTGCAGTATTCCACTTTTTTGTCAATTATTTGCTGAGATAATTGACTGATTTTGTAATTGTGTATAAAATGCGTTCTTGAATTTTGATACTTCACCTCCTTCGGACATAGCTCTACAAATTTCAAATTTCTGTGATAAGTAAGACACAACTTACCGAATTCATTTTTTCTAATATGATCTGAATTAATTTGACGTATACTGACTCTCTGAGTACAGCATGGGCTGTAAATTTTATTATCTTTTATTGACACGCCTCTTATACACTTACACTCACACACTCAACTATCACATACAAACAGCTTTTTAACTTCTTCATCCAGCTCGTACGGAGCAGCATCAAACAGGGAAGCTTATGGGAGTCTTAAAGACTCGGTACGCCCTGAGAAAATGTATCTACCTCAGTCAGTCAGTCAGGGGGGACACATGAGACATGGTACAGTTCTGTGGTCTCTGTTGATGTTTTTCCAAACAGGACGCACATGAAGAAACAAATGTTTTTGTCAGCTTTGTGATGTTGGGAGACCAATACTTCTGTGGAAGACGAACGAGTATTCGTGAATGTCCAGCATGTGTAGATGATGAAACACCATGCGACAACGATAAAGCGTCAGGAGCGAACGACTTGGAAAGAACAGTTTTCATGTTAGACGGTTTCGCATTAGATGAAACACACAAGATGATTGTGGTGAAAAAAAGATAATGTTCTTATATCGTCTTGGCAAGTGTTTGATGTTTGTAACACAGTTCTTAATGTGGTGACAAAACTCATCTTCACTTTGGGCTTGTTGTAGGTCTTCAAGCGAGTGGTTCGGTGCGAGATGTTCTAAAGACGCATCCGACACAGGAAAGTTCCCTGGCATTGCAACAACGGCAGGCATGTTGTGTTCGTCAGAAACATGTACAACATTAGTAACATGAGAAACTTGGTTCATGTAGCAGATACCACTGAAGATCATAGACGATTGAAGAGGTTCTTTCACTGAGATAGGAATGAAGAGTTCGATGTGGCGAGGAATGTGAGCAGTGTTTGTGCGAGCCACAGAGTTGGCAATTGACATTGGATGAGGAACTGTCAACGACAGTCCATCTTTACTGAATTTGAATGTTACAGCTTGTGCACTCAGGAAGTTGACACCAAGGATAGCCTCATAGCACGGGCAGCGTAATTCCATACCGTACATAGGATTTTTAACATGGGATGTGCCTCATAAGATCAGTATTGCGTCACTAAATCGTCACACTCGATCGTGACTTCGGAACTTCGGGCCTCGATGTAATGCGTGACATAGTTATTGGCACGCGTTTTTCCGTTTTTCCGGCAACTGTTGGTTGGCACCAATATAGGCCTATTTCCTGGCAACGTTTAATGATAGATATACCTAATTTTACCTACGATCGGAATATGTCTGTCGGTGTAATGGTTAGAGCATGGGATTTGTGTTATATTGTTCGGAATCCCATTTGAATTTTTTTTTAATATTGTTACCTGTTGTCTGTTTTTGGAACACCTTGTTTAAACTTATCAGTTTTGCCATATTTCCGGTTGTGG
Source organism: Pholcus phalangioides (assembly GCF_987345545.1). Classification (NCBI taxonomy): domain Eukaryota; kingdom Metazoa; phylum Arthropoda; class Arachnida; order Araneae; family Pholcidae; genus Pholcus; species Pholcus phalangioides. Next base: position 50,082,793 of record NW_028301602.1, on the reverse strand, counting down.
TGAGAACAGAGTTGATATTTTCAGTCCAGCAGGGGCCCCTTTAACGGCCGGAGTAGCGAAGCCGTTTGCGGGCGCAGAAGTATTTATTAATAAAGTAGTCGGAAACACATGTTTTTTTTTGCGTTGTGATGTTATATTGTATATCATTATTATTATGATAATTATATTATGTGCCGGAGGGGGTAGAAGCTACGGGTGTAACATAGGATCCTATGAGTTAGATTGCGTTGGGGGCGATGAGAGAAAAAATTTCTTAAAAAGGGGGTGATGGGACACAAAAAGGTTGGGAAACTATGGGCTAAACCAAGGACGTAGCGAGGGGGGGGGGCTTAAGGGTCTGGTCCCCCCCCCTCCGAACGAAATTTCTGGCTACGCCCTTGGGCTAAACGCTGATCAACCAACAAAACGAAAGAAAATGATTTTCCAATCTGGATAGGTTGTGGGAAAACAAAGCCGCTTTAAAGTTTTGGTGGGAAAAAGACGAAACGAAAAAGGGAGAGAGAAAATAGATAGATGGCCCGCTTTAAGGGCCAGGCATCCCCTTAACATTTTAATTCTGGTTCTGGAGAGAGAAAAAAAGAAGGGTGTGTCCTTGAAAGAGACACTCGGTGATCGTCATGAGGGGAAAATACGATATTTCGAGAAGAAAGAAATGGGCAGTCGTTCTTTTTACGCAACTGTTCCTTTTGAGATACATTTTTGTTTGGAGCTGTTTGTTTATTTTGAATGTGAAGTTACCAATATAAATCAAAATTTAATTGCCTACGAAAATCGAATGGTCTTCATTCTTTGGGAATAAACCCAGTGTGTGTGTGTATGGGGGGGGGGGGGGCTTTGTATTTCTAATAACAGATTACTTTTTTAACGGCAGGTAGAATCTTTTTGAGGATTGGCTAAGGGCTTATTTTCACCCAAGCCTTTCATCTGGGAAGTGGGCACCGCTAAAAATGGGTTTATTCCTATTGTCATCAAGGGCGTTTAACTGCTTCTTACCTGTGGTAAGGTCTGGGAAAAACCATTTCTTATTTGATAGTTCATTGAAATTAATTATTATGAGACGAGAGAGAGGGACAAAAAAATATATGGATCAGAGAGGTTAAGGTGTAAAAAAAACATTGTTTTGTGAGCATTGTGAACATTTATTACAAATAATCTTATGATAATATGAATTTTACATTTACATCACTAATTACTAAAATGATTTACACTATTTTACATTTGCACACGCTTTCAAACTGTTTAAGAATTATTCTGAGGCTTTCATGGCCGGCGTTCAATGACTAGCAAACGGTTTTTGCGCTATTAGACCATCCGGAAACCGTTTGCAAGTCATTGTTTAAGAATTATATTGGACAAAAAGTATTATAGTTTTAGTTAGGTTGTTAGTTTGTGATCTATTTCAGTCATTATTTGACCCGCTTTAGAAGAAATGCTTTCACAAGGAACTGAGTTGCTATGCAAAGCCTTCTCATTGCAATTTTGTACAAATAGTGGGGAGGGGGGGGGGTATATTAACTTCCTTTGATCCCACCCAGTAATGGGGCAGACGGCCTAGGTAAAAGTGGTTCAGATAAGTATTTATCTACTTCCACGCGATACTAGCCGCCATATTTTTAGAGTATTAATGCTATGTTCAATAATAATCCAATCACTACACGAAAGTGTTGTTTCGTCATACTGTAAAAGTGCAAGAGTGGATAATATCGGGTAGTTATTATTAAATAATCTCTTTAACATTTCATAAATGGAGTTCCAACGTGTTGGTAAAGCTCAAATGAATTGTAACTCCAGCAATTTCATTTGTTTTTGGGTTTCGTGAAGCTTAGTCAGGGCATTTGAGCTTTTTCTAAAATGTTATACAACCGCTTTGCACTTTTCTACCCTATTCCCCCCGCGTACGTTACTGATGCCACTAATATGCGTTAGGTGGTAGGGGCAGTTATGACGAAATATTGTTGACAAGGGGTTCAGAGTTTTGCTTACTGTTGCTGACGGGGGGGGGGGTTAAAAATGGCTAAAAATCTGCTGACGTAATGCTTTAACGGCCCCTTATATAAAAAATCTGGAGCTGTTCAAGATATATGAAAAAAGAAATGGCAAAATGCATAATTTTAAAAATTCGGTTTTCAAGATTCCTTTAAGAAAATTTAGGTTTGTTAATCTAAAATAATCGTTGATGCTTTACTAGTCTACCAATTTTTACGAAAAAACATTACATTCTGATAAGTACTTAAATAAAAAACTAATTAAAAAACAAAAACCTAATTAAAAACTAAAAAATGCTTTCCCCAGTAATAGAAAAGAAACTCAAAACGTGTTGCTTCCAATGTGTGTATTGTGGTTTCGTTGAGGGTGGGGGGGGGGGGGGTACGACCATGACATATTCACCAAGCTTTACAGGCAATACTGAAAACCAGGTTCAATGTCGATCTATTTCCATCACAGATAGAGAGGCCTGACGGTTTTGTTTGTTTTTGTTGCAGGTTCATACTTGAACGCAGGGCTTTCGTACGCCGCTCTGACACAAGCGACGATTTTCACTGCCTTCTACCTAGCCGAACAGCCGGCAAGTCAAGTAGCCGGCATAAGCGTCATCATTGATGCCAAAGAAGCGGGAATGCAACAGCTCAAAGATTTGCTTCGCGACGCACGTGTCTTGCTCCCCCAACTGGTAAGTATTGAACGGGGCGTACACAAAGTTCGTGGTGATTGAACCTCTTGGTTCATGAACTTCTCTCAACTCCCGACTGAATAATTGAATCGCTTATTTCAGAGGTATCGCGTCAAAACATCGCCATGACAAAAGAATCATACGTCAAAGCATCGCCATGACCAAAAACATCGCACGTCAAAATATCGCCAACGAAAACTTCTTCGTCAAAACATCGCCGAAAATAAAATAAAAATATATCGCATTTCTCTGCACATATATAATCAGCGGATTATGTGTAAAGACATCGAATTTTCTTAGGCTAACTGCACGCTACGGTTCGGTTGCTGCTGTTGATCTTATCAGCAACCGTGGAATTTCGCGTGGAACACACACTGCTGTTTAGCAACCGGGTTTTTTATTTTGGCTAACAAAAAATTTGACAACCACTGGACCATATGATATTTGTTTTTACTAATTTCAATTTTTTTTAATTTATTCAATCATGATATAACGCTGTATAACGCATGATACCAAGAGCATCATCAATGGATCATTAGTGAATTCGTTCTGATGAACACAAAAAACCTGGTAACGAAAAAACTTCTTCGTTTATCATTTTTCCCGATCAGTTATCAGATGATGATTTTCTCCAGATGGTGCGATGACACGAAGGGAACGTAATGTCCTTCTTACAAATCATTTAAATGCTTCTTTTATACTAAATCCGTTTGACTTTGCCACGTGCTGGTTATTCTAATTGCTCTGCCTTTTTCACGATATAATTTAAAGTTCCTGACCACGAATTACTAAAATATTTGCCCCTCCCGGCCCGCTTAACACCCTGTGCATACAGCACCAGGGCCGCAACAACTGATGCGACCAGGGCCGTCGTAAGAGTATCATGGGCCCCCGGGCCAAGTGGTTTTTAAGAGTCCCTACCTAGTAAATCCTAGAAAATTTCAACAGGATCTCATTTTTGTGAGGCCCCTCTTCTCTTGAGGCCCTCGGGCCGTACCCGGGTGGGCCCATGCGTTAAGACGGCACTGACTGATGCCTCGAACTCCGATCCAGAGGGATGCGCAAATGTAACCCTTTCATTAGTGGAAATGTCTACCTTGTTCCGCGATCAGATACGAAAATGGAGATATCGTACAGTTACGCAAATTATCGTAGAGGCTGAAGCAACGTTATCGGCTGTGTGGAAAAAATTACGAAAAGAATCGCGTAATCCCGGAATAGTGGTGCATTTGCGAAATATGTGCCCCGGCTGACCACGCGTGTCGTTGGGGCCCTGTACATCAGTATGCATGTTACAAGGTTTAAGGTACATACAGGGTCTCAGCTGGATACTTTTTTAACTGGAGCAAGCAAGCTTTATGCATTCCCTTTAGGCATTCCCGAGTAGGGAGAGGTTAGAAGGAATGGTTAAGGGGGTAATCCGGTGCCCCTCTAGTTCAGCACCCTGTACAATAGACCCGCTCTCCCTAGTGGCGGCTTTGTGTGTGTATATATAAATCAAAAACTGCACGAAAAGAACGATAGTTATGAAAATTGTCTTAGTGCATACTTTGATACATACCACATGCAACGTTTGTCTAGACGGTTTTTCTTTCATTGCAAAAAAAAACAAAAAAAAAAAAACAAATAGACAGGCACATTCATATACGATACAAAAATAAATACCAGAAAGACAGAGTAATGAAAGCAAAACACACACAATGCAGTTCTTAGGGACATATTTCCCCCTCCCCGGTTCGTACTTATGCTTTTAATAAATGTTTCAAAAGTTTGATATGGAGAATTTGCAAATATAAAAATTTATTCCTTCAGATGTCTAATTATTTTTATTTGTGATAATTTTTTATGAATTTATTAGAAATGGTTGGGCCTCCTGGCAAATTTGTACTTTTTTGGATGAGGTAACTAATTGGTTTTTTGCTAAAATGTTATAATCGGGATCCAATGCATTTCATTCAAATATTTTAAAATATATATCTCGGTTTTAACGGCGTAATCGCGTTACTTTATGAATGTCATTATAACCGAGTTTTAATGTGTGCTCATGGAGGAAAGCAAAAAAAAAAAAATCATTGGTTATAGAAAAATTTAATTTTTTCTCCATTGGTTTTTTATATTCTCATCAGTGCAATAGCGCCGAACAAAGAATTTGTTTCCGTCGAATGGAACTTCACCATACAGTTCCTCGAATTTGTCTTTTTCTCTCATTTTTTTGGCAACCTGAGAAGGAGAGCAATTCCTTTGTCCAGTGCATCCGAAATCCCATCACCCTCCTTGTCAAACTACACTGCTCAAAACAATTAGGGGAGCACATGGTTTTAACAAAATTACGCAAAGATGTATACCGATAACTAACATAAAATGAATCATCCATAATTTAAAGCCTGGCAGGAAACGGAAGAAGAAAACTTCATATGTAAATCAAAGTTCATGACGTCAAAAACCAGAAAAAGGAGATAAGGGCAGAAATCGGGATGTTGCAGAAACGTCTGTTTTACTGCCGTAACTGTGAAATTCGATTGCGCAGTTTTTTTTTTTTTTTTGAGACAAGGTGACTTGAGGATGTCTCAACAACGTGATTTACCGGAATCCATGGCATGGCGTGTTATAGGCAGACTGGAATCCGGACAAACACAACGTAGTGTCGCGGACGCTGTTGGAGTCGCCAGAAGTGTTGTTGCAAGGCTGTCGAATCGATTCCAAGAAACAGGAAATGTTAGACGTCGACCAGGGCAAGGTCGGCCACGCGCCACTACAGCAACTCATGACCGGTATATACGGTTAACAGCCCGTCGAAACAGAACAGAGAATGCTACGCAGCTGCGAAGACGGTTGCTCTTGGCAACAGGACGAAGGGTGTCCAGCCAAACAGTACGTAATCGGCTTCATGAGGGAGGGCTCTATGCACGTAGGCCAATGGTATGCATTCCGTTGACCCCACGCCACCGTTCGGCCCGAAGAAGATGGGCTGCTGAACATCGAGATTGGGAGCAACATGATTGGAGCCAAGTGCTGTTTACAGACGAGTCCCGATTCAGTCTGGAGTGTGACACCCGGCGTGTTCTGGTATGGAGGGACAGGGGCACTCGAAATAACCCCGCATTCGTTCGTGAAAGGTCACAATACAGACGAGCTGGTTGGATGGTATGGGGTGGAATCAGCATAGGCGGACGTACACGGCCCGAAGGTATGCAGAGGAGATACTGCGCCCTCATCTCATCCCTTACGCTGGAGCCATTGGAGATTCCTTTGTTTTCCATGATGATAATGCCCGACCGCATAGAGCTCGTCTGGTGGAGAACATGCTTGAAGCTGAAACAATACAGCGTATGGAATGGCCAGCGTGCTCTCCTAACCTGAATCCAATCGAGCATGTTTGGGACATGCTCGGACGACGCATTGCTGCGCGACCAAGGCCGCCTGTTACTGTCCGAGACTTGCAGATTGCACTTCTTGAGGAGTGGAACAGTATTCCCCAAAGTCTGATCGATAACCTCATCGCATCCATGGCAAACAGGTGTGCAGCAGTCTTAGCTGCTCGAGGAGACCACACGCCCTATTAAAACTCATGCATCATGTCTAAACAGTGCTTTCTTCACTTTTTTGCTTGCTCCCCTAATTGTTTTGAGCAGTGTACTTAATAGACAATGGAAAACAGCAACCGCAGGTCCAGCCGAACCGTTATCAGGGTGTTCAAACTTTTCAATAGATGCTGGCAGCTTCGCGGTTATCCCAACCATCCAAAAAAAAGTGAATTTTCTCGGTTGCAAAAACTTGTTCAAAAAATTTTGAAAAAATTTTGATTCGATTAATGAACGATGATTCAAATTACGAGTAAAAAATTTTGCAGTTTGAATATTCAGCACCAAACTTCGAGGCGCAATTGCGAGCCGATCTCCCCATTAAAAAAACTGGCCACAGAGAGCAACAGGCCTACAACGATAAATCATTCAATCATTACACTTCACTCACAGTTAGAAAAACTGGTGGCAGATGATCGCACACTACACATAACAAGCGTTACACAGAAACAAACTTCACGCCAGGTTTCACTACACGTACGCGCACATTCCAACATGTACCGATTCGTTAGACGTTCCGCAGAGGAATATGGGCCAGGTGCATTTCTGGTGTCGTAGTAGTTTGTATATTCAGCCGCTGTGGTCATAGTGACGGACTCCATCGTGAAGATCCGTGGTCGAACCCCACCGTCGTCGCAGTGGTGGTCGGCTGAAGTTGGTTTTCTGTGGTTCCCAACTTCAAGGCGAGCCGATCTCCCCTTTAAAAAGTCTCGCAACAGACGTACAAATGTAATTCAATCGTAACGCATCACTCACTTCACTTCTGAAATATAGATGGCAGCACTGAAAAACACAACACTACATACGCACTGAGACTGGTATACACACAGTTACTCTTCCGGCGCAAATCGCTCATAGAGAAGGTGATAGACCTCAGTTGTGCTCGGTTTGAAAGAAAGAAAAGAAAGTTTATATATTCAGTTTCATGTGATCACAACTGAACCGGTGGTTTATCGCATTTGTTCCACGCACGTACTAAAGTTTTCCCACGCCGTCTTTAATTATCGTGTCAAACGGAACAAAATTTGCCCTTCGAGGGTTTCATAAAAGCCATTGCCACATCATGGTACTGCCTCATCATCCATAAAGTCTGGTATGAAGGCGTCATGAAGAGAATATCGATTCTGCTTGAACAAAACTGTGAGCTGATTGAAATACTGAACGTGATTTTGAGAGGTTGGCTTCTTGGGGAAAGCCATGGGACTGGGGATGACAGTCAAGAACTGTGGCCACAGAGAGCAAGTACAATTACTCAATCGTTATAATTCACTCATAATGAGAAAAATTGATGGCCAATGCACTACACATAACAAGCATTAAACAAAAACAAACCTCACGTTAGATTCACAACACGTACACGCACATTCCGGCATGTACAATGCGTTAGAAAATTCAGTAGAGCAATGTGTACGAGGTGCATGCAGTGCCGTCCTAACGCATGGTCCCACCCGGACACGGCCCGGGGGCCTCAGAAAAACGAGAAGTAGTTGAATTTTTTGAGAATTTTCCAGGTAGGGCTTTAGAAAAATCACTTGGCCCGGGGGCCCCATGATGCTCTTAAGACGGCCCTAGGTGCATGTACGGTTAAGTAGCAGTAGTTATCAAAAACTAGTAAAAAAGAACACCAGTATTGACAACACCCGAAATTCCAATCGGAAACTTAATAACTTTGGGATTCTTCATTAATAGTGTCATCTATCGCGCCAGGAGTACCAAAATTATTCAGTTCGAATTGCTAGCCATGATCTGGTTCTACTGTTACTAAACCATACATGAACTTTGTCCACGTTCCATTGCGAAACTTCTAACGAATTGGTACAGTCTACAACAAGCTGGAATGTGCGTGTATGTTTAACGAACCTAACGTGAAGTTTACTTCTGTGTAATTTTTATTATACGTTATGCCGCTAGCACACATAGCAGGTGGAAGCACTACCTGATGAGACCTACATTACCTATATGATCCGGTTAGGAGGCCGGGGATAATGAAATGCTACCTGCATTCGTGGGTTCTTAGACATGATTTCACAAACATAAAACCACAACTTAGTCTCTTTATTTAAATCTTTTCGAACACAACATAATTATTGACTGGACTGTACATAACAGTCCGATAAAAAAAACTGCTGCCATTTATATAAATAAAAAAAAAAAAATTGTACATGAAACGTCTGAAGTGCGGCCAGTTCGCGAATTGGCCGATAGTTTTGTCCAAAGTTCGATTGTCAGATAACATGACTAGTGTTTTTTTCGGGGTTTGGCCGGCCAATTCGTGGATTCGATGGAACAGTCGGGTGTCGATGGGCACGAGAGCAGCCTTTGTTATGTTTTTGAAATCGTTCATCCGCTTTAATTTTAATTGTTTTGCTATTTGAAAGTGTTTTCGTTGATGTTGTGTGTGGGTGAGAATTATCGCGGATTATTTCCATGCGGTTCATCTGTCAGTGCTTTGTGAACGTCGTAGCTCCATGCCATTCAGTGGGAAAAGATTGGTAATGTGCAATTTTCTTCAATCGGGTTCAGCGGAAAAGTTTCCGTAGCAACCTCTATTATTTTTGGGCAAGAATTGTCTGCCACATTGCAAACTTCGCAACAGTAATTTTTTCTAAGAGGATTGAGCAATATGTTCCTCAGGATGGCACTTTCAGCAATAGAAATACATACGGAAAAGTATAATAACATGAATATTCAAATATACTCACATATAACTTTTAAGAAATTCTCTTATAGTTAAATTGAACGTATCGGGTTTCACATCGCACTGATTATATATATTGCACATCTCAAAAATAGGGGACTGACCGTCGTAAAATATTTGTTCGGGGTTTAGGGAGGCGAAAAGTTCGCCGAACAAGTCTATTTCCATTTGGCACAGAAAAATCAACAGGCTGAAGAAGGTAGCAGTCACCAATTATATTATTGACAATTTTATACAAAAAGCGAAGGTAACATCTTCTTCTTCGGCATTCCAATGATTGGAAATGGAAAAAACGTCGCAGTTCAGTTGTACTTACGTCATTGATGTAGACGTGAAATTGCCTGTAACGTAGAAATCTGTTCTGGACTCTTTCTAGAATCAGTGCAGTACTCTAGTTTCGGGAGCACATAAGTCCTGAAAAGTGGCGCGATTGTTGCGATTGATTTGAAATTGTTGCTGCTCCTCACAACAAATCCTAGCAGTTTTAAGCATTTATTTAGGGCCCTACACACGTTCAGTTATGCCTGCACAGTTATACCTGTACAGGCATAACTGAACGGTTCGATGCATCCACACCATTCAGTTATACCTGTGCAGGCGAAGCTTCTGGAACCGGTTCTAGGCAATCTGTAGGGATATTTTCATTCTTCGATCTCTGTCTTCGCGGTCTTTTGATCAGTTCGGATTTTTTCATAGTCTATAAAGTTCGGTATTTTCAAGTATGATTTCCACAGATGATGCTTTGGGTGTAGTTGGATTGGTTATAGCACTGAAAGTTATTAACTCAAAAAAAAACAAAAAAAACGGGTAACGTGGTGCAAAGATTGTTTAAAAAAAAGGCAACAGTATTCGCACGTTAAGTTATTACAGGAATTGAGATTTGCACCAAAAGATTGGCATAATTTTCTCAGAATGGAGATCAAGATACCTACTCAAAGCTTCTTTTTTTTCAAATCCTTTCGGAAATTGCTTCGCAAACTATTTATTTTTTTAACAACACTGTCTCTGTTCGCTAGAGGATCTATTTCTCTCATTTTCCACACCAATCTCTCATAACTATCATCTTTCTTAATTTTGTTATGGTAATCTTTAGTTTTCAACTGCCACAAACATTTCTCATTCCTATACATTTCACTCGTCATTGTAAACCTCGAGTCGTGAAAACTAAAAACTGAACTAAACTCTGGTGGAGTGTCAAAATCGGTATTTCCCAAAGTAGGACTATACAGGCTATGAATGGACACAGGGGGTGATGGGGGGACGAGAGGAAAACATCAGTTTTCGAAAACTCAGACCATTTTACCAAGGAAGCCTTTGTAAATATGGGCCTTGGGCAAAAAAAAAAACTAATATTGCACACAGAAATTCGTACTTGTTTCATCAGAACTAAAGTGTTTTTTCCTCCCTTTGAATGTGCGCTGTACATTCCAGATGTATTGTAACTGTAAATTGATCAGTAAAGCCTACTGTCGCAGATCTCCACACCATCTGGGGTCCTGTATCCCCGGGGGCTGGTTTTACTAATGAATATTGTCATTATTCGAGCCATTTTCCCCCAACCCCCACAAAGATGGGATTGGGATCAGGATTCTGGTTTCAGAGCCCGAGACGATTCCAATCATTCTTTTTTTCCACGTTAAAAAATTCCCTATAGTTGCGGCTTGACAAAGAGAATAGCCTCTGTGCCTTGCGGCAGGATGTGGGTGGGGAGAGGCAGGGGGGTGACGCCCAAGAGCCGCGACGCACACTTTGAGGAAGACTGCTGTAACGGAAGATGTTTGTTGAATCTACACCATAAGTGCAATAATGTATTTTTGACTCCTTCAAAATTTTTATGTTACTAAAACCTCTCATAATGACCGATTTTCATGACTTAAGTAAAAGGCACTGCCTATTCATGCTTATCAAGAATGCTATCCATATCTACAGTGATTATGACAATATAGGCAATAAAAGAAAAATTTTGGTATTACAATCGACACCCGATATAACGACCCCTTCGTCCCGTCAAGAATGGACGTTATATTTGGAGCAAGGTCGTAGCGAGGGGGAGACTTGGGGGTGTGGTCGGGCCCGATTGGGACGGTCGTTATATAAGTAAAATATAAAACATTTGGGACTTACCCTACCAGTCTTTGTCGCTATAACGTGAATGATTGCTATAACGTGAAGTTCTCATAACGAGAGTCGACTGTATCTTCGAAAACAAGCATCGTTTCTCCTCTGAATATACAGATAGGGGATACATGCTCCTTCAGCATCGTATGATAGCATTTTCTTCTCGCGATAGCGCCGATTTAAAAAAAATAATTTTTTTGACTTGAAAATTTTTATGGTAACTTACGTAGTGTTTTTCCTTGAAAGAAAACTGCATTTTCAACCCCGACCTCTTACGATTAATTCAACTCAATTAGAAATTGACTTATTATTTAGCATAGTATGTATATTAATAGCATTACTCAATGATATAATTATATTATCAATCGTATATCTCTCTCGATTTTTACTTTACTCTCTCTGTTTTCTTACGTTCAACTAGCGTAATTTCATCTGAATTTTTTTCTTTCAATGTTTGAGCTGAAATTCGTTGCAATCTGACGAGATGTATTCAAAAAACAAATTCAATGAGATTCATTAAGAATTACATGTAAAAGAAAATAATAAATTGCAGTGATTTTTGTCCTGTTGATGCTTGCTGGTTTTCGGTCAAGAAAGGAGTGGGAATCCTGCGTTTGAAATTGCAAACAATTGCAAACATTAACCGACTCGTATAAACACCTACTTGATTTCTAAAGAGGAAGAATACTATATACGGAAGTACATGTGAAAGAATACTATAAAAATCTGATGTCACGGGGCCCATAAAATCTCCAAGAACCCTGGTTAAAAACCTCTTCTCTAACTAATCAATAAACAATTAATAGTTATAGCACATTATTTGAATACAGCGTTTGTGTGTTTCGGTGCGTAATTTCGGGCAAATTTATTGAAAAGAGTGATTTCAACAAAATTTGGAATTTTAACAATGGTCGAAATATTTCTAAAATTTTATTTCAATTTTTTTATTCGATATGAAATTGTAAGAAAATATCGTGAAAATTACGCCATTAGAAAAATTTCTTCTAATTAAATGGAATCCCTTTCCAAAACAAGTTATTCAGTTATTATTGCTCTATTACATTATCAGTGAAAAAAGAAGAGGGAAGAAAGAAGGGCGAATAAGAAAGCGGGAAAAAATAACTGCGCAGTTATACCTGATGGCCCATACACACGCTCAGTTATACCTGCGCAGGCATAACTGTACAGTTATACCGAATAGAAAAGACATTCCCTTCAGGTCGCCTGTGCAGGTCAACTGACAGCCCCTACACATGCTCAGTTATGCCTGCACAGTTGGCCTGCACAGGCATAACTGCGCAGGTATAACTGAGCGTGTGTAGGGCCTGAGTTTGTGAGATCATACAGGGTGATCAGCGAATAAGCCCTTATTTCAAAATTAAATATCTCTACAACAAAGATCAATACAATTATGCGGTAAACGGTACGTTTATTAGCAAAACTGTAAGAATGTTGTACAGAAATTTCGAAAATTTAGTTTTTTTTTCAATTTTTTAAAATTAAAAAAAAAAAAAAAAACTGGAGATTTTGGGGTTCCGAAAATCCTCATTTGTGTGAAGAGAAACCACTGCATTCGCCTAAAGTTACTGCATGGGCTGCGGTATGCGCCATGTGTGCTGACAAATTGTTCCAAAATTGTAACGTAACGTTCAGTAGTAATCGTTTCTCGCACGAAGAAGGGACCGATAATGCCTCTGGCGCATACCGCAGCCCATGCAGTAACTTTATGCGAATGCAGTGGTTTCTCTTCACACAAATGAGGATTTTCGGAACCCCAAAATCTCCAGTTTTGTTTTGTTTTTTTAAATTTTAAAAAATTAAAAAAAAACTAAATTTCCAAAATTTCTGTACAATATTCTTACAGTTTTGCAAATAAACGCACCGTTTACCGTATAATTCTATTGATCTTTGTTGTAGAGATATTTAATTTTGAAATAAGGGCTTATTCACTGATCACCCTGTATATATGATCGGTAAATGCAAGCTTGGAGTCAAAGAAAACACCAAGGTCTTTGATTACGGAAACACGACTGATCGAAACAGCATCAACGGTTTAGCCAAATTCGGTCGATGACAATTTTCTTGAATAGCTGATGACGTGGCATTTTCGAAGAAATTAGCTCCACACCAATCATGATTACATTGCGTCAATGTAACACTGTTAACATATTTTATTTTAATTTTTAACAGCCATCTATTAGGGGCACTAGTACTGTGTGAAAATATGTACCCTGGTGTAAGACATTGAGAGAATTTGCAGACTTGGTCGATTATCTCTAGAACTACTGTACCGATTTTAATGAAATTCGATATGTACATACATTGATACAATACAAAACAAATAACCATTCAATAATTGTAATATACACGCATGATCGTGCGTAACACTCGTTGGAGTCGGAAGGTATGAAACAGCGGTTGCAAAATAAACAGAAAAATGGGTTAATAGGGGGTATGGTCCCCTCTTACAGATATACAGGTCTCGCAGCGTGATTTCATACTTGAAATAAGGCAGTTTATCATTTCCTGTGGCAATTGGTCCCATTCGTTCAGCAACGCAGTTTTCGTCCCCTGGATGGTTCCCGGAGGGGGGGGGGGTTACGAGTTGCAATTGCCCTCCCCAGAGCGTCCCAGACATGCTCCATAGGGTTAAGGTCTGGAGATCTGGCTGGCCAATCCATCCGGCGAATATCCTCACTCTCTAGAAAATCGCCGAGCAGAAGAGCTCTATGTGGCCTCACGTTATCGTCCATTAAAATGAACTCAGGACCAACTGCACCTCTTAAAAGGCGAACATAGGGCTCCAAGACCTCATCCCTATACCTCACACCAGTCACAGTGCCTCTTTCAAAGACATGGAGAGGTGTGCGTCCATCCAACATGATGCCTGCCCAGACCATTAAATCGCCTCCGCCATAATGGTCGATTTCGTGGACATTGGAGGGTAGGTAGCGGGTCCCTGGTTCTCTCCATATGAACGTACGGCGAGAATCGGTGCTTAGGCTGAACCGGGACTCATCAGTGAAGAGAACGGTCGCCCATTGATCCATACTCCAATCTCTATGCTCTCTGCACCATGATAAACGGATTCTCCTGTCCGTAGAAGTGAGCGGGACGCAAACAGCAGGTCTTCTTGCAAACAACCCTCTCTCATGAAGTATTTTGGAAACAGTCACCCTTGATACACGGGTTCCTGTGGCTGCATACAAGTGACGAGAGAGCTGAGAAGCTGTAGCACTCCTGCTACGCCTCGCTATAATCGACAAATGGCGATCTTCTCTGGCCGTCGTGGCTCTTGGATAACCTTGCCCAGGCTTTGTCTCGATGGATCCGGTATCCTGGAACTGTTTCCATAAGTTACACACGACGCTGGGCGTTAAATTGAACTCTCTACAAATCTGGACTTGAGATTGGCCTGCTTCTAGCCTCCCCACAATTCGCCACCTCATTCCATCATCTAAACGTTGGTGGTTACTCATTTTTACTGTTACAATTTGAAATTAACCGATTGCTGCAAAATAACACCAAGAAATTCGCCGAGGTGTGCTAGCAAACGAAATGCGTCTTAACTTACGCGCGCTTATAAAGCCTGTTCCTCTACTGGCTCCGCCTACACACACGTGTACGCTTACGTATTTGACGTGCAAGATTTTCATTTTTGTCTAGAAGCAGTGGTTTTACATTCAGTTCAGTTCTTTTCATGAAATTCGATAAAATATGTAAATTCTCTTAATTTATTTCACCAGTGTATATAAAAATAGCAACATTTTGATAGTAAAACTGTCTATTTCGGACCATTGATTGCCATCTTGCTCATTTTTAAAGGTATTGGTCACGATTTCTTTGTGCATCGTGGTTTCTCCACTTCCTAACTTATATCGATAAAGAAAATTTCAACATTTTTAGGTGATATTATTGTGCGGGCAACATATATTTTCCGGGACAGTTCTTTTTTGACGTCACAGCATTCTGGGATCAATTTGGTTATGTAAAAGCATCTTGCATATTTTCACATACCATTTTGAGCCCTGTGAGATTGAACAGTACTTCTTTAAGAGTTTATTTTATTGGTGAACTCAGGGCCGTCTTAAGAGTATCGTCGGGCCCCCGGGAAAATTGGTTTTTCTGAGGCCTTACCTGAAGAATTCCAAAAAGTTCCCATTTTTGCGAGGCCTCTTTTCTCTTGAGGCCCTCCAGGCCGTGCCCGGTTGAGCCCATGCGTTAAGACGATACTGGGTGGACCAAGTATTATTTCACGGATAAAACATAATGCATTCTGCTATATGATGTGTATATATATACCTATCTTCTTATCCAGTGCCATTCTCGTATAAATGTTTTATCTTTTGGCTGATCAAATATATTTGCGGGACTTACGCTTCTAAATTGTACTCAGGATAGTAAAATATGGTCTTCTAATTAAGTGAAGTGATTGTGTATGTGTGTTGTGTCATATACCTAATTAATGCTGTGCGTGCATGTCATTGCATTGGATATTTTGTCGACAGCACGACCTAGCTACATAAATACAGATACAACCAAATAGTTGCGACCTTTCTATCACTGTGTGTATCATAATGATACCCCAAAAAACTGCCTCAAAATTCTTCTTCTCACTTTGAAGATGACAGTGATGAAGTTCCCATTGCTCAGTGGGGACGCAGGTCTACATACTACCTTAGATCGCATGCAAATCAGCGTATCATCCAGGACTCTATGGATCAGTACCGCAAAGATTATCTTGACAATTTGGACTTTTCGAATAACACCGATGGTTTGAGTGATTTCAATAAAATTACTATCTTCTCACCTTCGGACTCCTCCAACTCCAATCAACCTGGTCTTTCAGAACGCAGCACTGGTTCTGTAGCCACTAGCCATATGTCCAGTCTGACATTGACTGGACATATGTAAACATTTTCTCGGAGATGAAACAAGCTGACATGCAAAAATAAAATCCTGGTACAAACGTTGGCGATGGGATTGACGTACCTATGGTTCAAGATCTAGCCACTATTGGGGACTCCCCTATCATTCAAATTTCTGACATCATACCCGGTATGATCGGTCTCACAAAGAATTATCATTCGACGCCCAAGCGCGATGTTGAAATAAATGAATTTATGATGGGCATTCTTCCTGAACTCTCGCTAGAAGAGAAGAAGGAACTCTGAAATCTTAATGGCATTTTTTCCCAAAACTTGGAAGATCATGATCAGTTAAACCTACAAGGATTTCCATTCCTTCAAATGTCATTCCATCGAGATTTTTCAGGATATCTCCATTGGAGAGTAATGATGAAAATCCGGTCGATGAGGATTCAGGACCAGTTGATGAAATAACTCGTGGTCCTAAGCAAGGCCAATCCTCACAGAAAGTTAACTCTGAATGGTTGGATCAACGGAAGAGCACCACTGAAAAAGACCCAACCTCTTCAAGGCTTAAGGGTCTGAACAGTTTCTCAAATCAAACAGGGAAAAATGCCAATTAGAGTCGGAAAACAAAGACACTAATGAACTGCCCCTGAACTTTTTCTAAATCTAAGAATCCCAACAAAGGCGGTAGAACTTCGGACAAACAGAAGAAAGTGGAGTAACTTTAAATCATCCTCAAGATCAGACAAAAGTTCTGAAAATCTCATTGGCAAAGAACCGTGTCACCAGGTGGCCTCCTCTTCTGGAAGTAAGGTGAATCAGAATACCTCGGACATTCTATCTCTCCGAGCTTTTACCAAAAAGGCTTTTAACATCCACGGCATTATTCGGGAAATAATCGTTATAGCGAAGTTATTTGTTACTCAACAAGTGAAGGAAAGGATTTTAAATTTGGCATCCCCACTCATCAGCGACAAAAATTCACCAAACGTACATCAAATGTATAACTTTGCGTTTTTTTTTAACTGCACAATGATATAACCCTATGCAATCAAGAAAGTAAACCAGTTTCTTTTCCATCTTTTGTTGTTTTGCGTGCACACTTTTCAAATTTTTAAGTGGGTGTTAATTTTTACGATTTTATAAGGTTGCAGATGTTTTTGAGTTCATCCATAAGATTAAAAAAAACTACTGCCACGCGAAAATTCTGAAATTTTGCTCAAATGTGTTACTCGCCATGTTTTCCAGTTCCACACACAATTCAGAAGTTCTGGAAGATTTACATGTTGCATCACAGCTTTTGATTGAAATTCTGCAACACAATTAACTGAGTAACACAACAAACATAAATGAAATCGATCACACTTACAAATTGTCACGATTCCAGTTTAACCATTACAGTTTAAAATTTTTACGGCATCTCATTTATGTTATGAATGTGCGTATGAAACAGTATGCTCTACTCAAAACCATATTTGGAGCAACAGACAGTAAAGACATGGTAATAAAAAATTCTCAAATTTCGAAAATTGAGAACCAGAAGGGGGGTAATCATGATTTTTCGGAAAAAAATTAAGAAACGAGATACACATATAAGGGCAACGGGGCGGCAAAATCCTGTAGTCTGTCTCTGTTAAGAATGGTCCCAGGGCAATTGCCTCCTTTTCTGACATGACAAGCACAATTATTTTCAATTGGTCATTTGTTTGGGGAGTGTGTAACAGAATGATACTGGAGTTTGTGTACAAACTCAAGGTACATTCTCAGAGCTTCTGGCTGGTGCCTCCAATGCCTTTCAAGTCCAGTCTCAGCTACGTCTCTGGATGATGACAATTTTCCATCTATGTTTTGGAAAGGAAGCCTGACGATGAATCATCCTGATGAGTTACGTGTGTGAGTTGTGTCGAAGGGTTCTTCACATGCTTGCTCTTTGGCTGGCAACAGTAAAATTTGTGGAACTTCCTCCATTCCCAGAACTTATTGAGATCGAAGCTTGTACATTGTACGAGAAGTGTTGTTGAAACAGGTCTCGGTATGTCTGTAGTATGTATTTTCCCTGAGATGACCCAGCCGAACACTGTCTCGAGAGCATGAAGTGAACCATCACGACATGTTACTCGTCCAGGCAACAACAGTTCTCCAAAAACATCTGCACCCATCCACAGAACCAGTACGGAAGCAATGTTTATCTGCTAGTTTCAAGTTTTTGAACTGTGTCAACCCCTATAAAGAAATGGTTGTTTACGTCAAATTGCGTGTTATTTTGGGCAACACAAAAGCATTAATCAGTTCAGTCGATTCGTTGTTACATGAAGGTATGTTGAAATGAACCAGTCCTCTTACCTTGCCAAGTTTAGTTAATGATAATCCAGAGAGATTCAAGTTGCAATTTTGACGTCGGAGACTAAGTGTTTGAATGCATGTCTTGATTGAAACTTGATTGGCTTCCGGAATCGAGAAGTGCCCTGAATGTGTGAGCTTGAGTCATTTTATCCAACCCTTTGACGATAGCCGTTGGCAAGATGACACAACTGGAAGTCGATGTCTTTCTTGTTCTTGTGCGTGGCAACTGTGACGAAAAGACTGAAGTCGTAGTATCGACATCCTCTTCATGCAAAAGTGTGTTGTGTGAACCGTTGCATTTTTTGCAGTGTCCTGCAACTCCGAACTATATGTAATGATCCTAAGCAGTCGAAGTAAAGTCGGTGCTTTTCGAGCTGAAACACTCTGGTCGAGGAATTTCGAACATCTGAAGAGAGAATGGTTTCTTTTGCGGACCAGATATGTGCTAGAAACACCATGATTTATCAACACTGATTTTCGTGATCCGAATGCATTCGTCGGATGACCTTGCGTCTTCGATTTGGCTGAAACTGGTGATTTGCTTGTGTAGACAGCTGCAAGAGCGCGAGCTCGATTGTCGATGAATTCCCGCCATTCACTGAAGATGAAAAGCTGCGAAAGAAGAAACCATTGGAGCAAAGACTCTGGATCCAGCTTCTTGGACAGGAAGTATATCAGAATACTGTCTCAATGTTGCACGGGTTGCTGCAGCGATTGTAGTGCCACACCCTCTGATGATCTGATGGATTACCATGAGCTTGAAGATTTAGAAGAAACGGATTAAAAAGTTTGAATCATTTTCAATTGTAAATTTCCGTAAGCTATTCATTTTGCATGAAAATATAAGAATTTTTTTTTCTGAAATGCGCGGATTTTTTGTTGTCGGCTTATACGCGGGTTTTCAATTTATTGCGGTTTTGGTAGTCCTGAAGGGAGGGGGGGTCGGCTTGTATACGAGTCGTCTTATACACGAGTATATACGGTATTTTTATCAAATTTTGAAAAGAAAAATTATTACCGCATCGTGACCGTACTATGATGGGTTGCCATATCTAATATGGCCATAATTATGACGAAAAAATTCGCCAACTTGGCGATGACCTCGAATCACGTCTTCCCTTTTCAGACTTTGGTCAGGGACCTCCAGTCTCTTAACGAACTGGCTGGTAAAATCTCGAGTTTCCGACATCGGCCGAGTCAATCTACAACGAATTTGCCCAATTCGCGAACTTGCCGATTTCGGCTTTGGCCGTAACATTATATACAAAATATACGTAATTCACTAAAGATTTGACATTGGGCATGGCTGAATTCTCGATGGAAATTTCATTTTCCATATTTGAACAGTCTCTCTACTTTCTGGTTCCAGAATCTGAAGACTAATTCTGTGGTGTTTGGTCAGAACATAACTCCAAAATCACATTTTTGAGATATAAGCATTTTGATTGTCATTTAAAAATCAAAAATAAAGCATACACACAAATACAAATGAAAATATCATACATCAGCATGTTGTTTAGCTATACCCACGTATTTGTGCATTTATATCACTTCAAATTAGATATAATTAGCAAGACTTACCTTTAGATCAAAAAGGAATGTCTTGGATATATCATGTTCTGACCAAACACCACAGATCTATAAATCAGAATTCTCTCGGGGTGGGTGGGGGGGGGGGGTTATGTTGCACTCCGCCTTTTGATTCCAGTTGTCATCAAAATTTTGCCCATGTGAAGGGCAGCAGTATTAATACAGCTTCTTGAACATGGGTAAAATCTTGTTGGCAAATGAGATCTTTTCCCACATATTGTCACGTTTTTGTTTACCAAATCCTTAAGAATAGAGAAACGTAAGTTGAAACAATATTGCTTCTCTCTACAACGTGAACTCCAAAAACGTGTGGATTCAACTCTCTCTCTCTCTCTCTCTCTCTCTCGGCAGTCAGAAAACAATTTTCTCGATCAAACGGTCGTCTCTCGGCAGGTGCGAATCTAGGAAAAAAGGAGGCGATTTTTCTTCTCAAAAATTTACCTGTATATGAGTCGAACCCTTCAATTTTGGAGCGAATTTTCGAACACAAATACTCGACTTATAAATGTTACTCGACATTAAACCATACTCGACTTATTCTGTCCCGTAAAATATGGGACACCGTATATTCACCGTACGTTCTTTACTCCCACTAATTCACCTCGACATATTGCACTGGATCCGCGCCTGCTCTCGGGTGACACAATATTTGTCTCTTTTAAAAAAGATCGTACGCCGATGTCTTTCTTGTATTTTTCAGATACAGTCAAACCTCTCTATCTCGAAACTGACGGGACCGAAAAAAATTTCGAGATAGAGAGTTTTTTTCAGTAAGAAAATTAAAAATACGCCAAAAGTGGTGAAAAATTCGATTGATAAGGGCTAAAAAATGCCGTACTATATTTTACTACATACTAATGAAATTATTGGTCAAGTTACACAATCAAAATGCTCAATCACACTATATGCAAACAGTAAAATAAGCTCGATTTTTTTTATTGAATTCAATTTTATTTACATACCTTATTTAAAATAATCCGTAAGCTTAGTTTGATGCATATTTTTTTGCTCATTGAGCCTTAACAATTTCACGTAAACTAGCAGGAGCTTCAAATATTTCGGGCCCAGTTTTCTTTTCAGTTTGCTATAGAAAATGGCACAGCGTTTTTTTTAAATTATACAGCAATTTTCACTTACTTTTTTCTAATTCCTCTGGAGCATTTTCTGCTGTATTTTCGTCATCCGAGTCGGCCATACATTGGGCAATAATTTCAGTATCAGATAAGGTGCTGTAAGTTTGTAGTGAGCTGTATATTTTCACAAAATCGGAAAATGAAATTTCTAGCTTTAAGTTTTTTTAGTAATACCTTAATGTCCTGAAATTTCATCTTCAACATTGTTCTGAGATTCATTGAAATTCGAGCGAACTACCAGATCCGATCTGATTCAGCACTGAGATGACTGGTTCCAAACCCGCAGCTTCTTAAAGCAATTTTGAATTGTCTGTTGCCCGACTTTTTCCCATGCTGAACAAGTCATCCACATGGCGTCCACCCCCTGTCAATCATGGCATCCGCCTACGATTGACGAGACCCATCAACACAATGGGCTGTTAGGCTACCGGCACACTACGGTTCGGCTGGTGCGGTTGATCTTACCAGCAACCGTGGAATTTCGCGTGGAACACACACTGCTGTTAGCAACCGCGGTTTTTTATTTTTTAATGTCACGTGACATCTCTCGGAATTGGCTAAATTATTTTCGCCAAGCTGAAGTTGGCTACGATTATCATGCAAATTCGTGCTCATAAATTGCATTGCAGTAAAATCCCTCTTAACGGACACCCTCTCTTTTACGGCCAAATAATAATTTACAGTGGTATAATATATAAAAGTATGTATTTCAAACCTCTAATAAACGGTCACCCCCCCCCTCTTTCACGGACGAATTTTTAAGTTCTGTCGGTGTCCGCAAAAGAGAGGTTTTACTGTATATACCAATAAAATTTTTCAGGTAATTAAATTATTTAATTTTCTGTAACAATATTTGCCGTTTGAAATTAATTCGGAGTTGAAGAAAGACAACCCAAAAGTTGACCCATTTCTGACCGCTCTTACAGTTCGTGACCAAATCGCATAATATTTTTTATATATGATGACTAGCTATTCAATTAACATATTTTTGAAGTTTCAATAAATTGGACATGAATTTGGCACGTTTTTCTTTGTAATTAAAGTAAATTTCCAATTAACTAAATTTATAATTAATGGAAATTAATCATGATAATTATAATTTTGGGAACCCCATGTGACAAAAACAATTATTTCTGTTGATGATCAGGAAAAAAATTCAGATAGAAAATCGGAATGAAATTTGAGAATTTCATGTTTCAAAAACTCTAAAAAATCAAATTTCATTGTTAACAAATTTTAGAAAACACTGATAAAACACTCATTAGACCTTTTAGTTCATTTCATGAAAACATTTATGTGAAAAATATCTGAAAAAAATATTAAACAAAGCATCGCACAAACGCAACGTTAGTCAAAAATGGGATGAAAAGAAAACCTCATGAAAATATTGATGATTGCAACCTCTCATATATATTATATATATATTCAATATATACACAGACGTACTGTTCCGAGACAATTCGGTGTTAGCGAGGGATCGATCCCCCCTTACTTTTGGATCCGCACCTGTCCCAGGGAGTTCCAACGGCCAACATTTTTTTAATAGATATTTGTGCAATAAATTTCTCTTTGACTAAATTCAATTCAATAAGAAGAAAGGGTCTCGCTCTTGGATGAGGGTAGAAGGTCCTGGAGAAAGGTGGGGGGGGGCAGCAAATATGGTGGAAAGGGCCATTGGGCAAAAAAAAAAGTTTACAACCACACTGGACCATATGATATTTTATTTTAATTTAATTTTTATTGTAATTTATTCAATCATGATACAGTATAACGCTGTATAATTATACTAAGAACATCCATCAATGAATCATTAGCGGATTCGTTCTCATGAACACAAAGAACGTAATAACGAAAAACTTCATAAAAACTTCTTCGTTTATCATTTTTCCCGATCAGTTATCACATGATGATTTTCTCCAGATGGTGCGATGACACGAAGGGAACGCAGTGTTCTTCTTACGAAATCATTTAAATGCTTCTTTTATACTAAATCCGTTTGCAGACACAGATTTATGGCTTTGCCACGTACTGGCTATTCGAATTGCTCTGCCTTTTTCACAATATAATTTAAAGCTCCTGACCACGAATTATTAAATATTTGCCCCTCCGGCCCGCTTAACACCCTGTGCATACAGCACCAGGGCCGCAACAACTAATGCGACCAGGGCCGTCGTAAGAGTATCATGGGCCCCCTGGTCAAGTGGTTTTTCGGAGGCCCTACCTAGTAAATCCTAAATTACTAAAGTAAATTACTTTAGTAAACTACTAAAATTTGCCGCCCTCCGAACTTGCTATCCCGGCCCTCTTAACACCCTGTACATACGGCACCAGGGCCGCAACTATGGAAAAACAGGCGGGACTGATGCCAGGGCCGTCTAAAGACTATCATGGGCTCCTGGGCCAAGTTGTTTTCCGGAGGCCCAACCTGGTAAATTTCAACCGGATCTCATTTTTATGAGGCCTCTCTTCCCTTGAGGCCCCCAGGCCATGCCCGGGTGGGCCCAAGCGTTAAGACGGCACTGACTGATTCTCCGAACTCCGAGCCAGGGGGTGAACTATCTCTGTGGTCATTAGCCGAAAAAAAGTAGTTAAGCGCCGATTTGTCCTTAGCTGGCCAGTAGTTCGACTTTTCGGTACTATCTCTACGCTAAGGACTTTTTTTAGTAGTTACTTAGGACCGCTGCTAAGGACTGCCTAGCACCAGTCCTAAAGCAGCAAGAAAAGTAGTTCACGGCGGCCATCTTGGAAAAGAGGAAATTTCGTCTCTGGCCGCGAGTTCTCGCTGTGATATTTAGCGATGAAATATGCTGTTCTTTTTTCGAATTAAAAAAATTTTTTACGATAATAATGACAGATAAAACTTGGATTATATCTTCGGTGTCATCAAAGTTGAAGTGATTCATCGTTATATCCTCCAAAACCTGCTGTAGTATACATACGTGTATGTTGACATCGGCGATCGAAGCCACGACGAAGTGCTAGCATGTTCATTACTGAGGTAAGAATTATTTTATTGCTATCGAACTATATAAGAAGAGTGTTAGAGATATTATTAATATTTTTTTGCTCGGTAAATGCGTTATTTAAAAATATAAATGGGCATAATGCCACGCAATCAATAGGGCAGTGGATCCCACTTGGTAATGCTGGAAAAATATCAAATAGCCCATGTATATTTTGGGTTGTATTGAAAATATTTACATGGCGAATGAAAGATGAATCTTCTATTACGATAGTATCAGATTGAAATTTTACATTCTATGTTTTTTGCTACATTAATTTTTTTTAATGAAAAATTATGTCTAAATAAATTGAGCATGTGTGTAAATAAATAATTTGAATATTGTTGGCACAATAAAACTTGTGCTTGGAGATGACTATGCTATAAATAATCGCTTATAAATAAATAAATTGAAAATTTGTGTTTTAGATCAACCTCCCGTCAATGCACAAAGTAACCAATAAGCTACAATTCATTGATAATAAATTATAGCACCTAAATGACAAAAATTTTAATTAATATTTTTTTGTGATGAGTAAAGGTGAAATTGAAATAAAGCATGGTAAAAATTGGCAGTAATGTTAAATATTAAATTTTGTAAAACTCATTCACTAAATTTAGTGTAAAGGATTAAACTTTAGATTTGATATTTTGAACTGTTCAAATGAACAATATTCTAATACTTAGTGAAAGTTAAATTTTCAGAAAAAAATCATATGCTACTACTTTAAAAATTGCACTCTGTAACTCGCTCCGAGATGAAGAATATTTAATAAGGAATCATTATATTGCTTTGTTGATATAAAAAATGAAATTCGTACAATGGGACTAAAAAACAAAGTTTTAATTTCAGGCACAGTTTTAAGTGTTGAGGTATATACATTATAATGAAAGGAAGCAGATTAGTGTTTGAAACATATTAATACTTCAGTATTTGGGGCCTTGCTGTGTGTGTTCAAATTTAATTTTTTGCCAAAAATTATTTTTGATTGTGTGTATGGGTAAAGACAAAAAAAAAATTTCCATGTCGAATACTTAAGAACTTTAAAATATAACATTTTGAGATGTTATGGAACTGAATCTTTTAACATTTAAACTTTTAACTTTTAACAATCATTTATTTTTTAACGATGTTGTTAGTAAACAGCTTATATATATATATTGTATATACATTTGTGAGACTTTTCTAACTCTAGAAAAATTTTGTTTCCCAGGAACTTGGCTGTAGGTAGCTACGAAGTTATGTGAAGGTTTTCAAAGTTACCAAACAATTTTACCAGAGCA